>NC_084465.1:39510324-39821863 GCF_027409185.1 Cynocephalus volans
ACTTCAGAGCGAATGGTTGTTGTACTGTTTTGAAGTCAACATGCAGTGGTCAGTCTCAGATGTGATTCTCAATTGATATTTATAGCTCAAAAAATTTCAAATACATGTACTCTTAAAAAACAGATCAGGCTAAGTAAACCACAGTTACTGATGATATTTGTCCTATTATTTAAAAAAGTATAAAATGGTAATTTTGCTAAGAAACTCATATAAACAAAACAAACTCATAAATGGAGCTAGATGGAGTTGTAAGAGAAGCTTAGACTTCATAGTCTAAATATGTGTGCTCCTGGAGTGCAAGAATTTTACTGCAAGAACACTATTGAATTAGGAAAACTCTACTTAATAATATTCATGTCTTTTAAAAGTCTTTTAAGTTTGAATCTCTCCTCAAAGACACACCACTGGAATTAGACAAATTCAAATGATTGGGACTGAAGGAATATGTTACAATCACATTTTGTATTATTATCCATTAAATAGCTTTGGATTATATAATACTCAGCTGAAATATGCTGACAGTTATTCTGAAACCTAAGTAAAACTTTTGATGAACTGGGCCCTACTTTAGTACAGTAGTTATATCTCAATCAGACAAGCTCGACTGTATAATTTTAGGTTTAGTCAAGATGAGATTTATGGGTATATCATATCCACACACTGCTGCGAAGAAAGTAAGATTTGAAGAAATGAGTTATTAATCTTTACTGCAGAGCATTAACAAATGTCATGTCGCTTTTATGAGTTGGTATCTAGGAGGTAGTAGATTCATAAGCCCCCAAAATAGATGTCCTCTTATATACCTCTGATACCAGGAACATAATTAAGTTACCTATTACTCACATGTGAAGTCCAAACTTTTGCTTCATTTATTAAATTCTAGCTTAGCATAAAATTAACAAAATTGAATAAGGGCTGTCATGTTATAGTGAATGAAATTGTGTCTTGCTTTTTGATGTGTGTGTGTGTGTGCATATGTGCGTGCAAGTGTGTATGTGTTTGTATGTGTGCATTTGGTGACAGAGTATGTGTTTTTATTTACTATCATTAGGCAATATATTTAGAATAAATCTATTTGTGGCTGAAGATATTTCTGTTCCTGTTCTTGCTGATGGTCTAAATTGGCTTATTCTGGAGGCGCTCATGTTTGCTTGGTTAATTTGATTGGCTTGTCAAAATAATGGTGACAGAAAGTCTTTTTATTGAGATAATTGCTTGTGTGATGTTTGTCATCACTTTTTAGTTTTGAGTTTCAAAAGGCCAACACCCAGCAGCTGATTCATCTCCTCCCAGGTTCTCTGCCCTTGGTTTAGATAAGTGGTCTCCAGGTGGATGGTGACACATGGGTCGCAGCCTTGCTTTCTGGAGAAGAATGACTTTCCCTTGGGACTGGCTTTAACAGAGAACAAACTCTCATTAAATTTTTGCCAAGTGAATGTTGAAAGAATTAGCTGAGGGCTTTTACCGTTATCTTATGCTTTCTCTGTAGAAAATATAACATTTTTAAAGAAAGAGGCTAAAATAAATGCACTCCTACATAAATTTGAATTATCTTTAAAAGCATTTATATGATGTATGGAAATACCGAAGAAGATATGATAAATTAGACAGTCTTACAGAACAGAGGATCTGGGGGTTGATGAAGTCCTTCAAAGTTTTTTGTGGTACAGCTACCCTTTCGTTTCTTAAATTTCCATGTACAGTATATGCTTTCTGTTTTTATCCACTTGGTGAGATCTGAAACACATATGAGAACTAGGTCAAAAGACTATGGTGTAGAACATTGAAAAGTAAATTGGGGGAATAAACTCATGTACCTATGAGCATAATTTGAAAACCACTATGTGAAAATAAGTACACTTCTATGAGGGGACATAGAAAGTTCTTCTAGTCTACACTGTTTAGAAGGTCCATGTTATTCTACAGCTCTTCAAGTACCAGGAGATTTTAAATCCAGTTGAAAATAGGTCATTTAACTCAATAACACTTAGTCTTAATTGATTTCTAACTCATTTTTTGATGATTTGTAGAGATGAACCCTCCCAAGACTAAGCCTAACTATGGGATTTTAAGTCAGAGGACTGTATACCCTAAAATCATCTTCTACTGTTGTTTCAAATGCTTTTATCAGAGAATGAGATATGAATTCTTTCTGTGGTCTTAGGCTGTTTCCTCATGGATCTTCATCAGTTACCGCAGTACTCAGAATCCCTGTGTCAATTCTAGTCTAAAGACAGAAACAGAAAAAGGAAAAAAATTAAAACCGTAGATACACACATTTTTGTATATGTGGTATTGATTCCTCGATTATTATGTTTCCTGCAACCAGGAGGCAGCTTTTTTACTTCCTGACCCACTCTTGTATTTACAGGAGTTTGTGTGATTCTAATCTATTTTTTCTTAAATACTTTTGTTTACTCCTTAAATACATTGCTCCTTGTTCTTTTGTTAATGGATCTAAGCAATTTTTTTTTATAATAGACTTTATTTTTTTAGAGAAACGTCAGGTTCACAGCAAAATTGAGCAGCAGGCACAGAGATTTCCCATATACCTCCCCCCATGCATAACCTCCCCACCATCAATATTCCCTACTAAAGAGGTACGTTTGTTACAATTGATGAACCTACGTTGTCATCTTACTGTCACTCAAAGTCCATAGTTTGCATTAGGGTTCACGCTTGGTGTTATACATTCTATGTGTTTGGGAAAATGTGTAATGATATGTGTTCACCATTGTAGTATCATACAGAAATTCCTCTCTGCTCCTCCTCTCTTCCTCTAGCAGATGGTGAACATTGATTTTTGTTTTTTTTTACTATCTCCATGTAGTTTTGCCTTTCCCAGAACTTCATATACTTGAAATCAATAATACTAATATTTCAATTAGTAATATACATTTAGATATCCTCTAGTTCTTTAATGGCTTGAAAGCACATCTCCTTTTAATGCTGAATAATATTTCATTGTCTGGATGTAACACAGTTGATTTATCCAGTCACATACTGAAAGACATCTTGATTGCTTCTAAGTTTTGGCAATTATGAATAAAGCTGCTATAAACATCCACATGCAGGTTTTTGGGTGGACATTAAGTTTTCAAATCATTTAGATAAATAATAAGGAGTGCAGTGGCTGGATCATATGGTAAGAATATGTTTAGTTTTGTAAAAAGACTGCCAAAATGTCTTTTAAAGTGGTTGTACCATTTGGCATTCCCACCAACAGTGAATGAGAGTTTCTGTTGCTCCACATCCTTGTCAGCATTTAGTGTTGTCTGTTTTCTAGATTTTGGCCATTTTAATAGATGTGTAATAGTATCCTATTTTTGTCTTAATTCGCATTTCCACAAAGACAAATGATGTAGAGTATCTTTTCATATGCTCATTTGCCAAATGTATTTTTTCTTTGGTGAGATGTGTGGTAAGGTCTTTGGCCCATATCTTAGTTGGGTAGTTTGCTTTTTTATTGCTGAGTTTTAAGAGCTCTTTGTTTGATTTGGATAGCAGCCCTTTATCACATATATCTTTTGCACATCTTTTCTCTAGTCTGTGGCTTTTCTTTTCATTCTCCTGACTGGTTTTTGCAAACAGGAAATTTTAATTTTATCAAAGTTCAGATTATTAATTTTTTCTTTCATGGATTGTGCCTTTGGTGCTGTGTCTATAAAGTCATCACAACGCTCAGGGTCATCTAAGTTTTCTTCTATGTTATCTTCTAGGAGTTTTATAATTTTTCATTTTACATTTAAGTCTGTGATCCATTTTGACTTAATTTTTATGAAGGGTGTAAGCTCTGTGTCTAGATTTAATTTTTTGTATGGATATCCAGTTGTTGCAGCACCGTTTGTTGAAAGACTATCTTTTCTCCATTGTATTGCCTTTGCTCCTTTGTCAAATTTTGAAAAGTTGTGCTTTCATTTTTATTAAGTTCAAAATATTTTAAAATTTTTCTTGGGATTTCTTCTTTGATTTATGTATAATTTAGAAGTATGTTTTTAATCGCTTTTGATTTTTTTTAGCTATCTTTCTATTATTGATTTCTAGTTCAATTCCATTGTCTGGTAGCAAACATTGTATAAGTTTTATTATTTTAAATTTGTTAAGGTGTGTTTTATGACCCAGCATGTGTTCTACCTTGATGAATGTTACTTGTGAGCTTGAGAAGATTGTGTATTGTGGTGTTGTTGAAGTACTCTATAGGTGTTAATTATTTTTAGTTGATTGATGGTATTGTTGAGTTCACCTATCTCCATACTGATTTTCTGCCCTCTGGATTCATCCATTTCTGAGAGAGGCATGTTGAAGTCTCCAAGTATAATAGTGGTTTCATCTGTTTTTCCTTTCAGTTCCACCTGATTTTGCTGCAGTTTTTAAAATGTTCTCTTTTTAGGCACATACACATTAAGGACTGTTATGTCTTTTTGGAGAATTGACCCCTTTTCATTATGTAATGTTCCTTTTTATCCCTGATAACTTTCCTTTCTCTGAGGTCTGCTCTTTCTAAAGTTAATATAGCTATTCTTACAGCTATTCTTGCCCTTTTAAAAAATTTATTAGCATGATATATCTTTCTCCATCCATTTACTTTAAATCTGTATATGTGCCCTTATATCTAAAGTGGATTTCTTATTCTGTCTTTTAACTAGTGCATTTAGATCATTTATGTTAAAAGTGGTTATTGAAATAGTTGGATTAATAGCTACCATATTCGTTACTGTTTTCTGTTTGTTACCCTTGTCCTTTGTTTCTATTTTTGTCTATTTCTCTTTTCCTGCCTTTTGCAATTTTAATTGAGCATTTTATGTGATTCCTTTTTTATATAATTCCATTAATTTCTTTTTCTCTCTTTCTTTCAAATATTGGCTCTACTTTTTTTTTTTTTTTTTACTTCTTCTAGTGGTTGCCCTAGAGTTTGCAAAGTACATTTATAGTTAACCCAGGTCCACTTTCAAATAACACTGTACCAATTCATTGCTAACATGAATACCTTATAATAACAAAATAATACTAATTCTTCCCTCTTGTCACTCATATCATTGATGTAATTAATTTTAGTTATACATAAGCACACTATATAGATATATAAACATACATAATCAAATACCTTATTGCTATTATTATTTTGAACAAACTATTATGTGTTAGGTTAATTAAGAGTAAAATAATAAATCATTTTACTTTACTTTCATTTATTGCTTTTCTGATGCTCTGTTTTTCTTTAGGTAGATCTCAGTTTTTGACCTACATTACTTTCTTTCCCTCCACAGAATTTCTACTATTTCTTGTAAGGCAGGTCTACTGGCAACAAGTTTCCTTAATTTTTGTTTGTCTGAGAAAGTCCTTATTTCTCTTTTAATTTTGAAGGAAAATTTCACAGGGTACAGAATTCTAGATTGGTGTTTTTTTCCATCCACACTTCAACTATTTCACTCTACTCTCTTATTGTTTGCATGGTTCCGGAGGAAAAGTCAGATGTAAGTTATAATTCTAATCTTTAAAGGTAAGTTTGTTTCTCCCCGCCACCCCAGCTTTGACTTCTTTCAGGATTTTTTCCTTATCTTTTATTTTCTGTAATTTGAATATAATGTGACTGGGTATAGTTTTGTTTGTGTGTTTGTTTTTGCATTTATTGTGCTTGGTGTTTTCTGAGCTTCCTAGATCTGTGCTTTGGTGTATAACATTAAAGAAATTCTCAGACATTATTGTTTCAAATATTGCTTCTGTTCCTTTCCCTTTTATTCTCCTCTGGTATTCCCATTATGCATATTTGTTACACCTTTTTTTATTGTCCCACAGCTCTTGAATATTCTGGGTTTTTTAAAACCTTTTTTCTCTTTGTTTTTCAGTTCTGTAGGTTTCTATTGAGAAATCCTCAAGCTCGGAGATTCTCTCCTCAGTTATGTCCAGTCTATTAATAAGCCCATCAAAGGCACTCTTCATTTCTGTTGCAATGTTTTTGATCCCTAGCATATTTTTTTTTGTTATTTCTTGTAATTCTTATCTCTCTGTTTACACTGCCCATGTGATCTTGTATGCTCCCTACATTATCCATTAGCACCTTTAGCATATTAATTATAGTTGTTTTAATTTCCTGGTTGGATAATGTCAACTTTCCTGCCATATGTGAGTCTGGTTCTGATGCTTGCTCTGTCTCTTCAAGCTGTGCTTTTTGCCTTTTAGCATGCCTTGTAATTTTTTCTTGATAGCTGGACAAAATCTACTGGGTAAAAGAAACTGCTATAAATAAACTTTCAGTAATATGTTGGTAAGGTGCTGGGGAAGGGAAGCATTCTGTATATACTTTTATTTTGCAACAGCAGCAAACTAAAATCATAGCAATGTTAAACATAATTTTGACTTCTGGAAATGATTTACTTACTGTGTTTGATAGGAAAAAATCCCTTCATTTCAATGGTTTTAATCTCTTTGACATTCCAGTGAGCCAAATCATCTGTAGCTGCTCTAGCCTCCTAGCAAACACTGTGATATTCTGATTATGGTGTATCTGCTCTTCTAGAGGACTCTTAAAGCTATTTATGATCACCATGGTACTCACACACCGTACTCTAATGATACGTTCTTTCTTTTGTTCACTGAACACATATAAACACATATTTTTAAGTGCCTGCCATGTCACATTCTTTGGGTTACTTACAGGAAGTATAGCAGTAGAGCAGCCAGCAAGACTAATACACTCATTGCTCTTGGAGAACTCATTTTATCTTCTTCCCAGTCTAGGCTCTGACTATACTGTAAGCCATTTGAAGGCAGACTCTGTGGTCCTCTCCCTTCTACCTACAGTGCACCACTCAATGCTCACACATGTTTGGCACTCAAAAAATATTTCCTGAATAAGTGAATAAATGAACAACAGCAAAATATTAATTTCACTTACGTCATTCCACAAAATATTGGAACATTCAGTAAAAGAAATCCAGTAGAAACTTTTATATCTTCAGAACCCAGGCAATTTAAAAGCATTTTAAAATCGGCTGCACATGATTTAACTGATGTTTTACACTGAGTTGTTTCATTGTCCGGATGTCAGTCCATGATTGGAAAAGTCAGAGGTTTTCTAGGGTATTGCAATCACATTTCCTGGAATCCTTCCCTACTCCGCTAAGCTTGTACACTCTTCTGCTTTGTTTACAGATGTCGTATGGATAGGGTCCAAGATAGTCCTCACTTTTTTCATGCTAAACCTTTGTAATTCCCTATAAATAACCAATAATTTACATAGAATAGAGATGTTCCCATTTTATATTTTATTTTTTTCCTCTGTAGAGAGTGGCATAAAGGGGAAATGGTAGTCTTGCTTTGAGAAAGACAAAGTATTTGTGTGAGTTCTTCTGCATGGCTAACACTTGTGACTGTCTTCCAAATTCTTGTTTCATCTTGATCTTTTCCACTTGAGATTTCTTTAACTTTGTCTCCTGTGCAGAACCATCTCTCCTTCCAACACCTGATGTCTAGTCACTTTCTTTTCCAATATGTTTTTAAAAACCACTGATTTTTGTGGCATTTTTAGTTCATTGCATGTATTACTGAGCTTTTGCTTAGTACTTCAATTGTTTCGGTCATTGACTCAAGAGCCAATATTGTAGTCCTTAGGAAGGCAGGCTCTGTATTCCAGTTCTATCTGTCACTAGCTGAGTGATAACAAGCATATCATTTAAACTCTCTAAATTTCAGTGGCTTCTTTATGGTGCAGTGGGGTACTAATGATACTTATCTCCTAAGGTTATAATAAGGATTGAATTTAATAATGTTTGTAAATAGCTTAGCACAGTGCCTGGTAACTGTTGCATATTATTATTATCATTATTTTTGTTGTTGCTATAGTTGTTATTAATACTGTCCAATAGACTGTAAACTCTTAGAATCTTGAGATCACATCTACGACTTCTCTTGTGTTCTTAATAGAACACAAGAGTAAGTGCTTCTATAAAGGCTTTTAGAGTCAATGAATGAAAACTGAAAAATGAATTAGTTGATGAATGTTGTAAATTCTGATTCAACAAACTTTTCTTAGAACAAGAGATAGTTTCCATTTGTAGGTAAACAAAGTTCTTCAGCATTCATTTACATAGTGTTAAAGATCATTAAGATTTGTGAAACTGAAAATGATCTTTAAAATGTATATTTTGTAAGTGTATATAGATTAAGAAGGATTAACTTAAAACTGTAGTATAATCTAAATAGCTACCCTTAAAAAATTACCACTGGCATTTTAATGAAATGTTATTTTACAACTTCAAAGCTCATAGCAGTATAATTAGTAATATGTGTAATCTTTATTACCAATCTTAATCTTTTTTATTTGACTGAAAAGTTATTTTATGGTAGTACAATTAAAATAATGCTAAAAATGTCAACATAACAGAATTAAACTAAAGTAACTACTACAATATTGTACCCTAAACCAGCTAATTTAAATGCAAAATACTTTGTAAAGGCTATTTATCTGCGCTAATGCATGTTAAGGGATTTAAGGAGTAGTTTGTGTAACTGAAATAAAAGGAAAAATAAGCACTGTACAGCAATCTTCACTATTGTTTAACATGAGGGAAATATTAAATAGGTTTATATATAGGCCACTTGAGGAAAATGTACTAGAAACCACATCACAGCACTGTAAATATAAAGGCAACTGCCAGGCAATACTACATTCATAAGCTTTTAAAGGGAAAGCTTGAAATGCTTAAAATTGTCCTTACACAAATGATGGTATAACATTGACTATGCCAACTAGATTGAAGATGCCCAGACTTTTAAAAGTATGTTTTGTAAAAGGGATTTGAAAAGACTGAACAGTTGTTTGTTTGACACATGCCAATGGTTAGATCTGGCTGAATGCTTCTTTCTGTTAATTCATAATAATAACTCTACAAATTTATTATTATAAAATGCGAATATGGAAGGGTTTAAAAATAAGATTTTTAAAAAGTAAAATGAGGCTCACTGTAGAAACTTTGGAAAATACAGAAAAGTAGAAAAAAATCACTTGTATTTTTAACTACCCATAAATGATTACACTTAATATTTAGTACAAATATTTCTAGTTTCTGCTCCCTTATGGATAATTTTTAATATTCTTAATAAAAATTTTTGTTTTTATTTTACAAAATATGTATAATATAAAGGAATTCAAGGAATGTATTTGTATGTTACATAAAAATCACTTATATTAGTGAATAGGCTGTATTATCCTTGTGTTACTTTAGGCCTTCTTTTTTTTGATCTTCAAAAAGTGTTGCTGCTTGTATATTTATTCCTATTTTTTAGGGCTATTCGTTTTAAAAACCTGGTTAGCATTTAAAGTATCTTAGTAAAGTTTTAAATAATTCTTAAAAACCATAATCCATTAAAATTGTATGTAATTTATAACAGAAGCGTAGACTGTAGATTATAGGGAAACTAGATGTTACAGTGTGTTTAAGTGTTTGTAATTCAATGGTTGAAAGGACAACTCTGATTTAACAGATGATACAACACATTGTGTGTTTGGTTTTGATTTTGTAGGTCCCAGAACACCTGGAAAGTCCTGCAAGTCCTCAATTACAGAAAGTCCAGAGACTGCAAGTAAAACCTTTCATGACCCTTGACCACCAGATCGTCAACCAGACTCTTAAACGGTCACACCCTCCAGTGCCATCTAATGCGCTTCTGGTACATCAGGGACACACGACTCCAGACAGTGACACGGGCCTCACAGAAAGCCAACTCACTAGGTTACTAGCTCTTGGAAAAGAAGATGACAGTACAAAATGGCATGTAAGTCTAATGGGTGGTTCTAAATATATAATGTTAGCTTTGAGTAAAACACTGTTAAAGAAAAGTTGAAGTCAACATTTTTATAGCAAACATTCCAAATGCAAATTCATTGAACAAAATAAATGTGTTTTAATCAGTTAATTAATTTGTAATCATTAATATATATTAATTTGTATAATAAATTATAATAATTTATTTCTTAATACTTAATTCAATTATGTAACAGTGTGAATCAAACCAGGCACTAACAGTAGTGTGTGTTTAGAGATTTAGCTCTAATTGTAAGGGTTTTCTGATAACTTTGAAATATTTATCAACAGTTATATTATCTTAATTATCCACTAAAATAGAACATTCAGAAATTGTTTAAATAGCAATAAATTTGTCCTCTAGAAATGTTCATTAGAATAAGACTAATAATCTTATTGCTCTTAATATTTTATGGAATTGTATCAGGACGTCTTTACTTTTGATTTTCTATACATTCATTTCGATTTTCAACAAATACTAGTCTACCGTTTACTAAATAACAGAAATTTAGAGGTGCAGAGGACACTAAATAAGTGTCTAGCTTCATAAAGTTTATGTTTATTGTGACTTGCTTGTAAATAAACCTTCAAAAATATAGAAAAGTTGATAGAACTGGAAAACAACTTGAACTAAGAACGATTTTCTTTAATATCCCAATACAGAGAACTACATTAATAGCTGAGCTTTCTTTTTTCTTTTTTTTTTTCCATTTGATTTGTTAGATAGAGCTGTGGTCCTGTGAACTCCCAGGTTTAATCTCTCAATGTACATTCCTGGTGATTATTGTTGATTTCAGGTCAATACTTTTCAGCTATTAAGCCTGTAGCCTTCAGGCACAAAAGAGTAGTGCTCAGAATCCCATTATTTAAATTCCAAACAATAGAGGAAAGATTTTTTCTTTTACAAATTTTATGTTAATCTGGAAAAGAGAAAAGAATAAGGACCTGGTAGGTTGTTAATGAAATATAAAACAACCACAAAATAGGACTCCTTGAAATCGAAAACTGAATGTAAATCTCTTCATGTATATTTACTTAAGCTTTTCAATAAATAGATATATAAAGAACTTTCTAAAAAAAATTAAAAAGTAAAAATGAATGTAGAATCAGTTTCTCTATTCAGTCTATGAAGATTGTAAAAATACATATAGGATGAAAATCATCTGTACACTAAATATTATAACTGCACTTAATACAATTTATCTCACAACCACCTCTTCCAAAGTTCATTTCCTTGTGTGGAAGATTGATTTCTAAAGGAAAAAACAAATCCTAAAGAATATGTATATGCCAGTCAAGTCTAGGCAAAACACAGAAAATGATCTTATTATATATCTTATTTATGTTTTCTAAAAAATGAGAATGGAATAAGCAACATAAATCAATCTTCTGGATTTTACTTAGTACTTTTTTTATTCCCTAGGCACACATCTTACTTTTACCTTTATAATAAGTTTATACATATAAAGGAAATTTGCATGTTCCTGGTGGTCCTTTAGGTGGTCCCAGTCAAAGAGAGTCACATGGTGGGGAGGATTCAAAGTTCCAAGAGGTTAGTAGCCTAGGGGCAATGTGAATAATGGCTGCAGATTAAATTTTTCTATGTTTTAAACCATTGTACTTTTAACTATGTATATAAAAGTCTCTTCCAACCATCATTAATGTCCATTTAATCATATTCAGTCTGTAATAGTTTTAATCAGTGTGTGGTCTTTTTGAATCTGACTTATCACGTACGCATTTTCACATAGTGCCATCGTTCATAGACTTGCTATTTTTAAATAGCTAGGCTGTATTCTCTGCTGTTGCAATTTCCTAATATTCTTTGCTTGATTCCAGGAGTCCATGTCTCAAAGCAGAAAGTGTACAGTCTTTGGACACAGACAGTATATATATATATATGTATATATAGAACCACCACCTATTAGCTGTCTGGTCTCGGTCCTTGACCTCTCTCACCACATTTCTATGCCTTGAAGAGTTGTTTTGATGCTTGCATTTTAAAGTTTCTAACACAAGAGCAGAGTGGGAGCTCAGGTGATAGTGGCCGTTGCCATCTTTCTGTGTTTCTTTCTCCTAAGCCTTGTTCTCCTGTGACAACAGGGAGCATTTAATCAATTCTAAGAAG
Source organism: Cynocephalus volans (assembly GCF_027409185.1). Classification (NCBI taxonomy): domain Eukaryota; kingdom Metazoa; phylum Chordata; class Mammalia; order Dermoptera; family Cynocephalidae; genus Cynocephalus; species Cynocephalus volans. The sequence goes on from NC_084465.1 coordinate 39,522,256, forward strand.
GCCCCAGGAAAAAAATAAAAGAACAAACAAAAAAACAAAGAAAGCCCCAGAAATCATAGTTACCATAGAATAAGTCTGTGAGAGCATCCTTAGATTCAGGATTCGGTGACTGAAAGTAGAAATAACTTGGCAATTAAAGGTCTTCAAGAATACACACAATATATAAATCAAAAAAAAAAAAAAAGGTCTTCAAGATAAAGAAAAATAAAATCAAAATAAACATTTCATAGCATGGGGCTTTTGAGATCAAATTTTACCTATAGCACGTAGGACCCTCTCACACTTAGCCCTTCCACCAGGCCCAGACTAGTAGAGCATTGGTATAATATGAGAAAGGCCATAGAGAAGTGAAATTAAAGTACTCTAGAAAATACATGCATATCAACAACAAAGATGGCAGAAGATATTATTTTTACAGTGAATAATGCTATAAACAAGGCACAGAGTAGACAAGCATGGAGTGTGTTTAAGGGCGGCACAGTTTGGTGAAAATAAGAGACCAAGGCTGGGAAGGAGGATTGAGGTGGGGCTGAAGGCCTTAAAAGAAGACTTTGGAATTTAGAACATGATCTCAAGAGAGTGATAACTGCATCAGTTAGGGCTCATCAGGTGCATGTAAAAGAAACCCAACTCCAGTGACTTAACTAAATGAGAACGTAGTTTTTCCTCCCATAATAATCCGATTTTGTGTAGCATTAACAGCATGAAATATTAACAATACAAGCAACAAAAATAAGATCAAACATTCATTTAGTTCTTATTGTGTGTCAGGTGCTATTCTAAATGCTTTATCTGGATTAATTTGTTTAATCCTTGAAACAACACTATGATTTAGTACTATTATTATCTCCATTTTAAAAATAGAGCAATGCATATGAAAAGAAGCCCAGAAGTAAGAAGTCTGAGGCTGGTACAGCTTCTCAGGAACGTGAGCATAGATCAAGACTCTTGTTTTTCTTCACCATCTGACTTTTATGGTAGTGGGCACCTCATGGCTACAATATGGCTGCTCCACCTCTAGCATTTTGTCCTCAAATTGGTGGAAACAGAGGGAGAAATAAGAAAGAAGGCTATTTAAGAAAAGAAAAAATTTCCCAGAAATACCCGACAGACTTAAGATTTGTCAGTCAAAAGACTGTCACACCTAGCTGATACGAATCTGAGAAAAATGTATGATATTTTTCTGGACACACTGCTTCATGAAACAAAATTAATGCTCTTAGTAAGAAAGAAAGGGAAGATTGGTATTTACTATTATACAAAAGTATCATAATCAATGCTGTGTTTCAGACTCACTTAAATGGCATATGAGTGGAAAAGATTTGAAGTAAAGAAGGTTGGTGCTAGGTGAACAGTTGAAAGATTACAATGAAATTTAGCGATAGCCTGAATCAGGACAGTTGGTGGCAGGGAGAATAAAGGAAATGAAGAGAGGGGCAGTGTTGATGGGTCTCAGTGTCACATGGTATATATGGGAAGTGAAGGAAAAAGATGAGTTTAGTGCAATTTTGAGACTTTTGAAGCTTCGCTGGATGGCTAATATAGATGAAGGCCTTGTGAGCAGAAGTTTGGTGGTCAAGAGCGTAGAGGTTGGCACGGAAGTGGTAAGTTTAACTTATAGAACGTTTGGATGAGGCTCAAAAGACAATTGAAAATAAAAGACTATTTCTCAGAGACAATCTGAGAACACTAAATAAGATTGCAATTGTCCCTTCGTTCGGAGACACTGTCATTGCCACATGTTCAGAGAACTAACTGCACATCATGTATTATCTATAACTCGTAGGAGCTCCAAGTTTAGGGGAAGAGAATAAACATAAATAATTACAATATTGTATAGAAAGTGAGATGGTATAGACAGGAGCATAGAAGTGCTGTTCTTATCCAGAAATTCATCAATAGTGAGACTTAGTCAGAGGAATAGAGCAAGCAGGACATTTAGCCAGAAGAAATAGCTTGAGCAAAGAATAGAGAAGGGAAACAGTAGGAGGTGAACAGAAAATGAGAGGCAGATGGTGGTGGAAGATGACACCGGAGAAGATGACACCAGAGAAGATGACACCGGAGAAGTAGGCAGTCAACAAATCACAGAGAGGCTAGTACACCTTAGTAAGCAGTATCAAGTCATTTAAGGGTTTAAACATGAGGCTGAGGTGACATAATCAGATTTGACTCTATATCACTCTGTAGACTCTGTAGACAAAGATGCCTGGAGGCAGGGTGGAGACCAACTCAGAGCCTATTTCTGCTGTGCAGTGAGAGATGATAAGGCCCTCTATTAGAACGGGTTAGAACTGAGGTATCTGTGAGATCACTACGTGGAGATGTTGGTGACAGCTAGAGACTCAAGTTTGCCTTGAGGAGGAAACATCTGGACTGGAGGAAGAGATTTCAGAGTTGTCAGCACGTAGATGGTTCGTGACAACTTGAATGAGAAAGAGATCTCCTGGAGAGGCTGAATACAGTGACAAGAGTGGTAACTAACGATGGGATTCAGGAGATAATCAACACTTAAGGGGTGGCCAGAGGAGAGAGCCCATAATGGCAAAGTAAAAAGGTAACCAGGAGGATGATGCCATTGAAGCCAAAGGAGTTCGTTTAAAGAAGGAGGAAATGATCCACATATTCGAACGTAGCAGAAGAGTCTAGTAAAACAAGAATTGATAAATATCTATTGAATTTGGCAATCAGACAGTTGATAAAAATAGCACCAAAAGAAATGTCAGTAGGATGGCGGGCACAAGCCATTCTGTCTTGAATTCAGAGTTATCAGGAGGTGGAGAGGTGACTGCGTGGGATGCTTGGGATGGTTGGGCAAAGGCATAAAGGATAATTAAATTGTTAGGATGATCTGCCACAGGGTCTAGATTGGATCTGAAATGAAGTCAGCATTTGATGAGTACGATAATGAAATTTAAGATCTCAGAAATAAAGCAGTTTAGATTATAACAAGACCCAAGGCTATGCCTTGATCTTGCAGGTAAAGAGAAGTCTAAATTTGGGTTTATGTGCTGAACTATCCGATTTTGAAACTGGTGAGTTAAAATATTCAACTACAAGTGTTGATTTATTTTACTATAGAATTCTGACAGTTGTTGTATTTATTTTTCGGTGCATATGAGTTCATTCATAATCACTTGGTGTTATTTTTTTCTTTAAATTTTTACCTTGAATTTTATATCACCTAATATTGAAATTGCTACCGTGACATTCCTTTTGGTCATATTTATGGTACTTTTTTCACTGTTTCAGCTTTCTCTATTGTTTTATTTTAAATGTGTCTTTTATAGATGAAATATTACAGTACCTTTTAAAAATCCAATTCGAGAGTGTCTTAATCAGTATGTTAATTCATTTATATTCATGTAATTACTATTAGGATTTAAGTTATCTTTTTCTATATTTTTAAGTTATTATACTTTCTATTCTTTATTTGCCATTTCTTTGCTATCCTCCACTGGACAGGTTAAGTTTTCTCTCTCTTTTTTTTTTTTTTGCTTGTTACTCTTAATATTTTAAGACCCATAGCTATATTTTTTCTATATCTATATCCTTGATTGGCAATACCTATGTCATACCCTTAAATAAAAATCTGCCTTAGTATAGTTTAGTCTTCTTGTCTCACCTATGTGTGCATATATACTTGAATTCTACAAATATAAATAGATATATACATATCATGCATATTTATGTATATATGTATGTATCTATATCTTGTTATTTAGACCAGAAAATTTTTTACTGATGTTCATTCATTCTTATATTTTGTATCAATTCCACGGTTTTATTTATCTTCTGGCTGGAGTACTTCCTGAAAGACTTCTTCAAAGGTCGTTTTGCCCTAAAATTTATGAGTTTTTATGCATAAAAATGATTTTATTTTATACACATACTTAAAGAATATTGTGTTGACTGTAAATCTCTAGGTTCAAAGTTCTTTACCTTCAATACTTCAAATAGTATCCCATTGTCTTCTTGCACCTAGTGTTGTTGAAAAGTCTGATTTTTGTTTTTTGTAAACCTTTATTTTTAAATCTCATGAATCTTATAAATGTTTTTCTTTCCTTGAGCCTTATGCTTTCCATGACTATTATCTACATTTTGATTTTCCTCAAAACAATTTGTTTTTCTTTGTATTTTATTATCTTAATTTATCATTTTAAAAATGCTTATTCTTCTGATTTATAATTCTTGTTTTGTCTGATCTGTTAATTTGTTTTATCTGATATAAATAGTGTGTTTGTTGTCTTCTTTTAATTAATAATTGGATTCCTAGGTTATTGATTGTGAAGATTCTGGAAGCTGTAAAACAAGGTTTTTAGATGGATTTTATCCCTTAATATCAGTTTAAGATAGTGGAAAAACCAAAATGTTCTATAAATCAGGGACAAAGGCAGTCATATAGACAGATGACACAAATGACAGTGGTTTTAAAGGCAAAAGCAGAGCCTCAAAGGAAATTTTACATGTAAGAAAGCAGAGTTTCTTTATGGAATAGGGGAAACCTAAGCATGTTCATAGGCAAGAGGGAAAAATTAAAGATGCAAGAGAGTGGATCATTCATGACATAAGCTTCCAGAGAGAAAAGAAATGAATGACTTAACTTGTAATTTTTACTACAACCACTAGAAATACCCAAATGAAAAGCATTTACCATAAATTATGTTTAGCATTTTTCTTTCCTCAGGTTTTTATTCACATCTGTTCAGTGCAAATTTGTTGTCCATTTAATGGTGGAATATAAGTGAAATATAATAAATAAAAACTTGAGTTTAGTAGCAATCAAGAATTGCTTTAAAAATTTCAGAGACGAGCCTAAACAAAAGAAACAAAACATGCACATTTATTATCCTAGATCCTTTAAAGCTCTCTCAGTGCACATGGAATAACATCTAAAAACCTGTCTGTGGCTAGAGCTGTACTCTCTAACACATTACCCACCAGCCGCATGCGGTTATTTTATCTATCTATCTATCTATCTATTTATTTTTAAGTGATGTGTATTGATTGTACATATTTGTGAGGTACAGAGTTGTATTTCAATACGTGTAAACAATGTGTGATGATTGAATCAGGGTAATTAGAATATTCATCATTGAAAAAATTTATTATTTCTTTGTGATAAGAGCATTTTAGTGCCTCTCTCCTAGCCAGTTGAGAACATACAATAAATACTTGTTAATTGTAGATGCCTAACACTATATACTAACTATAGACCAATAGAACTTATTTTTCATATCTAGCTATAATTTCATATCCTTAACCAACTTCAGCCTATGCCCCTTCTCTGCAGCCTCTAGTAACCACAATCCTACTCTCTACTTCTATAAACTTAACTTTTTTTTAGTTCCCACATATGATTGAGAACATGTGGTATTTATCTTTTTGTGTCTGACCTATTTCACTTAACATAATGATTTCCAGGCTCATTCATGTTGCAGCAAATGACAGGATTTCATTCCCTTTTGATGGCTGAGTAGTATTCCATTGTGTGTGTGTGTGTGTGTGTATATATATATATATATATATATATATATATATATATATATACACACACCACATATTCTTTATCCATTCATCTAACAGATGCCTAAGTTCGTCCCATATCTTGGCTATTTTGAATGGTGCTGCAATGAACCTAGGGGTGTAGATAACTCTTCAGCATGCTACTTCCTTTCCTAACAGTGGATTTCTGAATCACACTCTAGTTCTATTTCCAGTTTTTAGAGGAATCTCCGTACTGTTTTCAATAATGGCTGCACTAATTTAGGTTCCCACCCACAAGTGTGTAAGAATTCTCTTTCTTCCACATACTCACCAACATTTGTCATTTTTTGTCTTTTTGATAATGGCCATTCTAACTGGGATGAGATTATATCTCATTGTGGCTTTGATTTGCATTTGCCTGATGACTAGTGATGTTGAGCATCAACATCTCAGTACCCATTAGCCATTTGTGTGTCTTCTTTTGAGAAATGAATGACCTCTTTAGGTCATTTGCCCAGCTTTTAATTGGAATTTTTGGGGTTTTTTGCTGTTAAGATCCTTGGGTATTCTGAATATTAATCCCTTGTCAGATGAATAGTTTGCATATATTTTTTCTTGTTTTGTTTGTTGCCTGTTTGTTGTGTTGATTGTTTCCTTCGCTGTGCACAAGATTTTTAATTTGACATAATCCCATTTGTCTATTTTTGCTTTTCTTGCCTTTGCTTTAGAAGACTTCTCTATAAAATTTTTGCCCAGACCTATGTCCTGAAGTGTTTCCCTGTGTTTTCTTCTAGCAGTTTTATAGTTTCAGGTCTTACATTTAGACTTTCAGTTTTTGAGTTTATTTTGGTATATGGGAAGAGATAGGGGTCTAGTTTCTCTCTTTTGCATATGGGTTTCCAGTTTTCCCAGCACCATTTACTGAAGAGGCTGTCCTTTCCTCAATGTAAGTTCTTGTAGCCTTTGTCAAGACCAGTTGGCTATAAACATGTGCATTTATTTCTGTGTTTTTTATTCTACTCCATTGCTCCATATGTCTGTTTTTATGCCAGTACCATGCTGTTTTATTGCTATAACTTTGTAGTATATTTTGAAGTCAGGTAGTATAATACCTCCAGCTCTGTTATTTTTTACTAAGGATTGCTTTGGCTATTTGGGATTTTTCTGTGGTTCCATATGAATTTTAGGATTTTTTTTTCTATTTCTGTGAAGAATGTCATTGGTATTTTGATAGGGATTGCACTGAATCTGTTGTTCTCTTTGGGTATCATCATTTTGACAATATTAATTCTTCCAATTCATGAACATGGAATGTCTTTCCATTTTTTATGTGTCCTCTTTAATTTCTTTCATCAGTGTTTTGTAGTTTTCATTGTAGAGATCTTTCACTTTCTTGGCTAAATTTATTCCTAGGTATTTTATTTTGGCGTAGCTATTGTAAATGGGATTTCTTTTTGATTTCTTTTTCAGCTTTGTTGGTGTATAGAAATGTTACTGAGCTTTGTTTGTTGATTTCGTATCCTGCAACTTTTCTGAATTCAATCATCTAAGAGATTTTTGTGGAGTCTGTATATAAGATAACGTTATCTGCAGATGGGGACAATTTGACTTCCTCTTTCTTAATTTGGATGCCCTTTATTTCTTTTCCTTGCTTAATTGCTCTGGCTAGGACTTCTAACACTATGTTGAATAAGAGTGGTGAAAGTGGGCATGCTTGTCTTGTTCCTGTTCTTAGAGGCAAAGCTTTCAAATTTTCCCCATTCAGTATGTTAGCTGTGTTTGTCATATGTGGCTTTTATTGTGTCGAGATACTTTCTTTCTATTCCTAATTTGTTGACACATATGGATACTTAAATTTAATTTAGAATTAGTTCAAATTCAATGAAATTTTAAAAAATTGGATGAAATTACAATTTTAGTTCCTCAGTTACACTGGCCACATTCTATGTGCTCAGTAGCCAAATGTGGTTATTTGCTACTGTACTGGACAGTGCAGCTACAGGACATTCCCATCATGGCAGAAATTTCTGTCGAACACCACTGGCTTTAAGGATTCTACATTGTTAGTTTCTTGCCAGCTTTTCAACTTCATCTCAAACCCCTCTTGCCCTTGTGCATTCTGCTCCATTCCCATTGGCTTGTTCACTCCCTCTCAGTCATGTTGAGCTTGTTCCTACCTTAGTTCTTTGCACTTCTTGGTCCCTTTCCAAGGACTAACCTTCCCATATTATTCTTGTCCAAATATTAGCAAATCTTTCTCTGACTACTTTCAAAAATAACATCTATTCCCATCAAGCTCTATCCCCTACCTGCTTTTATTTATTCAGACCACTGCTTGCTATTAAACTATTGCTATTGTTTATTATCTGTTTCCTCAAGAATCTGAGCTCCACGAGGGCTGGAACTTTATGCTCCTTGATGTTGTGGCTCCAGTTCTTACAACAAGGCCTCACAATAGACATTACTTGACAAATATTTGTCAAGTTAATATATGGATAGTGTTCCAACTTTTTGTCATATCACCTATGAGAGTATCTTAGTAGAGGGCTCTGAACACTTGATTCTCTAAGTTCCTTGGAAATCTTACTTAGAAGATAACACTGGGGGGGAATCAGTAAGATGTTTTTCCATATTTACCAAAGTTTACTCCCGATGGTTTCTGCACATGAGAAACTCTGGTACTACCGTGACATAAATTCTGCATTCACAATATCTTTAAGTTTGCAACATGTTTCAAAATTTCACTAAAGAGAATATGATGGGAGAGAAGAGAGCTAAAGAGGTGAGAGAGAAAGGGTGGGAGTGGGGGAGGTAGTGAAGCAAGCATGGTCTTTTAAAAATATAAGCTTTTAAAATCTCTCCCAGGTAAAGTATGGAAGGGAAGGAAGGTTATTTTAGAAAGGAGTTGAGAAAGGGAATGAAAAGCTGACTGAGGTTAGGACTATAGAGCCAGATTTCCAGGATTTCAGTCTTGTCTCTCCCACTCACTAACTTTATAATTTGGACCAAGCTACTGAACATCTTTTTCTCTGTTTCCTCATCTGTACAATGAAGATAATAATAGCACTCACTTCATAGGGATGTTGTGAAGATTAAATGACCTGAACCGTGCAAAGCACTTAGAATGGTGCCTGGCACATCTTATGCACTACATAAGTGATTCTTATTGTTGTTATTTAAGGTGTCTATGATTATTGTTCTTTGTTTTGTTGTTATTATTGCTATTACTACTATTATCATTGTTACTCATCATTAGAGAAGGTGGGATAATTTGTTTCCATGTAGTCTATATCCATGTGGACTAGTTGGCTAAAATTTGACCATTGATATTTGGATATCCATCTGTAAGATGCAATCAAAACATTTTAAAAGAAAAGTAAAGTTTGTAGGAAGTCATCTCTGTGCATGTTAAGTACATGAACTCTGGCTTGAGTTCTTCCTCATAACCTCTGTATTTATGTAGATTTTATTTCCAAAGGACCAGCTGAGGGTATTTTGTCCAGCTGTCACCTGTCAGCCTGTGGGAGCAAATACAAGGGAAAGCAACAAATCAGAGAGTATCAGAATTATCTCATTTTCAGTTCTAAAATATTCTGGGTTTTGACATATATAACCTCAACTTAAGTTGTCTGACAAACTTTTAAAGATTGCCAGAATTTTTTTTTTCTGATTTCAGACTGAAGTACAACTTTTATTTTATGTACAATATCCTAAATGTATTATATTTTACTAGATGGAGGACCTTACTGAGGATATAATCGGTATGGAATCAAGTTTTAAAGAGGAAGGAACAGACTCTCCTGTGCTAATGCAAAGAACAGTAAGTGTTTCCAGACCTAAGGAGGTCAATGAGAATGAAATAAATAAAAAAATTCATTTGATTAGCAAATGGTGTTTTCTTCTGCACTTTGGAAACTGACACCAGATAACAGATGAATATTAGAAAATATTTATTGGTGCAGAAAAAAGATTATACAATGTTATTGAGGAATATTACGGGGCTTGTACTATTCTCTCTCTTCCTCTCTCTCTATCTCTGTATTTATCTCTGTATCTACCTCTGTATGTATTATGTGTCTATCTGTTTCTCTATCTCTCCAATATCTATGTACATCCATCTAATTATATATCTAATCTTCTGTAGCACTTTCTCTGAGTTATTTAATCTTCAGATTTATTATTTGAAGCACAGCATGTAATCAAACACCTTCATAAGGTCATGACTAAATTTTGACCATTTTACCATGACTAATACTGATCAGATTCAGAGGCTCTACATCTTTGTACAGGAAAAAAAAGATTACAACAATGAAAAATATAAATTTACTTCTGAGCCAGAGGTTAGAGATGAACTAACAAAAGGTAGAATAGGCCTCGCCCTCTTTAAAGCATGTAGAAAGACTTCTATGTTGAAATCAGTTCAAATTCCTGAAATAATATTCAGTGAAGGGATGGTATCTTATCTTCTATTTAATTGCTGTTGCTTTCTCATTGTTCACTTATTAATCACAAAAAAATGTTATCTGTAAAGGGTGTGTAAGGTCTTTCAGCACATTTTGAAAGGTTATTGTTATTTTGTTTATGGTTTAAGACCTTTTAGAAAACATGAGAAAAAAGAATATGAATGATTGTAATTGAATTGTTACTTTAAACATTTAATGTAAAGAAAGTTAGTTCTGAATATATTTTGTTTTGTGGACTGTTCAACAGTAAACCAACGGGCTGGGCTGTGCTCTGATGGATATTTTAAATTTAGAGCCCTGAGAAAAATTGGTGAAAACATCTCTGTTTTCTTTATTAAATCCCAAATAGACTATCTAATTAACGGAGGTATATCTTCCCTCTTTTTCTCTGGCATGCAAGACCCCCACATATAACAAATCACTAATACTAATACAGGGATTACCTGCCAAAAATCAAATGAGGTTCAAAATCTGTTTTTTGTTGTAGGTATTTATTTATTTTAGACTAACTGGAGTGACAACTGTATCTTTTCTGACTTTAGATTTCAAGTAGGAAAATACATGAGCTGACTAATTCTCTAGACAAGTGTATTATTAATGCTAATTTCTTGGTGTCTAATTTGACAGCACGAGGATACTATTTTCTTAACTAGTATACAACTTCTGGGTTTAAAGAAATGATATTAATTTCCCACAGTCTTTTCTTCCTTGTACATGGTGCTTAATTCATTGGAATTATAAACTGAAGCATTCTCTTTCGCAAATTACCTTACTTGTTTTGTCGAGGCTGTGTAGAATGGCTTGCTTAGTACAAATTGGTATTTAATTACTATCAGGAATTTGCTTTTGATATACAGAATGTACTTTTAAAAAGATAGACATTACTGGCCTATCAGTATTTATGTAAAGAAATACATGCCATTGACCAATCAATGATCATGTATGATTCTAGATCTACATATAAAACCAAACAGTTCAATTAACAAAATATTTATTGAATACTTATTTTATGCAAGCTGTAATACTTGCACCATATGAGACTAAAAGTTGAATGAGACAATTCACGTATCAAGAGATGACATTATAGTGGGGTACTACAGTGAGTCATACCCGAGAGGCAGGGAGGGAAAGAGTATGGATCTTGCTGTTAAACCCAGATCTAGACATTGTGCAAATCATTTAACCTGTCTTTGCTCTGCTATCTATTTCTACATTATGGGAATAATTAAAATATTGATCTCTGAGGCTATTTTTAACTTACATCTTAGTAGACTATATGTGTGTATATTTTAAACACTGGCCAGACAGTTGCTCTGGAACTCAAATGAAGTAGAAACCATGCTAAATTGAGAATTTTTGAAAGTTCTTTAGGAAGAGATGATGCTTGAAATATAGTTATGAAGTATAGTTAAGATTTTAAGAAATAGACATGAAGGCAGAGAAGTAGCAAGTTAAGAGAATAACATAAGGCAAGAAGTGAGAAAAAAAGAATGTATAAGAATAGCTGGTAGAATAGAGGTAGGAAACTGAAGGATTTTTATAGTTCGTGTAGATAAAAATAAAGACCTGTTAGATCAGAGGAATGCTTTCAGTAAGTGTATTAGCCAGTGAACTTTTGGTTGCAGGTGGTAGAACCTGACTCTTAAAGGGCTTAAGAATGAAAGAAACTTACCGATTCATCCCATCTGAAAATCCCTAAGAAATATTGTATGTGGACATCCCTCCATAAATTTGCCCCTGTTTTCTTCTCTGCTGGCTTTATTCTCAGCTGTTGAACAGACACTATCATAGCCTATTGCCAGCCATGCATACACTTTTTTCATGCTAACCTAGTTTTTTTCAGACATCCACTCCTCCACAAGGAAGAGGAAGTTTCTGATTAATTTAAGCCTATCCTAGAGGCCCCATTTCTTTTGCCAGAAATTGTTTTAGGAATGGTTTTGTGCTGCAGTTCTGGCATATGTGAGCAGGTTACTGAGACCTGTTAGGAAGTTGTCTTCAGTTGATAAAGGAGTCTCAAAAAAGAGAAGGGTTTTTTGGCCTCTCCATAATGTTATAGGACAATGTGACTTATGGAAGGGCTGTAGCCATTTTATTACCAAAAGGCAGATAAACTGAGGAAAAACAAAAGAAATGAAGAAAATGTCAAGAAAAATGCAAAGAAATGCTGCTTATATGACCCTGAAGATTTATTTGTCTATGGATTTCACATTAGGTAATATGTTTTTCCTTTATTTTATAAAATAATTGTGTCAGGATTTTCTGACTCTCATATCTAAATGCACCCTAATGAATCCATTTCAGTCAGGCTTGGAGACCTCGCAGAAGAAAGCTGCTTTTCCCTTTAGTTTTAGTTAAAGCTCTGTAATATAATCTGTACTGGAGCAACTTCTGCCTTTTATTTATCCGTAAGCCACTTTCTCTGCATCTTGGGCCCACCCCAGAGTTTTGGATTGAGTAGCTCCACGCAACAAATTACCAAGACTAAGAGTGAGAACCAGGAAAAGAGGCGTTGTGACCAAACTAATTGTGGATGGATTGTAGTCAGACTAAGTCAACAGATGTTGATTATTGGAAGCCTCAAAAATGAGGATATTTATCAATAATAACATTATTATTAATTGCTCACCTGCTAGATGACAAGTACTTTTCTAAGTATTTTGCACAGCTTTTTTCTAGTTTTCACAGAAATAAATATTCAAGGTCTCAAGAGCAAACTATTGAGTGTACTGTTAAACTTTAGGGCTCCTTTGGTGTGGCCTGAGCTGAAAAGTTTGGAGATCACTTAACCAAGATTTATTCTAAGACCAGGACTGCACAGAAGTTTAATTAAAAGTCATGTTTTAATTTCTGTTGGTGGAAAACTTAGAAGCTGCTAAGGGAAGTGTGGACTATGGTGGTGGTTTTTAAAATTTATCAGGTTGAATGAAATAGCTCAAAGTTTTTTTTTGTTTGTTTTGGGGTTTTTTGGATTTTTTGTTTGTTTGTCTGTTTTGTTTTGGGGTGGCTGGCCAAGGTTTTCATTTTCATTTTTATTTTTTAAATTAATTTTTAAATTTTAATTTATCAGTATACAATATAGTTGATTTTCATGTCCCTTTATTAATTTCTCCTTTTCCTCTCTCCCTCTTTCCCCTACCCACTAATTCAAGGTTCTTAAAGATCAATTTAGCCCAGTTGTTTCCGACCCAGTGAGGAATGTTGAGTGATTAGTGACTGTTCTTTGATTAATTAAGCCAAAGTTACCTCTCAATTTCTATTTGGTCGGGAGACTCAGCCACCTGTCAATTAGTTTTACTGCAACAGCTGTGTAAACGGGACTGTAAAAAGCTAAAGTGTAAGGAACATCCAACCAAATCAGGTGTGCTTTCATCAAGGCTTCAACCTCCAGTTTTTCTGTCTTCTTAGTGCCAATGGTATTTTTCTCCTCCCTATTTTAACCATCCCTCACATGATCATATCCTAGATCTTGTTATTACCAATTTCTCTATACCCTTAACATTTTTATTTTACACTTTGACCATCACATCCTATTTTTCCAGTGCACTTGCTCTAGTGTTCCTAGGTTACCAATTGTTCAAGCTTGTTGAGACTTCAAATCAATTGATTCAATTACTATTTTTAATAGGTGTTACTTTCTAACTGCAATATTTAAAAAATTTCTTCCTTAACCTGTCTAGAGTCCTTGGCCCCTTATTATAACCAATTCTCCTGCAAACACTCTTAACATGTCCCCATTTCCCTTCATTTTACTTTCCTGGCCAAGCCCCAACCCTGGTTAAACTCATCTCTTATTTTATGCTGCATATTAACCTGAGCAGATAAATGGGTAGCATTTCACAGCATTGCTCAGAGTACTTACCTAAATCTATCACCAAAATTTCACAGGGGCACTACCAGACAATATGAAGCCATTCCCTGGTAAAATCCCCATTAATTGAGACAACTATTTATCACCCTCTTTTCTCTTAAATCTCCAAGATCCCCATCCAATTTCCACTTTTCAGAAGATTTCCCTTTCATGACATATTTCAGAGACAAAATGTATGCAATCAGATTGGAATTTATTCATTATCTTTGCATCACCAGTTCTACTAAACCATCTGCTCCTGTTGTCATTTTTCTGCTATCCCTTCTAATATGGCAGAATGATTGTCCTAGCTTATAATCCAAAGCCAGTTCCTACCACTATGTCCTGGATTTCACTCATTCTTACCTTCCCAAGGACTTTCCTTCCCTAAATACTCCTCTTCCCATATCATCGGTATATGCTGATCTATTGAATTATAAATATAAGCATTCCATTAGTCTTTTATAACACACACTGAAAATCAAACCAAAACAAACATTTCCCATTGAACACATTTCTTCTCTGGCTACCATGTCATTTCATGACTCCCCTACGTAAAAAAACTCCCTGCCTCCACTTCCTCACTTCTCATTCTCTCCTGTCCAATAGAGCTTTTGTCCTCACAACTCTAAAAGGGCTCTTAAAATCAATCAATGCAAAAGCCATTGTAAATTCTCCATTCTTGTTTGTTTGTTTTATTTAAAATATTTTAACATTTACTTGTACTTATTTGTGGGGTAAAGAGTGTTGCTTCAATATAGGCACATACTGCACAATAATTCCCTTAGGGTAGATAGCATAGTTTTGTACTCAGTAGTCCACCATTTCCTCCCCTCGCTCCCCCACCCCCATAGCCATCATTCTACTCTCTACTTCTATGAGAACCACTTTTTTTTTTTTTTAGATTTCACATATGAGTGATATCACGTGGTATTTGTCTTTTAGTGCCTGACTTACTTCAGTTAACATGGTGGTTTCCAGTTCCAACCATGTTGCTGCAAATGATAGGATATCATTTTTTAAAATAGCTGAGTAGTATTCCATTGTGCATATATATATAACAGGTTTTTAATCCATTCATCTGTTGATGGACATTTAGATTGATTCCATCTCCATTCTTATCTGGCTTGGCTCCTCAGTGGCATTTGACAGGGTTGGCCATTCCTTCCCTCTTGAAGTACTACCTGGAGTTCTGTGTGGCACCATGTTCTCTGGTTTTTCACCCACCGTGCTGCTCTTTCTCCTCTAATGGACATCTAAATGCTGAAATGTCTCAAGGCTCAGTCTTTGGCCCTCTTTTCTCATATATCTGTACACACCTTATAGATGAGCTCAATCCGTCTCCAGCCTAGATCTCTTCCCTGTATGCCGTACTCATATATCCACTGCTTACTTGATATATTTTGTGCTTCTAACAGACATCTCAAACTTAAAATAGCTGAAAAGAAGCTTTAGTTTCCCACCCCAAATTTGCTTTTGGTTGATATGGAACCAAAAAAAAAAAAAAAAAACCTTAATTTTTACTCTTCTCTCTCTTACTCACACACGCACATTTATCAGTATGTCTTCTTATTTCCCGTTCTCACCATCTCCTCTCCTAAAACATTTTCCCAGGCTGCCATTATTTTCCACCTGCCCTATGGCCACAGAATCTGACTTAGTTTTCGTGATACTTCTTGCGCTCTTTTAGCTGTTCTTCACAGAGCAGCCAGAATGATCTTCCTACGGCGATAATCAGATCCTGTTTCTCCCTACTTAACGTTCTTTTCATTTCCTGAAATACTCAGAATATAATCCAGACATTTTATCAGTCAGGACTTTTCTTTGGATTTAGGCTCTGTAGTCTTCTTCCTGCTCCTTAAAATTGACAAGCATATTATCATCTTAGAACCACTGAACTTCCTTTATGGTGTGTTTGGAATACTTTTATCCCCGGTCTTTGCATAGCTGCCTCTTTATGATTCAGATCTTTAATCAATGTCGTCTCATAAGAGAGGCTTCTGCAATTACCCTGCCTAAAAGACCCCACCTTATGACTCCCTAAATCAATACCTTATTTATATACCCTCTGACACTTATGAGTAGAGTAACAAAAAATATCTTTTTTTATTATTTTATTTACCTGTTTATTGTGTGCTTCCACCTCTACAATGTAAACTCCTTGAACACAGGGATTTTTGTCTGCCTTGTTCACTGCTGTGGGCCTGGAGCCTGGAACAGTAGCCTGTTCATTATTTTATTCTTAGCACCCAGGACAGTGCCTGGCACATCATAGGTGCTTAGCAAATGCATATTAAATGAATTTCTCCAAAATTCACATACAGCACTGAAAATAATTAATCTCATTATAGTTTCTATTTAGAAATACTTCTAATGGATAAAAATCAATAGGAACAAGGATAATGCCAACAATAATAATAGTTACCATGCATTGGATAGCTGTATGTGTGTGTGAAAATAGATTATGTGTATGTAAAATGTATGATGCAAGAGTATTTATAAGTTATCATTCTCTGTTTTGCATTTTATCTTTTCTGCTTGTGTTATAAGCCAGCTCACCAAGGACAAGAGATCTCCCACTCCAGCCCAGCATATTATTTTCATTCACTCAGAACAGAACAAAAATAATAACAATAACAATAATAACACAGTGGGAATTCTCCATTCAATGTTGTCGTTAC
Source organism: Cynocephalus volans (assembly GCF_027409185.1). Lineage (NCBI taxonomy): Eukaryota > Metazoa > Chordata > Mammalia > Dermoptera > Cynocephalidae > Cynocephalus > Cynocephalus volans. Next base: position 39,538,737 of record NC_084465.1, read on the forward strand.
CAAACAGAAAGACACTTTCTAAGAAAACAGAGAATTTAATTGGGAATAAAACAGTGCCATGGAAATATGCATGCCATAATAAAGTAAGTGCATATTCAGGGAGGTAAAGGAAGACAAACAGTTTCAAAGAACATGATAGGGGATTTCATAATTGTTTTGGAACATAGTTATCCTTGGCTACAAGGGTCAATAACTAGGGTAACACCAGTTTGAGGCTGGACCAACAGTTGCTGGGCAGATATCATGAGTTTGCAGAGTTCTTTGTGATAGTTCTTGTTATTAGGCATATATGTGTGAGAACACTTCCTTCATGGCCTTCTGCAGCTCTGTTTGTCAGGGTTTTTTTTTTTTTTTGGCGGTGGGGGGGTGGTGTTCTTTTTTCTTTTTTTAACAGAAATTACTCCATTTTGATCCTGACAGTATTTGTAAGAAGGATTGTGCAAAATACTCTTTGTGAAAACTAGCATGAATCATCACCACAGACCTATGAGATAGACTATTATTACCTATTATCAATTTACAAATGAGGCTTAGAGTAGTCTCAATAACTCTCCCAAGTTCATACAGTTAACAAGTGGAAGAGCAGGGGTTTGAATCCAGTCCTGTATGAAACCAAATACAACGATCCTACCCACTCTGCTGTGCCAGGGGTCTCAAGAAGGTAACCATTTCGTAGAGCTATAGAATGATGGGATTTGAAGGAAGTGGAGACTAGTTCCTCTTCCACACTCCAGACAAATGATTGTTTAGCCTCTGAGTTTAGGTCTGTCTCTTTATAATTTGTACCCATTAGTCTTAGTTTCACCCCCTTCATTCAGAAATGTGGTTGTGCATAGTAACTCATTTATTTTAATATGTAGGTATTTTTCAATCAGGTGTCTGTAAATGCCAGTGGCATTTGGCAATCTAAGTAAACAGCTATAGTGCAAGACCATTCCAGAGATGAAGACTGAGTAAATATTAACAACCCTCTTGTGCTTGGTTGGAACTTGAAAGGAATGCATAACATCAATGAACAAGCTTTTGTCAATTACAATCTAGACCAGATTAGTCTTAAAGTCCAAGGAAGAACCAAAGTTCACCTTAATGCAGAAGTTTCTGCACAGCTCTCCCAGTTATTGTTTGCAAGTTTAAGGAAAAGAAAATGATGAAGGAGAAAGAGAAAACCATTGCTATTGTGAAGATTATAGACACTTCAAAGTTAAAACTGGTGAGCAAGTACATTTTGGAGTTCTTTCAATGTTTGGAGATGAAACCACCTTAAATACTGAATTTAAACTTTTTAAACATATAGTCAATAAAATAAGGTATATAGAAATTTATCTTCAAAATGTGTAAAATATAATCTGCTATATTGACAAGCTTGTTTAATAACAAGTTTTTTTTAGTGCTCTGGACTACAGTAAAAAAAGTTGTTACAGTCTATTTAGCAAAAAATTGTTAAAACTGGGGAGAGGCGAGAAAAAAAATTGTTTAAACTAATGTTCTATTGTGATTTCTTAATCAGAAAGGTGTGGGTTTCCCTATTGTTTGTTGAAGTGTTCACATTAATAATTGCTTTTATTAATTTAGTACTAAATTGATTATGTGCATATAAAATGTATGATGCAAAAGTATTCATAAGTGTCATACTGTTTTGCATTTTATCTTTGCTATATGTGTTACAAGCCAGCTCAACAAGATCACAGGATCTCCCACTTCAGCCCAACACATTATTTTTATTCATTTATAATGGAACAAAGATAATAATCACAATGATAACACAGTGGGATTTCTCTGTTCAATATTTATCATTCAAACCTCATGGCTCTGCTTTAGCAAATAAAATAAAGTTAGAGGGAAATCAATGATGTGTGTCCTAAAACTGGAAATATCAGGTTACTGTGTCTAAATAAACACTCAAAAAGAAAGAAATTAATGTTTCAAATGCTTTTTTGTCATGTATGCACACACCGTACAGTATATGCTCCCCTATGACACTCCTCTTTATTCCTGAATTTTGTCTTCTTTTTATGTTTATAGTTATCCTGTCTAATAGTCTTATGCTTTCTTTTACCATTTTAGGCTCACAACGAATATCTTCATAGAAAAGCAAAATAAAGGATCCAGACAACTTAATATTTTTCCTGTTTCCCTAGAACTCACACTAAATATATGATAACACAAACACACGTAAGGATTAGGTTCACACTAAATATGTGATAACACACACACATGTAAGGATTAGGTTCACACTAAATATGTGATAACACACACACGTAAAGATTAGGTTCACACTAAATATGTGATAAGACACACACGTAAGATGTTTTTTTTCTTTCGGTATTTATACTGAGAAATTATCTAGAAATATAATATGTGACTATAGATTTTCTTTCCTTTTTTTGTATTTATAAGAAGATTATCTGGGAGATTTGAGATTATCCGGGAGATGTAATATATGTATGTATCTATGTATATTACATATATATTTTTACAGAAAATTCTCAGGGTTTACGTAAATAATCCATTTTCAGGGACTTAGTTAGTATATACTTCTCTCTTGCTGGCTGAATGCAAATGAAGAATGATGAAACAGTAAATACAAATTAAATTAGAATATTTATGGCTGAGTTTATTAGTCCTTTAGAATTTTGGTAAAGAGAAAGATAAATCAAGCTGCCATAAGGAAGAGTGTTGGAGAGGGCTTGGACTCTAAGTTGAGCCATAGAGGTAGGTTGGATTTTGATACTTATTGAAGGGGTGAGGACATTCGAGGTTCAGAAAATAGCAGAGATAAAGAATAAACTGAGAAAAATATTTCAATGGCTTTCGACATTTGTGAATATTGAAAACACTTAAGATTAAAAATGTTAAAGGCATGGGCCCTTCTACACCAGGGGAAGTAAAAAAGAATCTAGTCTTTGAGTTAGATGGGCATGGGTTTGAATCCAGGCTCTCTATTTATTTATAAAGCTTTATGATCTTGAGATAATTAATTAATTTCTCAGAGCTTTAATTATTTTTGATATTTAAAATGGTAATTATAATACTTACCCCATAAAGTTGTTATAAAGATTACTTGAGATATTGTTATTTAATTTATTATTATGAAACATGATTGGCTTAATATCTGATATATAATATAATAAATACTCAACTATCTATAACATAATATACATGTTGCAATAATGCTTGCATTTTATTATCTTCTTTTAAAAATTCCCTATATATGGATTCACATGTTTCTTGTAGTAAAATCTTTCTCCCCACTCCCTCCCTCCCACTGGAGTTTAAAATCTGTTGTTGGAAGTTGTATTGGATTGAATTATGTCCCCTCAAAACTCTCTGAAGCTCAAATTGAGTTTTATGAATTAGAAACTTTGTCCCCATTGTGACTGTTAGAGGGTGGGAAACCTTCCTATGGTAGTTGAAAGGTGGAGCCTTGAAGAGGTGATTGGATTATAGGACCAAGAGGAGAGTCTGTCTTTCTCTCTCTGCTTCCACCATCTTGCAATGTGAGACCCCTGGGTCACTGTCACCACCACCAGATGGACTTTGGACTTCCCAGCCTCAGAAACTGTAAGCAATAAATTTTGTTTTCTTTATCAATCACCCAGTCTCGGGTATTCTGTTAATAGCAACAAAAACGGACTAATACAGAAGTCATGGGTATAATATGTGTATACGTAGTGACAAGAAATCTTTTACAACTTGATAGTAGTGAGAAATAATGTTGAATAGATAAAGTGGAGCTATGTAATGAGGTTTTGAAAGCTAGACACAAGCATTTGGGCTTAATATGTGAGTTAAAGGGGAGGGATTTTAGATTTTAGATTCTTGATATGGGAGAGATCAGAAGGAAGTTGTATTTTTAAAATGTAAGTTGGTCAGAGAGGGGCAGTTGGGAGTTAATTGAGAGAGATGAGAGATACTAGATGCAGAGACATAATTTAGGCGTGGAGCCCTGAGGATCTTGAGGTATGATAATAGAGAATAAAATTCAAACTAAGGAATGATTTAAAAGAAAAGAAATGTTATAACTGGGTAAAAGATTAGATATAATATATGGAGAGGGAAGAGGCCATAACAGTAGGAAAAGCATATGTGGAATTTAGGTCAGATAATTATTATTTTTTTAAAAAAAATTTAACACTTACTTGTACATATTTCTGGGGTACAGTGTGTTATTGCAATACGTGCATATACTGCACATTGATTCACTTGGGTAGATAGCACAGTTTTATACCTGTTAGAAGTGGTTAGGTCAGTTTATTTATATTGTCATTTACATTTGTCCTGATAAGAATAAATGGATATATAAATATTTTCATAGTTTTTAGGATGTTTCTACAATAATTTTGGACCTAGATTTTATTTCCTCATAGAGCAGCAGTGATTTTAAACATAGGCAAAGATATATTTTTCTAGGGTTATGGAAAATTACTATCTTCTCAAAAGCATGTTACTACTGCACTGGATTTCAGTGGAAGATTCACTGTCTTTCCTTCTAGACTTAAAATTGTAATTTGGAGACATTAACAACTTCTATTTAAAAAAAGAAATGATTATGACAAAATGAAAGATAAAATGCACATTATTGCTCATCCGAATGGTAAGCAAATGTCTAATTGAAACTTTGTCCCTTAAGAATTTCAATCAGAGGACAAGAGACATTATAAACTGTTTCACAATTTGTATCGAATCAGATACAGAGAAGCACGTCATACAGCATGTAATCAAATCAGCAGCTTTATGTAATAATGCAGTAGGATATTACGAGTAACAAAATTGTTGAACAGGATCAGAATATTCAAACCTGAAGATGTAGGAAAGCTTTCCTTTAGGAAACGATTTCTGTGGTAGAGTTTTTGTAGGAAAGAAATATTACGTCAAACTATTTATTTTTTACCCCAAAAAGTCTATAAAACATATATTTTAAGGGTACAATTAATTTTATATAAATATCAGTTAAAATTCAATTAAAAATTTATTTTAAAATATAAAGACTTCAGTTAGGCTTTTTTTTTTTTTTTTTTAAATCTTGCACCATTGTCAAGTTGTTAGTTCTCAACTGTTATCACACTGGACAGCATTGTCCTCTTTCTTGATTGCTACTCTCCCATGCTTTGGGCTAGAAAAACATAACAAACTTGTTTTTATTTTAGTTGCTTTGAACTTTGTATATAGAAAGGATGTCATGCAGTGTGTGTCATTTTGTAAATTACATGCTTTCTTTTAATATTAATTTCTACATCAAGAAGTACATTTGGTACTGTGAACATACCACTTTTCTTACCTTATTGCCTTGGCTAGAATTTCAAATACAATATTGAATGTTAAAGGGTATGATGTCAAGTGGTCCTCAGTTAGGATTATATTTGCTCCAAAGTTTCAGATATGCTGTTTATCAAATAAGGAAGGTCCCTTCTATTCCTTATAAACTGAGTTTTATCATGAATGAGGTGAGCTTTTATTCAATACTTTCCTGAGTTTATTGAGATGATCATAGATTTCTTTTTCTCTTTTAATATTATAAAATACACTTATGGAAAACACAACCTGATTATGACAAATTATCTTGTTTATATTTTCTTGAATTCAAATTACTAATAATATTTGCTTAAGATTTATAGCCATGAGTGAAATGGGCCTATAATTTTCCTTCTTCCTAATGTCTTTGTATGGCTTGGTCTCAATAAATTGGAATATATTCCCTCTTGCCTCTACCACTTCAAAGCACTGTACAAAAGGAGCATGATATATTTCTTGAAAATGTTACACTTTTTCCCCTTAAAACTATTTAATCCAGAAAATTACCTTGCAAAATGTGTTCATTTTGGTTATGTCAGGGTCCCTTGAGAGTCCATATGAATATTAGCATGAACTTTTCTATTTCTTTAAGAAACGTAGTTGGGATTTTGATAGGGATTATAATGAATTTGTAGATTGATTGGGTAGTATTGTCATCTTAACAATATTAAGTCTTTTTATCCATGAACACAGAATGCCTTTCCATTTATTTATGTCTTCATTAATTTCCTTCAGCAGAATATTTTGGATTTTAGTGTTCAAGTCTTTTTTGCCTCCTGTGTTAAGTTTATTTCTAAGAATTTTATTCTTTTTGATGTTATTTTAATGAAATCATTTTCTTAATTTATTTGGTATACAGAAATGCAATTGATACCATATATAGAAAAACCTAAAGACTCTATCAAAAAACTCCAAGAGATGGTTAATAACTTCAGTAACATTGCAGGATACAAAATAAATGCCCCCAAATCAGTTGCATTTATATACTAAAATAATGAACTAACAGAAAGAGAAATAAAGTAAACCCATTTATAATTGTCACACATACACAAAAATACCTAGGGGTCAATTTCACCAAGGAGGTGAAAGATCTCTACAATGAGAAGTACAAACCACTTCTGAGAGAAATTAAAGAAGACACAAAAAGATGAAAAGATATTCCTTGCTCTTGGATTGGAAGAACTAACATAGTGAAAATGTCTATACTACCCAAAGAGATCTATAGATTCAATGCAATCCCCATTAAATACCAATGACATTCTTCACAGAAATGAAAAAAAAAAAATCTTAACTTTCATATGGAAAAACAAAAGACCACAAATAGCCAAAGCAATCCTGAGCAAAAAAAAAAAAAAAAAAAAAAAAAAAGTAAAGCCAGAGGCATAACATGACCTTACTTCAAGTTATTCTAAAAAGCTATTGTAACCAAAACAGGATGGTGCTGGCATAAAAATAGACACTCAGACCAGTGGAGCAGAATTGAGAACCCAGAAATCACCCCTCAGGTTTACAGCCATTTGATATTGGACAAAGGCAATAAAAATCAACACCAGGGAAAAGACTGCCTCTTCGACAAGTGGTGCTAGAAAAATTGGATATCTATATGCAGAAAAATGAAACTAGATATGCACCTCTCTCACCATATACTACAATCAACTCAAAATGGATTAAAGACTTAAGTATAAGACCTGAAAATGTAAAATTACTAAGGGAAAATATAGGTGAAAAACTTCAGGAACTAGGTCTAGGCACAGACTTTATGAACATGAGTCCAAAAGCACAAGCAGCAAAAGAAAAAATAAACAAATGGGACTATATCAAACTAAATAGCTTCTCCACAGCAAAGTAAACAATCAACAGAGTGAAACAACAACCTACAGAGTGGAAGAAAATTTTTGCTAACTATGCATCTGACAAGGTATTAATATTCATAATACACATAGAACTCAAGCAATTATACAGTAAAAAAACAAATAACCCAATTCAAAAACTGGCAAAGGAGCTGAATAGACACTTTTCAAAGGAAGACATAAAAATGGCCAACAGGTACATGAAAAAATGCTCAACATCATTAGTCATCAGGGAAATGAAAATTAAAACTACACTGGGATACCCACCTCACCTTAGTTAGACTGGCTATAACCAAAAAGACAGTAAATAACAAATGCTGGTGAGGGTGTGGAGAGAAGGGAACACTACTGCAATGTTGGTGGGACTGTAAATTAGCACAACCACTATGGAAAAGAGTATGGAGGTTTCTCAAACAACTACAGATAGATCTTCCATACAATCCAGCAATCCTGCTTCTGGGTATATACTCAGAGGAATGGAAATCATCATGTCGAAGGGATACCTGCACTCCCATGTTCATCACAGCTCTGTTTACAATAGCCAAGACATGGAACCAACCTAAATGTCCACAGATGGATGAATGGATAAGGAAACTGTGGTATATATACACCATGGAATACTACTCTGCCATAAAAAAGAATGAAATTCTCCCATTTGCAACAACATGGATGAAGCTGGAGAAGCTTATGCTGAGTGAAATAAACAAAGCATAGAGTGATAAATACTGCATGTTTTCACTCATAAGTGGGTGCTAAGAGAGAAAGAAGGAAGGAAAGAGAGCACAGTGGTACGTTGGACTTGCAGAGGGAGAGAAAATACCTAGAGATACAAAGTGGAGTGGGGAAAAGGTGGAAGGGGAGGGAGGTTGGGGATAATTGGGTGGGGGACACAGCATACAAATGCAATTTGTTCTAATGGGCATGCTGCCACTATGAATCTGGCCTTCACATCTTGGGCATGAGGGGTGTCAATCAGCTCTGTATGTCATCAATATTCATAAACAATAAAAAAAAAGAAAAAAAATTAGGAGGTATGATAAGTAGTTCATCTTTACAGGAATTTCATGGAGTTGCATCAGAGTCAGGCCCAGGAATAAGAGAGGTGGGCAAATGGGCAGCTTCGAGTCCTCAGTCAACTGGCTGCAGTTGGTCTCAGCCTGTCCACTTTCATTTTCATCTATTTTCTATACGAGGTCTTTGTATTTAACATCATTCGAAGAAGTTAATAATATTAGGAACGAGTTCATCGTATCCTCCTACATGTCTTACAGTGTAAGCCAACAATGCACGGCCCTGGCTGCTCTTTACCCTGGCCATTTCTCAAGCTTGTGTTTGCAACAGGCAGCCTCAAGGGCTGAAGTAATGTCTTCCTGTGGGCCCATTCGCATCACCCCCATGGAAGTGGGGGGCAAAGGGAACTGATGCAAAAGTGCAGATGCTCATGCTACCTGCTGTGTTGAGAGTAATAAAGTTCTTTTTCTCAGAAAAAAAAAAAGAAAAAGAAATGCACCTGATTTTGGCATGTTGATATTATGTCCTACAATTTGGCTAAATTCATATATTAGCTCAGACAGTATTTTTGTGTGTGTGTGGGATCTTAGAGTTTTCTAAATATAAGATCATGTCATATGCAAACAAAGATAATTTCTTACTCCTTTCCAATTTGGATGACTTTGTTTCTTTTTCTTGCCTAGTGGCTCTGGCTAGAACTTTTACTACTATATTGAATAAAAGTGGTGAAAGCAGGCATCTTTATATTGCTCCTGATCCTGGGGGAAAGTTTTACTATCTTTTAAATTTCTATTTGTCTGTAGTTGTATTCTCCTTTTTTGTTTATTTCACCTTCCTTCTTTTTAATCAGGATTGCCAGAAGCATGTCAATCATTAGGTTTTTCTTCAAAAAACAAGCAACTTTTGCCTTGTGAATCTATCCCTGCATTGTTGTTTTGTTCTTCCCTGATTTAGCTCTTATTATTTGTTTTCCTTTCCTTGGTTATGCACCACCCCCCAAGTTATTGAGAATAATGTTTAGTTTAATTTTAAAAAAATCTAATTTTCTCATATTATTGTCTATAAATTTATTTTAAAGTATTGTTTTGCCATACCTCAGACGAGTATTTATGTGTGTTTCCTTTACCTTTCATTTACTTTTAAATTCCAGTATGATTTCATCTTTACCCTTGAGTTACTTAACAATATTTTAAAATTTTCAAATATTTTGGTAATCAGGAACTCTGAAATGTGTTGAGTTTCTTTTGGTTGAGTACATAATCAATTTTCGTTTATGTTCCATATGTACTCGAGAAAACTGTATTTTCTATTTTTGCATATAAAATCACATAGATATTTATTAGACCAAACTTTTACTTTTATTGTTCAAATCTATAACATTACTGATTAGTTTTGTCTGCTGACTTCTTGAAAATGAGAAGAAATGCAGTGAAATCTTCTAGTATGATGGTGAATTTGTTCATTTATCCTTGTAGTTCTAAACATTTTGTTTCAGATATTTGGAGATTATTTCATTAGGTGCATGCATGCTTACAATTGTTATGCCTTTTGGGAAAGTTGAACTTTTATTATATAGCAACCCTCTCTATTCCTAATAATTTTTCTAATTTTAAAGTTTATTTTATCTGATATTAACTTAGCTAGGTTTGTTTTCCTATGGTTATCATTTGTGGGATGGATCATTTTCCCATTCTTTACATTTCAAACTTTATGTGTCCTTTCACTATGCAGTGTGTCTCTTGTAAGCTACGCATATCTAGGTATTGTCAGCTTACTGTCAACTCTTTAGCTGGGGACTTTGACCTATTTACATTGATAATTATTATTGATGTATTTTCACTTGCTTCTCTCATCTTAATTTATTATTTGTATCCCATTTGAAATATATTTCTCTTTAATAATTTCTTACCACTTTTACATTCATTGGTTTCTTTGCTACCCCAACCCAATTGTGCTGATATTATCTAGACTCTAATACTGACTTACGTAGTTATATATTTCACTTTATCTTTGATCTTAGTTCCACACCCACTTTTTAACTTCACAATCATTTTACCAAGATATTTGATCAATTTTATTTTATGTTTTCTAAACCACATTCTTTAAACCACATTCTTATTTAGGTACTTCAATCAAAACTTTTTTCGATGTTAATCTTTGAGGAGCTAAACCTTTTAAAGCATCGTACATCTAAAAAAAATTTTCATGGTCTCATATTGGGCTTGATATAAAATTTTATGTTTTAAGTTCTTTTCTTTCAATTTTTTAAAAATACAGATTTACTTTTTTTTTCCATTTAATTTTCCTAGTGAAAAATCATATATTAATTTGATTCTTGTTCCTTTGCACATAATCTTTTCTCTCTCTCTTTAGGCTTTTAGATTTTCCTGTTTGTCATTGTATATGCTTAAATATCAGTATAATATGTATGGGTGTAAGTTTTTTCTATTTTTCTTCTCTGGCATTCTAGAGATATTTTAATTTTTAAATCAAAATAAAATAACAATAACATAGGAAGGAATAAAATACTGTAATCTTTTTTTTAGTGTTAATTCTTCAAAATTCTTCAAAAATCTTTATTTCTTTAAGTATTTCTTTCCTTCTGGTTTTATTTTTCTCTCCTTCTGAGACTCTTATTATCTGTATTTTAGTTCTAATAGTTCTGTCCTCCATATTTTTTAGGTTTTCTTTCATATGTTCTATTTCTTGGTCCTTTTCTTTAACTTCCTTGGAGATTACTTAGTCTGGTTTTATATTTTACTAATTCCTTTATTCTTTTCTCAATGTGTCCTTTATGCTATTTTCCCGTTCTATAGTTTCTCCCCTCAATATTATATATTTTTTGTACCTTGTATTTTTGCTTGGTCACTTTGGTCATTGTTATGTTTATTTGCTATTATCTTATGTTATGAATGATTACAAATACCTTTCCTTATTTCTTTTAGGCTAATTTTAAAAAATTTGGTTTTATCTGCCTTTTTTTTCTTTTTTGCCCTTGATGTTATTTCTGCCACTTATTGCTTTGCTCTTGAAATAGTCATTTTCCTAAAATGTTTTTATATTTTGACCTGTGAGCTCATTTTCTCCAGGAAATATTGGCTACTGTGGATGTGTCTATGTGAAAAGGTCAAGCCAGTCCATTTCAGTCCCTATGACCTCAGTAGTGAGGCCATGAATAAAATCTAGAACAGAGAGCCTCAGATGCCAGTAAACCACTATTAGTTACTGCTCACCTCAAAGCAACTTCTCATATCAGGAGTTCACTTTTTTCCTCCCCCAAAGAAGTATTGTCTTACAGAGAAATATGCTCTACCTTGCTGAATAGATTATATGATAATTTTTAAAATTTTATGTCTTTAAAATTTGTGAGTTTGTTGTTAATAATGTTTACCTATTTTCATAATCTTACTGAGAAAGCAATCTTTTTTTAGCTAGAAGAATTATTTTTTAGAAAATAATTACTATTGCCTACTGATCTACAAAATAAGGACATAGACTTTATTACTTGAGTAACATGCCTGTGATAAAGGCAGGTATAAGTATGCTTTGTAAGCTCTTTACGATGTGTATGTAATCTTTAAATTTTCACTAACATAGTACTCTTACAACTTTTAATGGAGTAAAATCACTTTAGATTACATGAAGTGTATTACATACTTTGAAACTGAAACCCAATTGTCTAATGATATTCAAAAAGTGATTAGCCATTTACATGAAATAGAGTAGTACCTACAGTATAAAATTAAATAGGATATTAATCACTGTGCTTTAGGGCATAAATTAGACAATAACCAAGGTCGGGAGAAGATGTAATATAGCTATAGCTAAGCAGGATTAGATTAATTATCAGAATTCCAGTCCCATTTCTAAGGAATAATGCATTGGGTACTGTCTGACCAAGTAATATGGAACCTAAAGAAGTGCTATAGTTAGAAACCTCTCACTGTATTATTGCAGTGTATATGTAATATGGCTCCTTTCCTTCTTTAACATTTCTTTAATTTGCCACTTCTGCATTGAAATCCATCTGAATTCAAGCTCTTCAGAGAAGTGCACTTTCTCTAGTTCCTTCCTCCTCATTCCTTGTCTTTTTATTCAGTGTGTCCATTATGTTTCTGAAGGCACAGTGGAAATGTGCAATTCAGGTTGGTGATTCCTCAGCTCATAACCAACAGGCTTTTCAAAAATGATCTTAAAAAATTTGTACTTGCAACTATATGACTAAGTGACTCACATCTTAGAGAAATATCTTATTTTAAAATTTCATCCTAATTGTATTTATCTGATACTAACACGTGTTATCCTTCCAATTTGCTCAACTTTGCCCCTATTTTGCAGATTATGACATTGGGAAGGAATAAATACCTGACTTAAGTAGCTCTCTTCCAATATCCATAAAGTAAAAATACATTTTAAAGCAAATGAGTTTATATAATATAAAGGTGAGGAGTCCTAATAAAGATAATAAAAAACTATATGAAAATATATATCAGAATACCATATGCAGTTTCAAATGTCATTATTGATATACACATAAACTTATATGTTAAATGACTTCAACTATATTTCCAAAGTTTTTTTTCCCTCAGAAATATACACTTATTACATATAGTATAATGAATGATTATCTCAGAAACTAATTTTGGTCTTACTATGTTCTTTCATCATATTTATTTTCATTCTGATTTTATAAGCATCAAAAAGTTCTCTCAGGTTGAACTGAATTTTGCAAAATGTGGAGTTAGAGTCTCCATAATAATCTTGTTATATCTTTGATTATATATATTATTCCTAGTCCTTGAGGAAAGAAAAGTGTTGCTTCTTATTCAGCTCTTGGTTTACTGCACAGAATGGAATAAAGATACTTAGAAAGGAAATGTTTTAAAATTTCACATTCTACATTGTAAATGTAGTCTGTTCTGGAATAATGAATATTAACTTGAAATCTGAATATTATTTAAATTTTATTTTCTGGGGAAATGAAATCAATAAGCACACTTTAAATAATGAATTGGTATAATTTTGAATTGTGTATTAAGTACCTTAACTTTTCTGAAAAATTGTTCCCAAGAAGCAGTTCAGAAATTGAAGTGTTGCTATAATTGGATGTACCCTATATTCACTAGAGGCAAAAGTAGTTTTAGACTACTTTTGGTTACTAGCTGGGATATTTATAATAATCTAGAACATTAAGTGTACAATGAGAAAAAGTATGCCTTCCAGGAAGGAAAGAGTTTCTCACTTAATTAATGGTGTAAAACACCTTTTGACTGTGAGTTGCTAGTAGCACAAATGGTATGAGGGAGGCTCTCAAAATATTCAACCATTATCCCTAATTCATGGTACATGATGAACTTTCCAGCTTTGCTAAGATGTGTATTTTTTTTTTGTCCAAAATGATATTTTTAATTGTACTCATTTATAACTGGGTTATAAGCTGGATCAAACTTTCCTAACTTTGTAAATATTAATCAGAATTTTCCCTCATGCATGAACTGATTTCTCTTTTTACTTAGGTACAAATAGCTTTTTTTCAGCATATTTATACTCAAGAATTCCATAATATATTTTAAAATAGTAAGTGCATACTCATCTCTTGTTTAAAATTAAAATACTGTGCATTAGAAATTATTACTAACAAGATGGCAAATTTTAAATGGACAATTTAAAATGCACATCTAAATATATCAATGTGCACAGAAGGTTTAATTCATCTTTTTTTCCTTTTTCTTCTAAAGTTTTCTGGAAGTATTTTGGATGTGTATAGTGGCGAGCAGGGAATTTCATCAATTAATATGGGGCTTACAAGTGCTTCCTGTCCAAGTAGTCTACCGATGAAAAGAGAAATTACAGGTAATGTTGTGTTTATAGTTTTACCCTTTTAAATTTTTATCAGCTACATAATATATGTGACATATAATATCATCCTAAATAGAATTTTTTAATATTATCAAAATAGTTAGTTAAAATGGGAGACATTTAGAGAGTAAATTCATCATTTTTTTCTGTGATAACCAAGCAGTAAGTTAATATAACCTACAATTTAAATGAATTGATTCATTATTTTAGGAATTGAGCAAATATACAAACATGCTTTACATATGTATGTGTGTATACATATATATGACAACTTCACTTAACATAGGCTCATTTTGATATTGAATAGATGCAATTTATTTATGTTGTTGCAAATGATATATTAAATTAAGAAAATTAGTCTATTATTTTTGTACAAAATTTGATATAAAACAAAAGCTTATTTTTTTCTAGATTGTTTGATGGATTTCATGATAGACTTACACTTAACTTTTTCAGCTGGGAAAAAACCCTCAATTTTCAATAGTTTATTTTAAAATTGTTACAACTCAAAGGAAGTATAGGTGCATAGTCAAATTCTTCCAATATGTGGATGAGGAAATGGAAGGTCAGAAAAGTTATTCTCCCAGTTATACAGCTCGTTAGAGGCAGAAATGGATCAATGTAAAGATGTCCTTAGTAATAATTCCAGTGTTAATTTCTCCATAAGAGTAAAATAAAATTTATTTTAAATTTCTCTAATGAGGTTTTAGTTTGGAGCTCAAACACTGATCTTTAATAACATTTTAAATAAATACAATATAGCCACTCTTGGAGTGTAATGGATAACTCAAAACTGTCTATGCATTCATATTATTTACAGTAAATTTAATAAATATGGCTTTAAACAAATACTTTTAAATATATTACTTTATTACCTATTTTCAAAACTATAATAATTTCAAAATTACTGTTTTCTCTGTTTCTGTATAACAACAAATTACCTCCAAAGTTAGCAGCCAAATAATGAACATTTATTATATAATTCAATCTCCGAGGGTCAGGAATCCAGGAGTGGTTTAGTAAATTGATTCTGACTCAGAGTCTCTTATGATACAGACATTCTGAAACTTGGCTGGGGCTGGAGGATGCACTCCCAAGGTTGTTCACTCACATGTCTTGCAAATTAGTGCTGCTTGTTGGCAAGTGGTCTTGGTTCTTAACTGTGTGGAACTTCTCAATAGGGTTCCTTGAGTGTCCTCACGACATGATAACTGGTGATCCAAGAGACACCAAAGTGGAAGCTGAAAATGTCTTCTATAATCTAGTCTTGGAAACCACAGTAGTCATTTCTCCAACATTCTGTTGGTTTCACAGGTCAGCCTTATTCAATGTGGGGGGAAATTACTAAGTGTGTGAGTACCACAAGGTGAGAATCATTGTGGGCCATCATGGAGGCTGAAAACCACAAACACAAACACATATCACAAAGAGGGAAGTGTCATTTAGTGAAAGAGACTGTGGAGTTGTTTGATATGAATATCTGAGAAATGTATTTTGAGGATGTAGAAATCATTGTTATTTATGGAGACTTTAGATTGAATTAATTTTCTTTGGAATCTCAAAATTCTGAAAATAATAATAACAATGATTGAGTAGTTTAATATTTTTATGCACTATAACTCTTTTAGTCATCACAACGATTACCAAGTAGGTATTATATTAATTTCACAGGTGAGGAGCTTGAGACAGAAAAGTTTGGTAATAGATCACATGGCTAGTAAATGAAGGGCTAGAATACAAATCCAGGTTTTACTATACCAGAGCCTAAAGGCTTCGCCATTGCCTTTTACTAAAGAGTACTCTGTTACAAATTTCCCAATATTTGCATCAAAAATATTATTGTATCATTTTGGAGCAGGTAATATGTATTTTCACTTAGAATTTCCCAATTAAACTGCCTGGAGGAGTTTTAAGGTAGAACTCAGTGCTGTTTCAATTATTTTTCTTTTGATCAGAAAATGACACTAGAGCTTTGGCAAAAGAGAGACAAAAAAAGGACAACCACAATCTCAGTGAGTATATTTTCCTTTTTTTTTCTTCCCCAAATCAATTCATGGAACAGGGAATACATGGGGGTTAAAGTGTACGGTCTTCCATTATCACTCCATAAATATTTTGAGGTCAGATGACCAAAAATAACTGTACTCATAACTTGAGCTATTTTGGGAAATCTAAACAACGTGAACTCTTAGAAAGCTATGTTTTCACCATGTGAACCATCCTGAATTCTCTCCTTGATCATTTACTATCAAGGAGGCTATGTGTGACTAAGGTGAGTACATTCGGTTACATTTGAACTTGTGACTCATTGACTCAAAGGTTTTAAGAGATAAAAGTAATTTTAGAAAATGTACATCATTTGAATAGAAAGAAACATAACTCCAGGCTCTCATTTTTCTGTGCCAATCAGCTTTTCCCTTCCTAATGATATGTTATCTGAGAGACATTGCTTATGTTGTAGTGCCGATTTTATCTCTTGGGGAAAAAAAAGGCCCTCATGCCTTCCTAAGGGTCAATTGGACTCTGATAATGGGTCACATGAGATGGAGAAATGCAGACAAGAAAAGTAGATTAGAGCCTTAGAATGCTTGGTCATGTCTTAAGTGCTTAACTGTCTCAAATGAGCTTGACTAATTGAGTGGGAAGCCATTTTGTTCTGAGATCCTAATCAGAAACTGAGAAAAGAGTACAATAGAATAAAAATAAATAAAAATTTTAAAGCCCTAAAATTAACTGGTGATTTTCTTACATGTCTTTAGCTGACATTTATTCTACATATACCTGGGAAACCTGCCTTTGTCCATAATGCACCTGCTTGTGTCACAGAGTGAGGAATTTGCTGACTGAGGGACTGTGAGGAAAGAGATGACATGTGGTTATAACATTCTGTAGGGAAATGATCTAATTCCTATAGATCTTAGTGGAGCAGATAACTTTGGTCCAGGTTATGAGACAAAGGAATTAGCACATTGAGGAACTATGGCCTTCTTTTTCTGTAAAATTGTTAATGATTACTGTCCTTGCTGCTAACCTCTCTCCTCTATCTCTGCAGCTAAGACAACTGGCCGTTTAATGTAGACTATGATAGGTGTCTGGTGTGTCCATTATCAAAATGTTTTTTTCTAACCTGGATTCTCTTGCTAAGTCATCTTGCTTTGGGGAGAAATCAACATTAGAAAATTTATATCACAGATTTTAAATAAAATCAATCTAGGATAACCCTTAGAACTTGTAAGGATCATGGCAAAAGTACAAAGGAAGTCCCACTTACCAGATGTCTAAATTTGTAAAAGTTATGAATCAAGCTAGAAAGTGCTCAATTAAGGACATTTCATCCTTTCTAAAGACTAGAAGGCCAGGAGTGGTTTTAGAATTCTCACGTTGGAGATCTGCCTGGGAATGTCAGGGCAGAGCAATGCCAGCCCTCGGATAGCAGCCTACCCACTTCTCTGCCCATCTCTGACTCCATTCTATGTTGCAAGTGGCCTCAAACATGGGTGTGAACACCCCATCCTGTACATTCAAGCTTCGTATGCGTATCTGCAAGCAACTGCCCTTTGCCACATCTTAAGCCTAGGGGTGAGCCAAGCACACTACTGTCATAGTCCTCCCTCAGGACAATGGAACTAGGGAAGTGGCCTGCACAGGCTTTAGAAGTGGGTTCAGTATATTAGGGAGAAAATTCCTCCTGCACATTACCCTGAGTGTGTTTTACAAAGGGGCTCGCTTGGCCCTGTGGCTGCCTTGCTCAGTGGGAAGAGGTCTGGTCAGAGAAGCTAAGAGGGAGTCCTCTAAGTATGGGTTGGGGTAGGGGTCCCTCATGCCTGAAGCTGAGGACAGGATTCAGGGAATATTTCAAAACTTTTCTGAAGAGTGAAACCACGTATGTCATGAAATAATTTAGCAATGTTTTAGAACTTAACTCCTTTACAAATAACTGGTACTGGATATGAACAACATCAAGGAAACAAAGTTATCATTGTAATTAGCCATTAAAAAATTCAGACTACTATCTAAGAAGAATAGAGAAGGACCTTCTGATATTTTGCATAAGGTGCATTTAAATACTAAATTTTGAAGAAACAAGACAGGAGCAAAACAGTCTCCTATTTTGAGATAAAAGTGTCAACTTTCTTCATAGTTGTTTTTCATCTCATGTTTGAGTCTGGTTTATAACACAGGAGTTAATGTGTGTGAACATAGAATTACTAATAGATTTTCACTGTAAAATATGTATGTATTTCTATCAGCTTTACCTTTGCTTATTTTCTTTTCAGTGTTTTTATGTGGTGTCATTTAGCTTTTTTTTGAACCACATGAACAGAGAAAACAGAATTGGTGAAGAGGGAAAATAAACTCTCTCAAGAATCAACTATATTTTAATTTTAGAGGGAGCTCAATGTATTATTTCCTGAAGGTCAAATCCATTCATAGCATTTTGCTTTGCGGAGTAGGTTCACCAAGACAATTGATATTCTTTAATGACTTTCTTTGTTTCTAGCAGCAGATCTTAATTCTCATGTGTGTACTGCTTAAGTATTTTCCAATGTTTTTGAAATATGTTTTTTTTTAAAATTCATGGCCATATCCACCTTAATTTCCTTGAAAACTTTAAACATATTAACTATTGAAAAAAATATTGTATATAAGTTATGTTATAATTCTTAATATTAGAAATATAGAATAGAAGACTGCTCTTAGAGAAGAGTCAATATAGGAAACTCAACATATGTATACATATATATACATATACACACATATATACATATACATATATATATATACATACATATATTTATATATATATACTTTTTTACATTTTGGACATTTATTATGTATACAAGATTGCCATAAGCAATCAGTACATGAAAGTCCAGAGAAAACAGTCTCAGAATAAGAACCTATATCAGTAGTTCTCAAAGCATGAGCCCTACCTAAACAGCATCAGCATCACCTGGGAACTTGTTAGAAATGCAAATTCTTGCCTCACCCTGCTTCAGATCTACTAAAATCAGAATCTCTAGGTGTGGGGTATAAATCTATTTTAACAATTTCTCCAGGGGTGTCTCACACATGCCAAAGTTTAAAAACTATTTATTTATTTATTATTAAAACCAATAAATAAGAAAAATTAATTTACAATCTAATCAACATACATTTATTTAGCGCGTCCTGTATGCCAAGCCTTCTGTGGATACAAAAATGAATAAGATATGATCCCTCCCCACAAGACGGTCCTAGTCTAGTTGGGCACATACATCTACTATGAGCTAAACATTGTGTTAGGCTTTGAGGAGAGTATATGGAAAACGGTATAGCATGGTGCATGACCTCAAAAGATTACTACCCTGTTGGCCTGATAAATTGCATATGTGCAAAATAACAATCAAACAGGGTAAACATATATATGTTTGAATTATACATACATTTCATTATGAGTAAATATTATAGCATTTCAAAGAATAAAAAATGTTGTTTTGGGAAAAAAATATTTTTTAAACATTGTAAATCATATATTCACAATTCTTATACTATGGCTTTTACTTTTAAGATAAGATATATATATATACTTTTGTCTTTTTTTGTGACCGGTAAGGGGATCGCAACCCTTTGCTCGGTGTCGCCCGCACCGCGCTCAGCCAGTGAGTGCACCGGCCATTTCTATATAGGATCCGAACCCGCGGCGGGAGCGCCACTGCGCTCCCAAGCGCTGCACTCTACCGAGTGCGCCACGGGCCAGCCCCTAAGATAAGATATATTTTAATTTTTATTTTATTGTTGAGAAGTACTATCTTTTGACTAAATGGAATTTTTTTTGCCCACTGTTTTTGAAAGATTATTAAGAAAGTTTATAGCTGACCAAAAGTGAATTGTGCTTTAATAAGAATAATAAATAACATTTCTTCTTTTTTAATAGTTGAAAGAAGAAGAAGGTATAATATTAATTACCGAATCAAGGAGCTTGGCACTCTTATTCCAAAGTCTAATGATCCGTGAGTTCAATAATCATTTCTATAATAATGTTATAGTTTCACTACCCCCAAAAATGGTGGGAGGAAGGAGGAAGTAGGGAACCAATAACTAGGAAACTAAGCAGCTTATGGCAAATATAAGGCTATTGCTGGTTTCATTTTAAAATATCTATTCCAGGCTGATTGTTATTAAGCAATCAAGTTTATTAAGAGTTGTCCTTCTTAGCTATAAGAAATAAGAAAATTACTTCTCTCCAGTTCCTAGTGGATCTTTCTGTGTGTTACCAATATTGGCAAATTTAGTGATAATATAATATGCAATTTATGATGCTGATTGGTACAATCAATTTATGGTTATAGTAAATCTTCCCATTTAAGATTTGTGCATACATAAAAATAGAAGTGTCAGATTTTCAGAGGTCCCCAAATTCTGGAGACATACAAGTAAAATACGGAATTGTTAAAACCTGTTGATTGATGCCAACCAGATTTTTGTGTCATACACACACAGTCAGTCAAAAAGTTCATTTGAGGTTATAAATCTCAAGAAATAGTTAATCAAAGTGTCAATTTATAATGTTGAGTTTCTCCAAAAACATAAAAATGTAATCTGTAGCATTAATAATGATTTGAAAATGTTTCATTTAAACTGAAAACTGGCCTCTCCAAATACTGGCAATTGTCCATTATCCAGAAACAATCATGCTTGATAAGGTAATATTTGCGAGATTTGATAACACTCTTTCCCTAAATCCAAATTTATTAATTCACTTGGACAATTTAATAATTGGCTATAGAATGAAATGTAACATTTTGTACTACACTATTTTCTATTGCTTATAGCAGAATATATGGAACAGGGTAACTTAAAAAGGAATAAAATTTATTTCTTACAGTTTTGGAGGCTGGGAAGTCCATGGCCCAGGGGACACATCTGGTGAGGGACTACTTCTGGGTGGTGACTCTCTACAGCAATGCAGGGTGTCACATGCGAGAACGGGCTGGTCAAGAGAGAGCTAACCTTCTCACTTGCTCTCCTTATAAAGCCATCATAAATATGCCCATGATAACTTGTTACTTCATAAATGGATTAATCCATTCATGAGGGCACAATCCTCACTATATGATCACCTCTCAAAGGCTCCACCTTTTAAATACCATAATTGGATTTCCCACCCTCTTAACACTGTTACAATGGAGGTCAAGTTTCCAATACATGAACTTCTGGGGACACATTTGGCCAGTAGCGCATTTATCCTTTTGAGCATACTAGATAATGAAGGCTTCTGGAGTAGAGTGGCAGAAAGAAAACAGGATGAAGAGTGTGACTCTTCAAATCTTTTAAAGTCTCTAAGCATGTGACTCCCTTTGGTAGCAGAAGAAAATACTTATCTTCCCTATATGGTTAGGTTTTTATAAAAATAAAGTCAAATAGGTAAATGAGAATATTTTGCAAATCACAAAATTCGTATGAAAGATTATTATTACTCTGTGTTTTTGTAGGAGCTTTGGTTATCTAAAGACTCCTTTCTAGTTCTAATTCATTACCTAGAACAGGGGATGGCAAACTTTTCTGTAAGGGACCAGATAGGAAATATTTCAAGTTTTGTGGGCCATATGGTCTCTGCCAAAATTATTTAACTGTGCCATTGTAGCACGAAAGCAGACATAGACAATGTGTAAATGAATGAGCACAAATGCATCCAATGAAACTTTATTGACAAAAATAGGCTCTGTGCTATAGTTTGTCTGCCCCTGGTCTAGAACATGGAAAATCAATTTAATACAGAATCATATCTTAAAGAGCATATACTTGGGAAAACTTCACTGTAAGCATTCTTTCGTTTTTCTCTTTCTTATGGATCTCAGAAAGGAGGATTGCTATTTATTTTAATTCTAGTAAGTTATGTGTAGGCAAATAACATTTATTTGGGGTCTAATTGAAAACATATTAATTAGATGTTAACTATGTCCATACATATGGATCTGTCCGCATAACAGAGGCAGAGAAGACACTTTGCTGAAAGTGTGGCATTCCAAACATCTCAATACTAGGAATGTGTTTTATTCCTTGGTTTGCTGTGGCCGCATCTGTTACTCTAGTGTCTCTCCTTAAGGTTCAGCAATGAGAGTCCCACGGTTGAATCCAGAACATAGCCTCTTCTAATAGATTTTACCTGAGAGTCTGTGTCCATGAGCCATTTACTACGTGAAATTATCTTGGATTCATCTGTCAGATTTTCAGATGTTACTATGAATAATCTAAAAGTTACAGAAAACAAGGATACTTGGGAAAGAGTGTGCCGATAACACAGAGAAGGCAAGGTTTACTTTGAAAGTGAGAAAGTGAATGAAGAAATGGCATTATCATGTTATGGCAATGGTAAAGTTAACAAAAAGTGGATCTGAAAAAACAAACAAACATGATTTCAGTTTGAGTATAATAAATTCCAGAATAATTTGTTGAGTAGGTGACTAAAACCATTAAAATAATAAAAAATAGGGTTTCTTTTTTTAAATAAGAAAATACATCAGACTACACAATCAAAAATATGAGTGTTACATATTACATAATAAAGAGGATAGTAATGCCTTGTGAATCTTTTTTTTTTATTTTTAATTTTATTTTGTCGATATACATTGTAGCTGATTATTGCTCCCCATCACCAAAACCTCCCTCCCTTCACCCTCCCCCCCTCCCCCCCAACAATGTCCTTTCTGTTTGCTTGTCGTATCAACTTCAAATAATTGTGGTTGTTATATCTTCTTCCCCCCCCCCGGTTTGTGTGTGTGTGTGTGTGTGTGTGTGTGTGTGTGAATTTATATATTAGTTTTTAGCTCCCTCCAATAAGTGAGAACATGTGGTATTTCTCTTTCTGTGCCTGACTTGTTTCACTTAATATAATTCTCTCAAGGTCCATCCATATTGTTGCAAATGGCAGTATTTCATTCGTTTTTATAGCTGAGTAGTATTCCATTGTGTAGATGTACCACATTTTCCGTATCCACTCATCTGATGATGGGCATTTGGGCTGGTTCCAACTCTTGGCTATTGTAAAGAGTGCTGCGATGAACATTGGGGAACAGGTATACCTTTGACTTGATGATTTCCATTCCTCTGGGTATATTCCCAACAGTGGGATGGCTGGGTCGTATGGTAGATCTATTTGCAATTGCCGGAGAGCAGGCTGCAGGCGGGCACTAGACTCGGTTTATACCGCAATCCCCTTGTGAATCTTGATTGTAGTTTTATGTAGTTTTATGCTAAGAGTGTACTGAGTCACAATATAAACATATTTCTTAAAACAGATGCATTTGAAAAGGTGGGAAAGCCACAGGCTTGCAGAAAGAGCACTGAATTGAGTGAGAAAACCTGGAGCTTATCTTCTAAACACCACATGCTCTTGGGCAAATAGCAGGAACTGTGGAGTGGTTGTCCTCGGAGGACCTTTCCAGCTCAAAATTAGAATAAACTTTGGGATTAGCTTAGGAAATCAAAGCTAATACCTGAAGACACTTTGAATTCTATGAAGTTGCCATTTTACATCAAAATATTCAGAAATTTCTATTTCTTTGAAGGTCAAAATTGGTGAGGTCAGAAGAGAAGATAATATATAGAACAGCTGTAACTGGGAATATAGGTTGAGAAAATTACATGCAAAAATAAACTACCAGGCAATGACAAACTCTTGACTGTTGGTAAAAAACAAAACCAAACAAAAATAACAAGCAAACATGAAAAGTGAAGAGCTTTTACAACATGTGGTAGCATCTACTTTAGTGCACTTGGAGGTACTTCTGTCCATATGTGTTTTTGTGGGCCATGTTTACAAAAATCCCATTAGTAGAAATTTAAAAATATCATCAGAGCACAAATTATTCTATTGGTGATATCAAATTACTCTTGCTTTTCCACTTTAAAAAATTTATAAAATAGATTTCAGTATTTTACTAAGCTTATCAGTTTTTTTTTTTTTTTTTACCCTTCTACAATCAGGACTTTCTCCTGCTTTTGTGTAAGAATGGTAGTTGAGGCAGTATATGAGACCTAACAAAACTTTCCAAATCAGGAGTCACAAAATGTTGATCCAATCAAGAAAAATCAGACCTGTCTTCTTCTCTTTATAAAAAATATTTTAAAAAATACTTTTAAGTGAATGTGCGTTCCTAAAATGACAACAGATTACATATTTTCCATAGTTTTGCCTAGCACTATCAATTTACACATTTGTTTT
This sequence comes from Cynocephalus volans, assembly GCF_027409185.1. Classification (NCBI taxonomy): domain Eukaryota; kingdom Metazoa; phylum Chordata; class Mammalia; order Dermoptera; family Cynocephalidae; genus Cynocephalus; species Cynocephalus volans. Next base: position 39,562,956 of record NC_084465.1, read on the forward strand.
ATCTGCTCTGGCCCTAAATTCATTCAAGCTTTTAATCTACTAAAAGGTTTAAGTTCTTCAGAGAAAATTGTTTTGCAGAAAATGAAAGGCCAGTATCAAGATTCATTCTTTAGCCATGCCTTTACTGATGCATTAGTGCTTACAGGGTACTGTCATATACTCCTAACTCCTTGAAAATGTCTCAGGAGAGAGGCAAAATCCCTCTCATAAATATCAAAAACTTAAAATGTTTTAAAAAGAAACCTCACATATTAAAATGGCTTTAAAATAGAGTAAACTTTTAAAAATTTAGTGTAAATGGCATGAAGTACAAATTGAAGAAAGACACATTATGTGTTCTTTACCACAATTTTGAAGGTTTTTTTTAAATCTAAGTAAACAGTTTGAACTTCAAAGTGTGCTAGGACTATCCTTTTTATCCGTTCCTCTGTCCTTCAAGTTTTTCTTCCAATAAGAAGAAATGCGACAAAATTAAGGGTTTGTAAGGCCCCTACTACTGCTTAGAGTTTTAGCTCAGAGTCCACTACACTTTCCTGTTATAGATACTTTCTTGGTTTAACAACAAAGGTAGCCTGTCCTCCCCCACCCTTCCCACCACCATCTTCCCCCTCAATTCCACTCAAATGAGAGCAGCAGCCACTATATCCTAGAGAACTGACAAAGCATTTTCAAACTTGAGACAGACATTGACAGTGGTTTGGTGCATTTAAGAAAACAGCTTATCCAGGCCTTTATAAGTATTTTCACCTACTGGTAGAAAAATGCATCTTCCTTTGATTTGTTTCTGCAATGGCATTGTCACCTGACATGAACTTCCAATGAGGCACATACAAATCAGATCTTTCGTAAGCTATTTTCCCACTTCTGACCCTTAATAAATGCATATTAAGTTTGATATATTTCACATGATCATGTAAAGCAAATATATATGCAATATATTTTCATGCTTATTTTATGTTGTATTTAAAACATCTCATGACTCTAAAGTGAAAATTCATTAAGGTTTTCCAGCAACTCTGATTAATGTTTAGCAATTAGTTTGACCTCATTCTTCACACATATTGTCAGTCCTCATACAGTATTATATTCATTTATGCATGTTTTCAGATATTAAAGTCAGTAGCTTGTTCCACAATTCCATATCTATAATTTCTCCTGCCCTATAAATAAGTTTTAATAAAATTATTTTTTCTTGTGCTATAGCCTAAAAGGTTATCCAGTAATGTTTAATTGCATTTTCTTATCTTAAACTTATTTAAAAATAGGTATTCATATCCAGCTTTTTGAAAATATTGATGTTGTTTATGCAGAAAAATCAGCCAAATGGTTTTGGAAGGTTTGCTCTATTGTGTAAAGTGATGTTGTCAAACTCTGATTTGTTTTACAATCACTCAGGATCACCCGTCAGGAGGGACTTAATTTATTTATTTTTTCTCGGAAACATAAAAGCAACCTTATTAGAAAGTAGGTTAAAAGATTGGTACGTTTGAAATGATCTTAAAAAATTTAGGCTTAAGTCCTCAGTAATGTACATTTCCTAGTTCATTAATGCAGAAATACTGCACATAGATTTTAATCTTGGAGTTAATAATAAAAGCAATTTTCGCTAAAAATATAAAAACTGTAATGGTAGAATCATGATATTGCATTTAGCTCTCTCACAAAAAGTCACTTTATTACTTTCTTTTGACACTTATTTTCATTCTGGGATTAATTTTACTATATAAGGGCTTCTTAACTATTCTATTAAAATTTCTATTCAGAAGCAATAATATCTAAGAGTGAATAATAGTCATGTAAATCATTATTTCATATTAATGTAAAAGATTTTGTAAGTTCTTATGAATTCTGCTGACATGCACGATTGTGAAAAGGTTATCTCTCCGTTCTTCAGTGATATGCGCTGGAACAAAGGAACCATTCTGAAAGCATCAGTGGAGTACATCAGGTGGCTACAAAAAGAACAACAGAGAGCCCGAGAATTAGAACACAGACAGAAGAAATTAGAGCAGGCTAACAGGCGGCTTCTACTCCGGATTCAGGTTTTTATAAGACTGTTAGCTTACATGTGACTTAATGATCATCAGTTTATTCGTTGGTCTCATTTATTTATTTTCTTATTAACAATTATTTTTCCTTCTGAAGGGCAATTTTATCTCCTTTTAGAAGTTCACGAATTGGGTTGTTTCAATTAGGTTTTGACTAGAAATCCAGGATCAAAATGATTATATTATATATATCACATATATATAACAAAATGCAGAAAACAGAACTCATTTCATAAAGAAACACGATATTATTCCAGCCAAAAATTAATACTAAGGAGAAGAACTTTTGCTTCTGTAGGTATTATTGGAAAATAGATTCTCTTCTCCCCCTTTTATTTCTTTGGTGACGTTGCTGTGGATTTTATTGCCTCAAGGCATATTATCAGTTTATATTGTCACTCCGCATCTGTTCATGTGACATAAACTATCAAAATGTAGAGTTTTTCAACTCTTAAGGGTTTTTGTTGTTGTTGTTTTGTTTTATTTTTAATGTAAGCTTGCTTATAGCCAGGTAAAGCATTTACTCGGAGTCTATAAAATGGTCCTGAATTATGGTGAGAAATTAATCAGGAAGAATAAGTGGAAGATTTTTCATTATCTCCCAATAACTGTAGTCTGAGACACTATGGGACCATCATATGTCATGAATCCCTTTATAGAACAATAAGAGGAGAATTTTTTTTTTTAATCTGAGTAATTTTCTCAGGATTATTTTTCAGGCATTAGAAAAGCACTGGATTTATTGATTACAAAGAATATTTATAATCTGTATTACTCTTCATTTTGAATACTTATTAATATTTTGGTTCTATTTCAGTTTTATTCTCTAGACTTAAGTTCATTTTCAAAAGCATTACTTAATGATTCTTGTTTGAAATTGCAGGAACTAGAGATACAGGCTCGTGCTCATGGTCTGCCAACCTTGGCTTCACTTGGCACAGTTGATTTAGGTGCTCACATCACCAAACAGCAGACCCATCCTGAGCAGAATTCCGTAGACTATTGCCAACAACTGACTGTGTCTCAGGGGCCAAGTCCTAAGCTCTGTAATCAAGCTGTGGCTTTCTCTGATCCTTTGTCACACTTCACAGATTTATCATTCAGTGCTGCTTTGAAAGAGGAACAAAGATTGGATGACGTGCTACTGGATGACTCAACATCTCCATTTGGAACAGATCCTCTGCTGTCTGCTACTTCCCCTGCAGTTTCCAAGGAGAGCAGTAGAAGAAGTAGCTTTAGCTCAGATGATGGTGATGGATAATAAGAAGTAAAGAGGCTCACTTCATCAACCAGGAATCAATTTTATGCTGGTGCTATGCAATTATGACCTGTGTTTCACATATTGCTTTAGCTTAATTTTTCTGAAAGGAATATGTTGTTCATGAAAAAAACTGCTTGATTAGAAGCAACAGAAGATTTTACAGGGAAAAAAAAAACATGGTATGGAAGAATTATTGAGGGCTAAGAGTGATGTTTACTCCTTGCCTACAGAGTCCAAATCTACCAAAATTTTGTTTTCCTGGAAAAGAGGCACAGCATAAGAAATAGCTCTCTTAGCTCTCTGTTAGTGTTTTAAAAGCAGTGACTTGGTGATGTACTGTTGGAACTAACAGACTGCAAAGAGTAAGCCGATTAAATATACAAATCTTATCTTAGTCATTCACTTCCATCTTCTCTTATTCAACTCCTGTGGTATCAGTTTTCAAAAATCGAGATCAACAGATCTGGTGGTCATTGCCTTTCTCCATCATATCGTGGACATATTGTCTAAAGTTCAAGCCTTATAGGGGAAATAATTATAAATAGATTACCTGTCAGTTGTAATTTAAAAGTGAATCTACAATAAACATGAGAATTTTCCACAATAAAATACATAACATGTATAAAAACATTGGTTACAGAAATAATCTATTTCCTTTAAGAAGTTCAATTATGCTAATTCTAAAAGCATTCTTGCATATTTATGTCTTCATGCTCCGTTCAGAGAAAGGAACACATTGAATATTTTTCTCAAATATATGGACTAGAATTTTATCCCTTCACACCACAAACATACACACACACACACACACACACACACACACACACACACACACACACACACACGCATACAATGCAGATAGTATGTTTTCTTTTTTTTTTTCCTTCAGTCTTCTGATTAGCTATTCAACATCAGAAGTCACATTCCAAATCTTCTTTTCTCCATCCATGAGAGATGTTGGATAATGAATTTCAGTAAATAAAATATAAAAAGTCCTTCTACTAGGACAATTTGTCAGGTATTTAAAATTTATAATAATGTTCAACATTAGATGTAGATTAATTACTTGTTGATAAAATCTTGCTTCAAATTGACAAAATATTAAAAATTGGATTGCCAACTATAAAATAATCAGTAACACAGAAACTATTTCTTATTGCATTTGGCTCTGAATGGAGGATAAATTTCTATCCTCATAAAAAAGTGCTCTATGATCTTTGGTTGCTTTTTTTTCTTTTTTTTTTTTTTAGCATTTTTGAGTATTACAAACATTTTTACCCAGATTTTTATCTCTTGAACTTGTTTTAGATTTGTGAATTGAATTATCCAGCATGATGCTCTGTGCTGGACTTCCGTGGATGGTCATCTGATCAATGAATATTTATAAAGATACTCACAACTGCAGTGAGTCCTGTGAAAATGTAGGATGGATTAGCAAGGTATGGTCTTGCTCCTCAGGGAGTTAGCAAGGCTACATGAGAAACAACAACAAAGTGTAGAAGACATATAGAAATAAGTCTAAGCATAAACTGTGAATACAGAATGTCAGAGAAAATGGGAATGAATGACAAAGTCTATGGGAAGAGTAGAATTTAACTTCTTTTTTAAAAGCTCTAGAATCCCAGTGTCTAGCACTAGCAACTTTCTTGAAACAAAATAGTAAGGGACTGTAATAGTTGATAATAAAGATGGTGTCAGTGTTGGAATTGGAGACCCTACTTTGGAGAACAATCTCTTCTCTCTCCTGGAGAGGCATGCTATTATGTCTCTGAGGACTAGCTGCACAAGGCATAAAGTTAAAGGGTAAAAGGGAGGGTACATAGGGGGATAATATCAACCAAATGATAAAAGTGAGAATAAATTGGGGAGGTATCTTTATAGACATTCATTAGAAAGATCTGGCCATGCTGCAAATGCCTGTTCTGAAAAATAATATTGGCAGCAAGTTGTGGAGGTCCTTGAAAACTAGGGTGCAGTGATATAGTAGAAATAAAATTTTTTGCTAGGAGGAAGAAGCCTAAAAACTAAAATGCATGTTACTAACTTCACTGAAATTTAATCTTCCCTGAATATTAAACCTTAGAATAAATTTTCAAGAGTCTTTAGGTATTTCTCACATGGAAAATATGTCATCACAAAATTCAAGACCCTAATACCAATGAAAGTGGGAAAATATTAAATGCTTATTTTATATACTGATTTTATCAGGCTTAGCTTATATCATTAGCTCAGATTTTGGAGAATTAAAAAATTTTTATTGTTTGACATGAAACAAATAATTATTAATTTTTAGAAACTGTCATTAAAGCCAGATAGATGAATTCATTTGAAATAAACGATTTGAAAACGAGCAATTATATACATTTTCTCAATAATTTTCAAGAGGACATTATGTACTTTAAACTTGAAGACAAAATTCCACTTTGTTGTTTGAGTTGATAATTTGATTTAACAATGCAAGTTATAGAGAAGAAATATATTTTGGGGTCTTTGGAAAACCCACCATTCTAGATAGATGCTGATTTCTGTTCTCATTTTATCCACTGTTCTCATTTTTTCATATTCTGAGAAGACTTACATCGATGATGTCATTACTGTCATCATTTTCCAGTCTGTTAAAATACACTACTTGACCCTGAAACCTATTTGTCATAATCTTGCCTGACATAAGGACTTGGCACAGGATTTTAGTGCCTGGACATAAGAGATCTATAGAGGAGACTACTATTTGCTGCTACTTTCAGATTATGAAATATCAGAAAATTGTAAAATGGGTAATGGATTTCTAAAGACAGTGTAAAGGGTGGTGCTGTGTCCTAATAAACTGAAATAGATTAAAATTAATTAGACAGTAGTTTTTAACTTTTTAAGGCGTGGATCCCTTGAGAATCTAGTGAAAGTTATAAACCCTCTCCCTGGAAAAATGTAGAATAGTATATATGGATAATAATTTCCATTCATCAGGAGGTTTTAGGGACCTTCTGAATCCCAGGTCAAAAATTCCTGCATCAAGTCTCTTAATTTAATAGATAGATACTTAGATATGTATATATCAAGAGATAGGTGTGCAGTTAATGTCATATATAATTATGGGGAAGGGAGCCCTTCTCATCTGAATATCATTATCCCAATCCTAACAGTGATGAGTTTGCATAGAAAAGTAAAAGTGTATCAAACACTAGATTATTTACTGAGAAAGTTGTTCACTTATAAAGCAATCTTCTTTCAAACATCCGCTCCCCACTCAACAAATTTTGCTGCTTCCTGTGTGTTACATATTTACGGGTCAGCTCCTCCATGATTAGTGGGTGTTAGAAGCATACAATCCTAACATTTTGAAATGATGCAAATAAATTTCAAAGCAAAAATAGTCTAAATTCAAAAGCAAATTATCTGAGAATCTAAGAATCAAGAAAGACCCTTAGAAAAATTGGTAAATATCTAGAATATTTTTGCAGATATGAGACTTCTTATAACATGAAAAAGGCATATTTTTAATTAAACAATTTTGTCACAAAAAGCACCAACTATTATGGGGCAATTAATATATGATCAACCAAATTTTGTTCCTTCAAAAATTAACGCATATTGCAATTATAATAAAACTTTCTTAATAATAAAATAAAATTATTTTATTATTTTTAGTTATTCTCAAAATAATGTCTTATCCAATATTTTTTTTCTATTTCTTATAAAATGTTGGTCCCCTTTCCATGAATTCACATTAATCAGGTTTTTCCAACTCCCCATTATGTTAAAATAATGAAAGCCTTTTATGAGTAGCTATAGCTCTTTTAATTTTTAAAATTTTGTTGTCTTTTGTTCTCCTACTTTTCTATATCAACTGAACAATGCATGTACAGACCATATTTGCTGAGTTTGTAGGCATATCCATGACCATAGCTTTCCTTACATAGGTAAGAAAGCTCTAAAAGATCTATTGCTGGATGAGCCGGGTACATTGAGAAACAGCCTTCCTCCGCTCTCCTTTTTAACTCATCTTTTACACCCACATGACTGTAAATAAAATATTTAATAGCTCTTACTTAAAAAAAAAATAGGCACAATGAATGTCTTGATTTAGTATGCTCATTTACCATAATGTCAGGGGAGAAGTTGGATTGCACAAGTTAATAAAGAATATGTTTTTCTTTTCTTCTTTTTGATAGGCTGAGTCAAACTGGAATTTTCTTTTACTTTAAGGTATCATGAAAATATTTTTTTCCTGTTCTGATATTGTGGAATTTAAATATTTAAATAAATAAATGGCATAACTAAGCGTTCCAATGTATTTTACAATGTCTGTAGGCTGGTATTTTCTGACCTTCTGATATCTAAGATGTAGATGAAAGCTGGAATCAATTTATCATATTGCTGTATTATCAGCATTAGATCAACCATCTGGTCTTTTTTTGAAAACACCTGAAGGATTGAATTTGCTTCAGTGTTAATAATGGCACAATCTATATGTGCTACATGGTTATATCATGCGATATGTGTTACATCATTTGCCCCTCCAGTGCCCTGCATGTTGATAAGTAGATGTCAGTTTGAGTTAGTGTATGTTACATATAGAAATGTCATTACATTTACCTAATGAGTACTAAACACACTTGGAGTGTTGCTGATCTCATGTGTTACGTGACCCTCCTGTTATGTTATTCGTTGACATACCAATATTTTATTATTTGTATGATTTTTAATTTTAAAATGAGGAAACTATTGAAAAATTGAGAAAAATAGCTTCTCTCAAAATTTTCTGTGCTATAGTTTCCCTTTGAGGTTCATAGAGAATTTGAATGTATAAGAGATTGTCAGGAAACAGTTATTTTGATTTAGAAAAAGTCTCCCCCAGGATTCAACCAATTTAATGATGAAATACTGTCTACTGCTTTATACATAAAAGGGAACTTTTTATCTTCTTGTAAAGGGATTTATATGTGTATTTCTACATAATCAAATGATTTCTATTGTGTTTTCTAGTCATGAGATCCTCTGTAAAATGTTTTTTTCCTACATTATCTAACAGGCTTAAAGAATAAAATTAAAGACTTTTGTATTGCAAAATTACCACTCTCATTCCTGAGCTACCTTTTTATTTCAATAATTCTATATTTTCAACTTTATTTTTTTCCACAGAAATAAACACTGTGTGTTACTTAAAGCTGGTAGTTATATAATATATAACAAACAAAATATACAAAAGAAGGGGAGACTATTATTTTGCTGAAAGAATTATACATAATCAGGAAATTACATATTATATTGTTCTTTAAAACATGACTGTTAAAGTTTTAAAGCAAACCAAATTCAAGGATCTATAGCACAGCAGCATAGCAGTTGCTTACGGCATACAAGGCTAAAATTAATTTAGCTATTTAATCTTAATAATAACAATGTAGTTGAAAATGTTGACTTTAATAGCATTTTATATATATAAATAGCTAAAGTAACATTCTTATAATTTTAATCTCACATTGGTTAGATCAAAAAAACATTGTTAATGTAATAAGACTGTAGAATTTGTAATTATCACTATTTTTCATTTTTATTAACACAGTAATGTGTATTATTTTTTAAGAAAATAAAGAACATTGGTGTAGTACTTTAATACATATATGAATCTTTGTACAAGTATCTTAAAATGTACCAATATTTTCTTTGCATGTATTAAAGAATATAATTATTAAATATTTAATATACTTTTTTGTTCTGCCTTTGCATATAGAGTGCACTGGAAAATACAGAATGTGGGTTAATCATCTGAAAGGATACCTAACAGCCACAAGACTTCACAACTGACAACTGCTCACTACATAGTCCATGCTGAAAATGATGATCCAATATTTCCCTATTAATGAAAATAATTATTGCATTCTTTAATATGGTCTCCTGCCATCTGCTTCTCCATGCTGTTATGGCTTTGATTTATGGAAAATATTTATCAGAATGTTGCAAAATTGCTAACAGGCATAATGGTAGCAGTGAAATCACCAAGAAACTGCAAAACCTTTTAATATACTAGATGGTCCCCAGACAAATAAACAGAATACTGTATTTTAATATGTAAAACATTTTAAAGCTGATAATTGGTATTAGACGTATCCCTTGATAATTAAATTAATAAGGATTTCCGTTAAGTCTTTCTGATATTTAATACCATGTTTATGGAGGTGTTTTTTTCTGCATACCTGGTTTAAAATTGTTACTCAGGACCACTCTGAGTTAACTATAAAATATGGTGTTCCATGTTCAAATACAGGCTTATTATTTTTTTAAAAATTAATATCATGTGAATATTTTTCTCAAAGCATTATTAATGCCCAAAATATTGATAAATATAACTTCTGTGTGAAAGGAATCTAATATAGGTAAGAATAATCAGGATGATTTTTAAAAACTATATCGTCTGAAAAGATGTATGACTACGTGGATTTTATACTTGACTGTTTATTATACGTGTATATGCATGTATTGGGTTTTTGGATATACATACGTGTGTACCCATGTGGGAGCTTATAAAAAAATGGTTTTCTAATTGCTGGATATTAGAAGGATCCTGCCCATAAGAATATGTTGTTTTTAAGTTATTTTTTTGTTGGAACACACATCTAGAAAACATTTGAAGCTATCTCCAAATCTCTTTTATTAGAAACACATGGACAGACACAGACACACACAACCACACCCCTTACTCTGAGTCAAATTTAAAAGATGGAAAAGATAAAGAAAGCTGTAATGGGTTTTAATATTTTTTGTTGAAATAAATTATATTTGAAGCTATAAAACATTAAGATATAATATAAGCATTTATTTTATTGACCACCAAATGGAAGATTAAAGCTCATGTAAAAAGTTATTATTAGTAGCTATGTAGTGGTAAAGTAGTAAAGTACAATGAGGCTTATTGGTTAAGTAATGGATACCCATCATGTTAAATATGTATTAGTTTCATTAATTGGCAACCGTAAGACAAGAGTTTAACATTCTAGATGGTGATGATTTTGATAGGATCGACCACATTGTGGTTAAGTATATGATTCACGTAATAAGAAAAAGGTGCCTGCAGGCTATTGTTCCTCACATGGATTAAAATTTACATATTGCTTCTCCTTATGTCAAAACATCTGGTGCCTGCAAATGCTAACATTTCGTTAAAGAATTTCACAAGCCAGGAAAAGTGGATTGGAAACATTGCATGTGAATCATTCAAGCATTATAATAGAATAAGAGCTATGTTCAGAAAAAATTAAATGGCTGCAAACAATACTGTAGTCAAGATTATAATTTATTTGCTTACGCAAGTGAAAAGTGATGTGTGTATCTGTAGAGAAAAATAGTGTTTGAGTTATATGGTTCTCTCTCTTCAAAAGTACTTATTTTGTATAATTATATGGAACAAGTAGGCCTCTAAGTTCTTTAAGACTCTGCAATCACTCTAACAGTGTTAGAAGCAGTATGCAGTTGTATAAAGCCATTTTGATATTCCTATGGACTGGAAGTGGGAAATACCTGAGACATTATTCATTCTGGCATTAAATTTCTATTTATTCCTTGGTAGAAAGCAGATTTGAGATGTGGATGGATTACCTTTTCTACACAAGTTCCCAAATTAAAAAAATTAATTAGTCCTTGCAATTTCATCCTGGTCTGGCCTTTTGTTCTTTAATCTAACAAGGACACTCAAGATTTTCCTACTTCTAAGGCTTTCTTTCACCACCCCAGCAAACAGATCATCATCATGGACCTTTCTGGCTATACCAGTCAGCTGATGTTTCAATTCTATCTTTGCATTGCTGTCTAATACATAGATTACCTTCCTCATCAGATGGATGGGCACTTGAAGCAAAAGATATGCCTTAGCTTTCTCTGAATTCCACATTACTTGACAGAATATCTTGCTTAGCACGCTATTTTCTTGGTAAATGATCAAGTGATGGCTAATTGTAGGTAAGGGAAGTATGCAAGTGTTGAATTCTTCAGATAATAAAATGGGGCTCACTCGAGGCTGTGACCAGTCGTTAAAATGTTTGCCTTTCATTCTTTCTTTGCAATTCTTTCAGTTGCAGTGAGATATTTATTTGTGTCTTCTTTGAGCTTATTGAAAACATGACTTTCAGAAATGAAAATATCAAATACTGCAACAATGGATATAGAGAAAGCTTCGATTCTAGAATAATTTATTTATTCAGTCACCATTCCTTTAATAAGCATCCCCCAAGGAATAATGGTTGTTGCTGAGGTAAACCTAAAAGATGAAATTCAATGAAATCTTTCAGTAAAGTGTGGTAAGTGCTATGTTTGCAGAATTAAAGGTGTTACAGAAGCAAACATCGGGGCATCTGGACCAGTATCTGGAAAACTGAGTCCTAAAGGCAGAGTGGGGGCCAGCCTGGTGCAAAGGGAAGCTAAGAGGGGGGGGGAGGGGTCCTTTAAACATAGACAACCAGTCGGGTTACTATGACTCAATCAGGGGGCTCATCAATGCTTCTGATACACTGGGATAGAAGATTTGGATTTATTTGGAGGAATAAGTCTTAAAAACTTCTCACTTATTTGTCGCACATGACCCAAGTTATTCAGTAAAGGGGTACTTGGGCAGAAGACTCTTGTGTCACTGCTCCTAGGCCCAGAGTAAGAGAGCATACATATATTTCAGAGAGAGAGAGAGAGAGAGAGAGAGAGAGTGTGTGTGCGCGCGTGTGAACAGGAGGAGAAGGAGGAGGAAGGATGCTGAAATGGTGACTCAAAGAATGAAATGAAGAACCAAGAAATACTGTTCTCAAATAGCTCCACTATGTTCACTTCCCCTTGCCATACAGGGGCTAAGGATGGTTTGTTTTTTTTTTCTTTTCCTTGTTAGTATCAAACATATAGTAAACCCTATGCTTATAGCAAACAGTTGCCCCTTTTAAGTATCTCTCCCACACTGTCTATGATGCCCAACAGTACCCAGTAGCACCTTGCCTCTTTTTATTAACGATTTACATGTATCATAAACCTAGTGGAAAAAGACACTGAATAAGCAGAAAGGTATACCACATCCTTGAGTGGGAACACTCAACATGATAAAGGTATCAGTTCTCCCTAAGTTCATTTGCCGATTTCATTGATACCAATAAAAATACCAATAGATTTTTGTAAACCAAACAAATTGATATTCAACTTTATGAGAAAAGATGAATAATGAAAAAGGAAATGTCTGAAAAAAAAGCAATGAGGGAAGACAAGGGCTACCAGATATTAAAACATATCTTAGTCTCACTAATAAAAACTCTGTGGTATGAAACATGAATAAACAGACAGTCCAAAGGACAGAAATAAGCCTAAACACATACTGGGATTAAACATATAGGAAGCATTGCAAGTCAATACAGAAGAGATTATGCTATAAATGGTGTTAGAATTACACCAAATAATCATCAACATGAGACTTACAGTACATCTGTGAAATGGAATAGTATGTCCTTTTAATGAGGAATGAAGAAAAAAACATTCTATGTTCTGATATGGAAAGTTCCCCATGAATAGATTTTACCTAGTGATATGTGGTGTAGAACTGCATCTAGGATGTTCTCTTTTGGTGATGAAGAGAGAAATGCAGGAATATGCATTTGTATTTGCTGTGTATACAAAAATAAATCGTACAAGGATGTACAAGAAGCTAATAACTGTGTTATTGAGGTAGCAGACATGCAGACATTTTACTACATATCTTTTTATTCTTTTAAAAAGTTTTTGGAGCATATAAATGTTATTTATTCAAAGAAAAAAATTAAGAAACATAGTACGCTTGCATTAATGGTTTATTGCTCTAGTTGTCTCCTTTTCCATTCTCTTCGTTTACCTATAGTACTTTCTGCAATGTTGGCTTTCAAGTCCCTCTGGCCAGCAACAGTTCTAACTTTTTTGTTTTAAAACAAGAAAGACAGAGGAAAAAACAACAAAGATGGAGAATATGAAGAATCTGCACTTAATTGTGGGGGTAGGAGGATTCTTAGAAGTGGCTAGATATAATAATGTCCCCCTCTCCCACAAAATGTTCACATCCTAATCTCTAGAACCTGTGAGTATGTTACCTTACATGGCAAACGGGACTGTGCCAGGTGTGTTTAAATTAAAGATTATAAATGAAAGATTATCCTGGATTATGTACGTGGGTCCACTCTAATCAAGTGGACCTTGAAAGAGAAACTCCCAGCTGTGGTCTGAAGATATGACTATCATTTTCTTGATACCAAACACTCAACTGAGATGGGAATAATTGTGTGACTTGTCATTATAACAGGACTAGCCCTAGGACTAGAAACCCTGGTCACCTGGTTTTGGCCTAATGTGCTATCATGAAGGCTATAGAATCCCTGTGTAGCTACAGAAACAGCTGACATGGTGCTTATAATACAATCATTTCCATACTAAATGTTTACTGGATAAATAGGACTTAGAAATTTTCAGTGGATGGAAGAGTACACAGTAAAGAATTAGTTCAAGATTTCATACCCTGAAGATGAGAAAAATCACAATGTCTATTTATACTGGGGCTTTAAAGCATCTAATTTAGAGTAATGTGGGAAATATGCATAGCTTATCTGAGTATAGTGGAATCGTGGTAATTTTTGTAGATCATTGATGAGCACATCAAGGAGATGATGTTATGGCTGTTATGACAAAAGTATGATAGCCTATCTGGCTTATCAACAACAGAAATTTGTATCTCAGTTCTGGAGGCTGGGAAGCCCAAGATCATGATGCTGGCAGATTTGGTGTCTGGTGAGGATCTGCTTCCTGGTTCACAGGCCACCATTTTTTCTATGTCATTACCAGGAAGAAGGAACAAGCAAGCTCTCTAATGCCTCTTTTATAAGAGCATTAATCCCATTCAGGAGGGCTCCGTTCTCATGACTTAATCATCTCCCAAAGGCCCTACCTCCTAATATTATCATCTTGGGGGTTAGGCCCTTCAGCATATGAATTTGGGGAGAAGGAGAATAGATTTTTTGAGTCAGTCATTTCTATGTATTGAGTGCCTCCGTCTTCCAAAAACTGTTCGAATAGATATTACTCAAGAATATTAGAAGGCATTATATATGCTAATATATCAAAATAATATTCTAAACTATTTGAAGGTTGACAGAAGCATTTAGGGTCTTCTTTAACAGTATAGATACGACAATAGGCCATCGTTCATTCCAATCTTTCCCCACAGGCAGCAGCCATGTTGCTATGATCAGACTGAGTTCATCCTGAGTTTCAGGTGTGGGGCAGTCTCAGGCAAACCACAGTTGGTTTGTGGATTTTTCTTGACAACATAATTGGTTCAAGGATGGTTCTATCCCCAAGAAGCTCAAAATTTTCTTCAATGATTTGCAAAGTGATTTGCTTTCTGTCTTTCCATGTTTGTTAACAAGGCAACCTGTAGGACCAACAATTGCCAGCAGCCATCATCTAATCCAGAGAAAAGTCAGCCTGAAGACAAAGCTGACTATGTGGTGAGGGAGGAGCCTTGAGAATTCCAGAGAAACATGACTGGAGCTCAAATTGGATCACGTCTAAATTGTGCCCTCCAATGTGTCTTTTTAAGTTCTGTGGTTAAATAATAACAATAATAATAATTATTATAGTAATAATAATAATGTCTTCTTTAATGTTTCAGCCAGTTTAGGTGGGAATGTCTACTGGCAAATGAAAACATGCTAGTGGATGGAAACATTGCTCATCTTCAAACAGACTTGGCCCTCTGTGTGAGACGTGGTCACCTGGAGAGCAGCAGAGCATAACTCCACATGTTGATGTTTAAGGACCAGGAATCGTTCACACATTGAAACCTAGATTCCCTTGGAGACATCTACCAATGTGCTAAGTTCCTTTAGCTTGGGATCTGGGCATGAGGAGATTTAGGTGTCAGAAAGACAATTCTTTCACCTTTTCAAACAGAGCAGAGTTTGGTCACAGTTATTCTCTGCTTCAGCCTTAATGTGACTGGATTCTCTGTCCTACTGGTAAAAATAACTTGATTTATATCATCTAAAAGTTTGTTCATTTGATAATCAAAGAAATGCAAGTAATACTGCATGCAAAATATTCAGGACTACTATAAAAAAGGAGTTTCTTCTGTTTACCATTTATCCATTTATCAAACATCTACTGATTTCCTGCTTACGTCTGATGTTTACATTCTATTAGTGGGTTGACAGAGACATGATTTCCTTAAGTTCCCATCTTTAATCATTGGTGGAGAAGATGGACTAGTATACCCATGATTAACACTGGATTACATATGAGGCCTAAGTAACCCAGACTCATAGGGGTCAGGAGAAGATTCCTGAAGAAAGCAGCTTCTGTGTTACTTTATGGTGAGTGTTGCTATTCCAAGTCACTGTAAGCAGGTTTCTTAAAATTTTAAAGCAAATTATTTCTTTTACTTTTAAAATAAATGAATACTTATTTTTAAAAGTACTTAACAGCTAGTCTAAATATATAAAATAGTAGAAACAATATTATAAATAAAAAGAAGTTATATAATTATATATAATAGTCCAAACTTCTAAAATAATATGCAAATATGGTTTATTAGTCAAAATATAAAAAATAAAGTTTAGATAGAAACACTCACATTCCCACCATCTAGAGAATTATTTGTATCAATATTTTATCTTACCTTCTTCAAGTCTGTTTATGTGTGTATGTGCATGTGTACATGTATGAATGTGCAAATCAATGTATATAACATGTACCAGATTTATTTTTGAAAAAATAAGATCATATTCTAATTTGCTCTTTTCTCTTATTGCTATAGGGATGTCTTTTTGGCCATGCAGTATTCTTCTACGTTATTAACGAATGTATAAAATTACACTGTAAGGATGTAATTGATCTGATTTAACCATCCTCTATTGATGGACTTCAACTTTTCACTCTTACAGACAGTGAATGAATCTGTATGTGTGTGTCTCCTAGGATACATGTAGAACTTTTTCTTTAGTGCACATGTCTGGAAATTAATAGCTAGAATGTGGAGTAATTCCTTCCAAATAACAGGAGTTTCATTTTATATCCATGCTTGATGTATTTGAATATTTGCATAGCCACAACTCTGCAACACTTGATATTTTTATTCTGATTTATTTTTAGGCATTTGATGTGATAAAATGTTACTGTTTTACCTTATTTTGCACTTCACTAACTACTAAGAATAAACTTTAAAAATATTTTCAGTTCTTTGTGAATATTCTTTCTAAACTTTGCCTCTTTTTCTGTTTTGTTTGTTGTCTGAAACTATTTTTTAACGGATTATAAGGATTCTAAATATATTCTGGATGAATCCTTTGTTGGTTATACCTTTGTAGATATGTTTTGCTAGTTTGTGTCTTGTCTTTTAACTTTGTTGATAGTACTTCTTTGAAACAGAAATTTTAAACTTTAATGTAGTAAAATTTTTCAACCATCCTTTCTAGGTTGTGTTTCATATACTTATCTAGAAAATTTTTTGTACTCTTGTTGACTGAATATATTCCATATATTACCTTATAGTAGTTTAAAATTATTTTGCAAATTTGAGTATTAAATTCTTTTGGAGTTTATTCTTATACATATTGCAAGGCAATGATAAAATTTTCTTTTTCCCCAAATTATCTCAATATCATTTATTAAGTCACCTCTCCTTCTGAAGTGATTATAATGCATTTTACTCATATACTAAGTCATGACATATACTTAGGTATTTTCGGCATATTCTTTAGTTCAAAAATCTTGATGGATTTTTATTATAGTTATAGTTATTATTTTATTAATATGTTTGTTGATATTCTTGGATTTTCTATAGAGATGATCTCTAAAATCTTTTTTCTGCCTTTGTAGTGCTTATATACTTTATTTCATTTTACATGCATCAATTTATTGACTACTATTACTAGTAAAGTTAGCAATGATAAGGGGTTCTTGACTTCAATGGTGTCAATAAAAATTATTCTTTCAGGGAAAAGTGTTCCAAATTGGAAAAGTACAAAAGAGAGTACTGCAACTATTCCAGTACTTGCAACTTTGATTGGCTTTTTATTGACTAAATTGTCTTACAACCCTGAAGGAGCAGATGTAAACTTGTAGAAAATTGATTGCAATGTAAATTATTCTTGAATTAGAGAAAAGCAAATGATCTTTGTCTATGCCAGTGTAAAGGAATTTAGTCTGGTCATACAATTGATTTTAATACATGTTCATTGTATGTTTGTATGAGAGTTAAATTTTAACATTTGAAAACTATGCTTTATTTTGTGTGAATGCTTGCACATCTTTTACCAATAAATATAATATTTTTATTATGTTTTTAGTAGTTTTTTTAATCTGAGTAAGGAAGTTCAATTTATTCAAATTTGTGTGTGTGGAGGGTGGGGGAGTGGGGAGGAGAGTTATGTCTTTAGTGGAGCTTTTTCTTTCTTCTTTTCATATTATGTATATGGACATCCATTTTCCAGTGTCATTGGTTGAAAAGATTACCCTTCCTGCACTGAATTACCTTTGCTCTTTTGCTGTAAATCAATTGTCCATATAGCTGTGGATATATTTCTGGACTCTCTATTTCTGTTCTATTGATCTCTTTGACTAACTTATGTCAATATTACACCGTCTTGGCTGCTATACCTTTATAACAAGGTTTGGAAGCATGTAGTATAAGTTCTAGAACTCTTTTCTTCTTTTTCAAGGTCCTTTACATTTTCGTATGAATTTTAGAAACAGCCTGTCAATTGCTGCAAATAGACAACTGGGATTTTAGTTGGATTGTTTTGAATCTATAAATCAATTTGGGGAGAAGTGGCATTTTAACAATATTGAGCCTAGCAATCCATGAAAATAGTATATTCTCCATTTACTTAGGTTCTCTTTAATTTCTCTCAGCTTTGTAGTTTTTGGTGAATAAATCTTAGATGTTTTGTCATATTTATCCCCAAGTATTTCATATTTTGATGCTATTTTAAGTAGTACTTCTTAGGTTAACTTATTTTTTTTGTTTCTAGAGTGTAGAAATATAATTAATTTTTATAGATTTATCTTGTAGCTTGTGATTTTGATAATCACATTGTCCTAGTAGCTTATTTCATAGAGTCCATCAGATTCTCTGCATACATGATCATGTTGTCTGCGAATAAAGACAATTTTACTTATTCTTTCCCAGTGTGAAAGCCTTTAATTTCTTTTTCTTGACTGGCGGGTTACTGGCTAGAACCCATAGTATAAGTTGAATTCCAATAGTGAGAGCAGACATTCTTGTCTATTCCTGATTTGGAGGAGAAATCATTCAGTCTTTCACCATTAAATATGTTTGCTATAGGTGTTTCACAGAGGCCTTTTTTAATAAGGTTAAGGAAGTTCCCTTCTAGATTAGTTTTCTATTGCCTCATAAATATTACACCAATACTTAATGGCTTAACCCAACAACATTTATTATCCCTCAGTTTCTGTGGGACAGGAATCGAGACATCATCTTAGCTGTATCTTTTGACTTTGAATCTCCACAATCTGCAGTCCTTGAAATGAAGGTCTGGGGAAGGTCCACTTATGTGGTTGTTTTGTTCTGGATTGCTGTTAGGTGACTTGGAAATAATTTCATCCTTTTGAGTCTTGCTTTATAATTTTTCAGGAGTCTGGAGCAGTGCCCGGTCTAAGCTAATTGTTCCCCACTACTGACTGAGTGAAGACCTTTCGAAGTGTGCTACATGAATCCTGTGGAGAATGAACTGGTTTTTCTTTGTTTGTTTGTTTGTTTGTTTGTTTGTTTCCAGTCTGGCTAGTGGGAATAGCCACTATCCTCTGCCTCTTGTTTGTTCCATGAATTTTTCACTTCAATCCTTTCAGTGGTTCTTCCCTAGCCTTGGATAGCCTCCTCAAGCACATGCACTGATTAATACTGTGCTGAAAAGTTAAGGGGCGACTCTATGAGATCTCTGGGTTTCTCCCTGTGCCCAGTTCTTCTCTCTCTACTACTCTCCTTGCAAACTCTACTAGCCTTTGTCAATCTAGATGCTTGGTTCTGTTCTCCTTAACTCAGAGTCTCTTGGATTCCTCAAGGTTATCCTCCATGGCCTTGAAACTCTCTCAAGGCAGACAGTGATCTGGGGCAGTCATGAGGCTCACTTCATTTGTATTCAGTCTCTCATGGATCACTTTCTCTTCCTGATGTACAGTGTCTTTCCAGTTGGTTTTCTTTTTCACATGTTCTATCTGTATCTTAAAAAATACCATTGTTATTCAAGTGGGAGCATAAATTGGTTTCCCGTACTTCATCTTAGCCAGAAGCCTATGACTTGCTTTTAAAAGCATATTCAAGAAAGAACATTAACATACTTCATTCAGAAAAAGATATGCAAATGTGAAAAACAATGTCCCATAAATAATTTTTTAAAAACGTTCAGCATGGTTGAAAAATAATTTACATTCTTCTATAGGTGTAGGAAAAATGTATTTTTTTTCCATTTTCTAAAAATGCTTTTTCTTTTCTATAACCTCCACCGGTCAGATAGCACAGCAATTAGAGCTACCAATGAACACTCCATTCGATTTTTAAAGTTTTTATTGTTCCCTTTCCATTTCAGCATCTGTCTGTTCAAATTTGATCTCATAATACCTGGTCTTGGACATGGTAGGGCAGCTGGTATGACTTAGTCTTCCACTATAAATAACAATAAAACTTAGGTGAAATGAATAAAACAAATGAGGTAGGGTTATAATTTTTAAGAAGAAGAAAGCCCCAAACAATGAGCTTCTCATTCAGGAAACAGGGAAATAGAGACCAAGCAAAAATTGATGGATTCCTCTGTTGGGGAAACAGAGATTTAAATTTGGGGCTGCCTGAGTAGTAGAATTTGGGGGTACGGTCCCAGAGAAGAGGAAACTGTAGATAACGATACACAACAAAATCTGCATGAAATCCCCCTCAAATCTTTAGCCAATGCCTATGCTGTGCATACACATGGCAAGACCTTGGGAGGAGTAGTATAAAACATTCGCAGGGAGGCTGGAGAGTTGAGCATAAATTTTAGAAAGCAGAGAGGGCTATAGAGAAATTATAGTTCAGTCCCAGATAAAATCGAGAGTCCTTAGTAAATATCTTATGCTTTTAGTTGAGAAAGTCTACGCCCTAGAAGTTAAGAATTACATCCTAAGAGTTGAGATGAATCTTCCTTAGGAGTAATAGCAAAGCTGAATTATATCCACTTTAACAAAGGCTGAAACGAAGGCTTGATACCTGCAAGTCACCCTCCAATAATTTAATATTTTTCCCAAAGAAAATTTTATGCTCCTCAGAGGCAAATAAGACAATCTAGAGTTTCTCTAATACATTTTTTCCACAAGGTTTGAATACAACCTTGAATACAATTCAATATTACTAGACATTTGAAGAAGCAGGAAAATGTTACTGATATTTAAGAGATTCTTTAAAAAGTCAAGGAGCAAATCTGGGATAATCCAGATGTAGGATTTAGAAGAAAAGGACTTCAAAATAACTGTAATTCTAAAGTTATTCTAAAGAAAACAGAAGAAAATGAAGACAAAGTGGATAAAAAGATGCAATTCCAATAAAGAATGAGAATCTATAAACAAGGATCAAATCAAAATTGCAAAATATATCTGATTTTAAGAACGTGTTGGATGGGTCAAACAGTTTACCATACATAGCAGAATATAGGATTATAAAACCTAAAGACATGTCAATAGAACAATATTAAAACTGAAACCATAGAGAAAAAACAGTTGGAAACCTTAGGAAAAAAATATAAGAAACATGAAGCAAACTCTAAAAAGTCCTAATATATGTGTAATTGGGGTCACAGATGTAGAGGAAGAAGAGATAATGAAACCAAAGCAATATGAAGAAATAAAGGATAAGTTTTTTTCTAAATCTGATAGAAGATAATATATAAAGAAATAAAAGCCAAGATTTTTCTGAATTACATGAAAGATATCAACTTACAGAAGCAGTGAACTACAAGCAGGATAAATATAAAGAAAAGTTTGTTATCCACACTACAGTCTTTGATCTTCAAACTTGAGCCTTCATATTTTAAGTGTTTTGAAAAAGATCCTTTTTCTCTCAGTAAAGCTTAATGTTTCATATACTTTTACTTCTGCAAAAAATACTATTTTGAGTTTAAAAACTAAATAAAAACTTTTCTCTCTCTCTCTCTCTCGCTCTCTCTCTCTCTCTCTCTTTTTTTGGGGGGGTAAAAATTCTAACATTCTCACAGGCAAATGAGTGACCCTTTAAGAGTAGGGAGATCAGTGTAAGAAAATACAGGCCAATGGCCTCAGCCACCCCCACCCCCAGCATCCAAAACCAGCCCAGTGATAACCACTGAGTCGCCGCTGGAATCCCCCCTGGTTTCCCCTACAAGAAATTGGGGGGTGCCATGGGCCTCAACCAAGCCCCCCTCCTTCCTACTCCTCCCACCCTATTTTCTTCCCCTTTCCCCTCTCCCCTCCCTGCCAACTGCTCTGCAACAGCATTTTAGAATGTAAAAAAAAAATAATATTAATAAATCAAAAAACTAAAACAAACAGAAAAGAAAATACAAAGGAGACATCATTAATAAGGTTAAACAATGTATCATCCTTTCTTAAATTGCAAATTTAACATAAATGAAAGACGAAAATAAGTATTAAGATGGCACTCTTTACCATCACTCAGAGTGTAAATTGTATATAATCAAGGAGCATCACGTTATATATCAGAAACCTTTAAATCTGCAACATATTTTGCAGTAATTTTATTTCTAGAAAAAAATTTTATTTCTAAGAAAACAATTCCAAGTACAGTCAAAGTTTTATATGTAATATGTTCCAATTTTGTTAACAATAGTAAAATGTGACAATGTATATTTTTATAAAGTTGAATGACTAATCATTCTTATTATAAAAAAGTATGAAGTCTTGAAATATTTATCTAATTATTTAGAAATGAAAAATATATACTCATAAATTTATATTACTGAAGCATATAAACACATATGTATATGTGAGTATGTATAGAATCCTATAGGTATATAATCATGTATACAGTATAATAGCAATTATTTAAATAAAATTATATGCATAAAACACCTGAAGAATGTAACACTGTTGATATTGATTATTTCTGGCTACAAGATTATAACATAAAATGATTTTCGTTTATGCATGCTTCTGCATTTCTCAACATTAGCACAGTGATAGGGAATCTCATACTCCTTTATTTCTTTCACTCAGAATTCTCATTTTCCTGCTCTTGCGCCTTGACTAAGTGCCTCAAGAATGGTTGCCCTTCTTATCTCTATATGGTGATTAATCTTTATGATTTTGTTCCCTCCTCCAGGAAATTTTCCATAGAACCTCCAGCTGGAAGTCATCTTTACCATGTCTAATCTTTCACAACACATTATTTCTACCTTTTTTTAACCTTTAGATTAACCAACTCTAGAGCTATTCCCAGAAAGTCACTTTACAAAAATCCATATATTGTAATCACTGCTTTTGCAAATAAATGCAGATAATTTATCCATCAGTTAATTATTATTCCTGCTCTGAAGGAATAAGGTTTGAATAGATTTGTTTCTGTGAAAAGAGAAATATGGCAGCAACATGCCTTAAATGCTGTGACATGACTCTGACAGGTAATAATCCAGACAAATAATTCTGGAATTTCCTATATGATTCTTTGAAAGCTAGGGGCAAGCTTGGGGGTTGAGGGCCATTGCTGATCAATGCCTGGGAGAGAAGGGTAGGAGGTGCTCAAATCTTAAACTATTTTAGAATTTGATCAGAACTGAACTCATTTAGGGAAATTAATCTGAAGAAACCAAAGACCCATCTAGAATATTCCAAAATTACTTGCCATATCCCACAATATGTTATTTTATTTTAGTTTCTTTGAGGGAAAAAAAAAAAACATTTAAAATAGCAGATGGAAGAACTGCTTTGGCATCAAACCAGACCATCTGGTTTAGTTACATAGATACATCCACTAGGACAATTTACTCATAATAACAGAAGGATGCAGCTAAAAGAGAAGACTGGAATTCCTCTCTATCATCAAAGATGTGCCCAGAATAGTTGAAGAATTGCCATTGTCATTTTATCGTCCCAGAAAATAAATTTTTAGGTTCAGATTATTTCAGAGCTTCAGAATGGCTATGGGTCTACAAAAACCAGTCAGTCCAGTGGAAAAATAAGTTCATCATAGTTGTAATTTCCTTGCAGAGAGCACTAACAGGTTCATTGACCTTTTATACTCTTTAACTCATTTTTAGACCATTGTACTATCATAGTCATTGTGGTGTTACTTCTCTTTGTGTGTTAATAAACCTTATCAAGTTTGCTAGTAGCCTTCATATGGATGGTGTGTTTCTAACATGTGGATTATGTATAATCTGTCAGAATATGTTCCAACTATTATGGTCTATTCTCAGAGCACACAAATCTTTTTCCAATATGATAGATATTCCACAACCCTGGCTTTCTTATTTTATCCAAAAACATCTTTGTGCACAAAAGATGCTTGCAAATACCAAAAAAACAATGACATCTCCATATACGTGTTTTGTAATACTTTATTTCCAATTACAAATAACAATACCTGCATGTGGTACATAACTCTAATGATATAATCCAGGCTTAGTGTTTTACTGCCCTTCATAAACTGCTTCAGCAGAACTACTTATGATTTACAGCATCAATAGAACCCTTTAAATTACATCCTATATTATGTTGTAGGGCTTTCATTGCTCCATGATCCCACATGCAATGTCAGAGACAGAGGGAACAAGAAACGGAGAATTGTGATTTCAATGTAAATCAAAACCTAAATGTTGTTTATGAGCACTGGGATTTTAGCACATGATATCATTTCACTTTTTTTCCCTTGTAGCATTTAACCTTATGTGGGACAAAACATAATTCAATTAATAACTATTTATATTTTAATTCTTTGGCATCAATAAATAAAGTCAGATAATAAACATATACTTAATTTTGCTAAAAATTAGTTTTTTATCTTAAAAAGTGGCTGGATTTTTACTACATGAATGGAAAGAATATTTAAATATGTGTATGTTTAAATTAATACCATGTATACATTGTAGATGTTCTATATTTATTGACTTTTCCATTAGTTTTATACACAAAGTTTCCAAATTAAACTAGCTTATTTATTGATATTTAGTGAAGAAAATAAAACAATAAAAGTTGCACTTGAGATGCCATCTATAGTCACCAATGAATTTGTTTTTAATTTGGATTATACCCTTTAGTAAGAGAAGTCACAGATACCCAAACGTAAGAGTCGGATTCAGAGGAGACACTAAATTCATTTCATGACCAAATACTTGAAGTGTCAATACCATTTTTAGTGTACCATTTTAAAACTCGGGTAAGACTCAGGATAACAACTGTGATTTTTCAAAGCATTTTAGGGCAGTTTGACCTTGATTTTTCATAAAATAGTGATGTCTTTTGACCTATTTCACCCCAAAGTCTGAGCCTAATAGCGATCCTAAGTAGTTAGAGATAAGAGTGACCATTTGTGACTCACATGCAAGCATTTCATCTTATCATAACCAGATGACTTCACTGGGGTAAAACACTGTAAGAGGCAGACAAAATCAGGATGAAAAGGCAGAGAAAACCAGTCACTTTGGGTTTTGTAACTGTTACTTCTGGCACACACATAGAGAAGAAGCATGTCTGCTTGCTAATGAATATTATTTCGTCTCTTCCATTTATGATACATAGTTTATGTGGACTGTGAGGAAATTTGATGTTTCCAGATTCTGTTCATACCACATCACTGGAGCAACTCTGTGAAACTTCTATCACAAAAAGATATTTATATACTTGAAAAAGAGTCAGTTTTACAAAATAGATTCTCAAGCCCATTTGGATTCTGTTAATCTCTAATAAGGCTGGTTAAAAACTCAAAGAAGTAGATAGGGCTATTTCTACATTTTAAGTGTCTAATATTTATTTGCAGGCATTTATAAAATAATTCTTAAATAACTGTGGCTACTTAAAATTTACAGAATTGAACCTAGGCAGAGAGAATTGTTGATCTTAAACTGACACAAACCAGATAGTCTCTTAATGTTACTCTAAGGAGTTTTAAACTGACTCTGTTAAAGCCGAGGTTATTTGCCTTGGGGATGCCTAATGGAAGGGTTATTATAACACTGTCCACAAATAGGGGTCTTGAGAGTCAGGCCACAGCACTCCATTGACAGCTAATAGATTGGGCCATTGCCATGTCACAGCAATCTCCAAGGCCAAAGGTCATATCTCTCCCTTAATATTTAAATAAAGATACTTGACAAGAGCAGGAAACACCTTATTGCAAGTGATGGCTGCTGCTCAATTTATAAGAACCTTTACAAAGTCATGCTAATTCTCGGCCTTCTTAGAATGCATGGTAACCTTTCATAAATCCATCTTTTCCAGATGTCCTTGGAAATGACAGTTATAAAACTACAAATGATTTGTAATGCAAAATGGGACTGACAGACTTGAAGATTAGGGCTCAATGTACTAAAATGATTAAGATTATAGCTAACAAAAAGCATAAAATGCGTTGATAAATAGCTGCCGAAGTAACCCAAAATTATTTTAAACATCTTTAGTAAATGCTAGAACAAAAAATAAAAATAAAAACTTATGCTTACAATATTACAAGTGGCAATTTACTTCATGAAGATAATGAAAAAGAGTTCCTTTGTTTGGGTCAGCAGGATGAAAGATAGGAAAGTGGTTAGACTTTTTTGCTTTTTTTTTTTCCAGGCAGTGGAATGTTTTTTCTCTTATATCTTTTTTTTTTTTTTTTTTATATATGTAAACATATGGACTTCACTTTTTAAATCTTTAGGGAATACTGGACTAGTTGAACTTAATTATATATCCTCGTTCCTTAACTTTTAAAAAACAAATCAAACAAATGCCTTACTTTATTAACATATTTAAGATGAATCACAGATTAAAACCTCAGGAAAAACAATTTTCACACTTAATCTTCACTGCAGACATGATGCATTCACAGGGTAAGTTGGGGTGATGTGGTTGAGCAATATATACAAAATAATGTTTTCAACTGCTTGTTTTCAGGGAAATTGAAAGTGAGGAAATAATTTGAGGCAAAAGTAGATTGCTGCAAGCTGAGCTTTTGAGTAATACTTCAGAAACGACTAAAGGCTACTTTTTGTATAATTTTGAATAACCTACGTGGTTAGCCACCTGCCCAGTGACATCTTTGAGCATCAGGTATCTGGCCTGCCTCTGAAGCCACCAGGACAATACTAAGAGCCTGGGGACCTGTCATGACCTTCTGCTGAAGAGGAAGCTCAATGCTGAGCCAGTTTCCATGTTTGGGTTATATTTTGCTGCCTCTCTCTCTTTCCCTAAATGTCTTCTACTTGGATTTAATTCTTTTCATTTTTTCCCCTTCTTGATAGCTATTCAATAAAAATGAGAGTGAGCTCATGCTTGTGACTGCTAAGTTTTTTGAGGGAGGGAAACCTTAAAATCAATAGAAACTTTCAGATTTTAAGTAGCTTATTTGCATTCTTAGAGCTTGAAGTGAGCCATAAACCTATCAATATTCGTGACCTAGACCCAAAATTATAGTAAAGACTTTTTTGTAGAGGATATAATATATCTTTGAAACAGGAAATAATACATTTTCAAGGAATCTCAAAGTTTTTCTGTGAATAGTTGCATTCATTACATCAAATTTACTCAAAGTAAAAAGTTTCTTTATACATATTTCTGAAAACTGTATGTGTGCTGAATTTAGTTAACTGTAAAATATATTTAATATATTTTCCTTTTCTTGCTTTTTTTTCCAGTGCCATAAAATGTGCTATGATGTTTACAGTATGTCAGAGTGATGTCATATGCAGAACACTAAAACAGATGATGTTTTCAGTATGTAGGTTAAAAACAAATAAAAAAAACCTCAGAGCTCACTAGGAGCCCTATAAAACCAAAATATTACATTAAAGCTCGATAGATTGTACCCGGTAGGCTAGGCCTCTGCGAAAACCAAGGTGCGCCTTACCTGTCATCTGGTCAACTTATTCTTCTTTCTCACTCAGTCCATCTCATGAAATGATTAGGTGGTTGGGTGAGGAGAGCAATAAAATGTGGGATTGCAGCATGCCAGCTACTGAGCAAAGAAAAGTGATCTTTTCTAAGTAATTTGAGCATCAGGCCTGCAGTGTTTATTTCACTCATTCATCATTAGCTTAACATATATTTATTCACTGGAGCCAAGAAAATTGACCTTTCCTGGATTATCAGAGAATTTGACCTGCAATGTTTGTTTCATTCATTTGTTTATTCATTCATTCAATGGGTATTGTCTTCCATGTCCCAGCAACTCTTCTAGGCACTGCAGGCAATAAAGATGAACCATATATTGCCTCCCTCTTTAGGGACCTGATAATCACCTTACCGTTATATCTTCATCAGATGACTTGACTTCCCTCATTTTTGTTTTGACTCCCATATTCAATATCAACCGATATGCTTTCACTGAAAGGGATATTTGCATTTGTCTTTGAGTAAGCTATGGATTCCTACAGGGAAAGAATTATGCTTTATCATTTTTATAACCCCAGGGCAAATGTGAATAAAAATGTATACAATGAATGAATGAGTGAATGAACTCATAAATAGGATACACAGCAGCAGAATTACACTTGATTCGTGATCTCCCACTTGCTGGTCTTCAACCACTTTCAAGGAATGTGTCCAACATCCCCTGGCACTGGATTGTTAATCACCTTAAACATTATTCTATCCCAAACCTTGGTTTGGGGAAATTTAAAAGGAAAAGACAAAAGGGGGAGCTTATGATTCAAATACAGGCCACAGATTCCCTTGCTTATAGTGTAGCTATAACTAAGAATAAAACAGACCCAAAGTCAAGATGAGAACCACAGAACTTTCTACGTGCACTGCCAAACAAAAATGTTGACTTTAAAAAATTTAGCACTTTGTTTAAATGATTCCTCAATTGATAATTCCTCATGCAATTTTTATCTGGTTTGATCTATCATTGAATTAACATGTACATCATGTAGTCTGATTGTCTTAAAGGACTCTCTACAGTATTTCTTCAGTACACACAGGATGCCAATGTTGCTCCACCCCCCTGCATCCTCCCCTCCTCTGGTTGCAACACAAAAGCTTTTTGAGTAACAAATTATTATTTTTTCTCTTTTTAATACAAATCCAGCCTGGCAGGCACAGTGCGATGTGTGTAGACTGGATTGAATCAAAGCAGCGTTCTCCTACCTTCCCTGTGTATAGGAAGTGATACTAACAAGAATCAGATTTTCCTGGACCCGTAACAGAGGAAACAACTTCTGGCACAGTAATTCTTTGAACTGGAACCATGAGGGCAAGTACTAACGTATCCTTCTATTGCATGCAATGCCTTATGCACAAAAGCAGGTTTTCTGGCTGTTGAAATGGATTGTATCAGATTTGTGGTACTAAATTTTTGAGGATATGTGAATATTTTGATTTATTTTGAAAGATTCTATGTTCACAATTCATCTGCTGAGATCAGGAGTTTCAGTTTTGATTCTATGTAATTTTCTTATGGATTAAATTTAAGACAAATGTTTAGAAAGATGTTTTATCAATATTTTTATTTGTCCAAAAAAAATAAGAAGCAAGACAACTAAAAAACCAACAATACTAATCACCCAACAATGCAATCTTGTACTGTTGGATTAGCAGTAATATTTATCACACACCCATAGGATGTGGAATAAAAAGGCTGAAGACCATGATCTGCTATTGATTAGCTGAGTGACCTGAAGCAACATAATTAACCTCTGTGAAACTCACTTTCCTCATCTGTAAAAATGGGGATAATTATACCAATCTCACATTGTTGTTAATGTTCAAAGGATGTCATGGAAGTAAATCTGCTTTTCAAACTGCATAGTTGCTAAAATTATATAATATTATTTTATTTCTATTAGACTATGAGCTCTTTTAGGGCTAGAATCATGTTGTATTCATCTCTGTAAAACTTTCTACACTTAACACTATGCCTGGAACACAGCAAGTGCTCAATAAATGTTGGATGAATGCATACATGAATAAATTCAGGATACTAGAGCTGCAAAGATTAACATGATCCATGCTCTCAGAAAGCTCATAATCTAGTAGAGGGAATGGACATATGTACAATATACTATAACACAATTTGAAATTTTACCTGCGTAACCTCAGCAGTGTTACATCAATTGCCTGCCTGCTAATTTCTCTATTCCTTCTTTTCTGTGTGCAAACATATGCATAACTATGCAAACATAAGTTCAAGCACATACTAATATATGCTGGTTTTAAATTTTATGAATTTTGCCATATAAATGAAGAATAATAAAGTCAGAATCTTTAGAGTTAGGAGGGGATTTTTTACACTTTATATCCAGAGAGGAAGGTAAGGCCATGTTATGGATGTGTTCTTTTATGCAAGTTGGGTGAACAAGCCCTGTTTTCTATTTCCCCACATTTGACATAAAAACAATGACCTTCCATAAAACCTGTACTGATAGATCTTTATGACTTCTCATGAGAAAGGGAAAGTAAGCCTAATGTTTAACTATAGCAAAAAAAATCTTAAATTAAGATGTCAGTTATAATAACTTACATCTCAAGAAATGTTCTCTTCACAGAAATGTCCTTATTGACAAACCAGAGAAATCTCTGCTTACTTAGCAAGCAGGTGCTTAAATAATTTCTGTTGTATGAATGGATCAGATGACCTCGCAGGCCATTCTCTCCTCTGAAATTCTTTGAGGATGAAAAACCTAGAACGATCGGGAGTTAGAAACCCTAAGCCCTCCTCTGTGCAATCGCATCTGGAACATAAAATCATTTATCTGCTGGAAGTAGGTGTTGAAGAGTAATTGGCCACAGATGCTTTCTATACTGGTGCAGGGAAGGAAATAAGAGCAGGTCAATTGAAAGTTCTGCTTACTCTCCCCTATATTTCACTGTCAGTCATTTGTGTGGCTATAGTAAGATCCCAAAGCAATGGACTCAGTACGTAAGCTAAAGGGATTTCAAGTATAACCCTGAATTCTATTAGGCAGAGGAATCCACCAAACAGTGTCCCACAGCTGCTGTCTTCATTTTCAGATGCATAAATTTACTTGGTATTTGTGTTTTTTCAAAGCACTTTTCCTTTACATTTACATTTGGATAAGGGAAATATTGAAATCTACACGGTGCAGATACAGAAACCAAAGCACAGAAGAGTTATAGGGACCTACTAGGGTGACCTATTTACAGGCAGAGTGGAGATAACTATGTAATGCTTCAGAGATGAAAACTCAGGTCAATTGAATGGTATCCCAGTGGTTTTTGTTTATTCGTTTTTCACTAGAATACTTCTTTGTACTAGCACGTCTCGTGCCTATTTGGTGGTTCATGGCTGTTGGAGTGGGAATTGGAGTGAGGATGACATTAAATGGTGGGGAAATTATATTTTGAACCAACTTGTTGCAGCCTCTAAGAGGAGTATGTAAAAACACAGCCCCAAACTAAGAAGAAGAATTAAAAATAAGGCACATATTTAGTGCAGAAAGAACTCTGATTCTCTTTCTTCCAACCTTTCTTTTTGTTCCCCAAAAGAGAAGAAAAAAGGTCAATAGTATTTATATAAATACATATTAATAATTATTAATAATTAAGACAGGTGTCTGCAACATCTTAAAATAAAAATGAAATTGTATTTGCAGAATTCTTTTGTGTAACGTGTGTGTGTGTGTGTGTGTGTGTGTGTGTGTGTGTGTGTGTGTGTGTGTCCCTCAAGCATGGCACAACATGGCTGTGGGGAGCTGTTTTCATTTCAACCCACTGGCCAGACAAAACTGTGACTTTTCTTTTCCCAAGGAGAATTCTGGCAAACTTGGAAGGCTTTGGCTTCTACCTTCTGTCTCTCAGGCCCCAAGGTGCTTGTGGAAATTAACTTTTTGTGGAGCAGGAAAGGTGAGACCTCTTAAGATCAGAAAGAGTGCAGGGAAACCGTGCAGGAGGTGCATATGCCAATAGAGTCAGTGTTCACCATGGTTAAGGGAAATAGTTATCAGCTGAAATATGTAGTTGTATTTAAAAAACACAAGGCAACCTAGGAGTGTGATTTACTTCCTTTTAAAGAAGGAGCAATCAGACAGGAGGCCAGATAAATGTTTCTTTCTGCTTTTCTATCTTTGGAAAATTTCTTTTAGCTATTACAACGACTTTTAAATACAAACAAAAAATCTTGTTCCGAGCCTCCAAAATTTGGAGCTATCTTTCTTTCTCTGAAAAAGGTACATTCTAAACTGAAAACAAAGTCAGGGAAATAAAATTTGTGTGACATTCTCTAACTTCCTTCCCCCTTTCCTTCTGCCTGACTACCAATTCTCACTTAAGTGGCTGCCAGCTACCAGCCCAAATTTGAAAGGATTCATGGATCACACTTCTTCAGAATAATGACGTCCAGTTTTATGCGATGCTCAGACTTTGGTAAGAGCAGAAAGATAGAACCTCTTTAGCATTGAGATATATTAGTATCAGGAATATAAGGGCTGTGAATGACCTGCTTTGCAAATAGGCTCTAAAATTTCATCATCTTGAGGAGAAATTGAAGAGAATATTATCAAAGACAATAGGCAGAGTTAAAAATAGATTTAAAAACCCCCCAAACTAGGCACAGACAGTGAAAATAAAAATAGCCTTGCAAAATACTCTTCCTAAATTTGAATGATATAGCTTAACAATAATAAACACTAAAGCTCTATTGTTAATTTTTTAAAATGGTATATTTTTTAAATATAATTTTTTAAAACAACATTTGTTGTTATTATGGAATAGAATTTCAGAAATTGTTATTTTCAGCAGCTGGTTCTCACAGCTGTAATACTTTTAAAAAAAACTGAGACCACGTTTCAGTGTTGAGTTAACACTATATCTTTGGATTACTAATTTCTTTCACTTTCTTCCTTGTGCCTGGAATACTTTCTGAATTTATTTAGCTCTGGGTCACAGTGTCTCTCTAACAGAAGTAGATGAAGTAACTAGATAATTATATTACTACCTAGTTCGTGAACACAGAGTAGACCCAGATTTCTCTGGGATTTAGTGCTAGATCTCTAGCCAGAAAACTTATCCTAATTTTCATATTTACCATTAACATTGTTTAAAGTAGAAAAATATTAATAAGCAGTTAAAGATTATACATCAGAGGACAAATTAAATACAATTGTATGGAGAACAAAGAAGGAATAATCTTCTAAGGAGCATTACTCAAATGAAATATTCTCATACAGAACCAATGTTTTTTGTTTTTGTTTTTGTTTTTTTTTAAATAACCTGTACTTGGGTGCCTCTCTATTCTGCATATCATGAACCTTTGCCATTTTTCTTAAAAAATAACTTTGAATTAATACTTACTGTGTTTCGTTATTAAATTTATGATTTGTGAAAAACTGGGAAATCCTTCTAATCCCTGCCTCAGTCCCCCACCTGGAAAAGTGCTTTGATCTATTTATATGTAAAAAATTATCTACATTAAAGCATTGTTTAAACACACAAATAAAAGGCAATAGTTCCTAGAAAATGCAGTGCCTCCGAATTCTGGTTGTCCCCTTTTACAAATCTTTTTGTCTTTCTTCTTAGCTATCTGTAACTTGTTTTTCAAAATCTGACATCTAAGAAGTTAAGTTTTCTTCGAGCACTTTGTTGGCTCCTCTCTGAAAAGCATTATTTGTATAGACAAATAGCGTGTACTAAGCATTAGAAAGGAATTTAGTTTGTGGAAGCTGCCTTCAAAGCAGATGCAAGTTCCATTTCTTCCAGGTGAAACATAAACAATAAAACCCCTTTCCAAGCACTTGCTTTTTTTCCCACTAGAGGTCTCTCTCGTAACAGCTTTCCTTTTGTTGGGATCATTAATTATTTTACTCAAAGGAACAATTCTACCTTTTAGATTGGAATGCTGCACTTAACATGTTATGCTAGAGAAAGACATAATACCTCCTTAGCTTTTTCTCCTCCTTGATGAGTAGATATTAGATTGACTGAATGAGTCAGCCTGGGTATTTTATTATACAATGGCTACACTTTAGTAAAGAAGTTTGAACTTTCACCTACGCTTCTAAGTCTCAAAATTTGACCAGTTAAAACAATATGCTACAGTAAATGTGCTTTATCAATGAACACGAAACGGTTGGGCTGGCTTTGAACTCTCCTGAGAACATCCAAAATGTGGTGCGAACTTAGATCATATAATTGCAAGTCTGAACCATTTTACATTAATTTCTTTCACTTTTGCAAGGGGGAAAAATGCATTTTTTCATTTAGGTAGGTGTATTTAATTTTTTGCGGTTTCTTGTTCTATTTTATTGTACAGAAAATAAACCATTAACTTTGGGCAAGTTTGTATTACATATTTTGGAGTTTTTCGTTTGTTTGTTTTTCTGAGGGAAATGCAAATTAGCAACTTTGCTTTTTACCAGAAAAAATTATCTTGCCATTATCTCATGCAAAAAGACCAGTAAGTTTCAATAATTCTAAAACAGAAAAAAATCTAAAATGAAAATAAACACAGAATACTCTCAAAGCATAATACAAAACTGCACTGAACAAAATAGTATAAAATGAAATACACTGACGTCAGTCACAAAGCTATTTAAATATTCAGAAAACGCAAAGAGTGTTCAGATTTCTGAGGATGGAAGTAGAGACAGAGCTGTGTTCTTGACACAAGAAATTCAATGGGAAGATGTGGAATCTGAAGAAGCAAAGGGACGCCTAGCAAATCAATTTTAGTGTTATACTGAAGGTAGAGTATGTCTGCCAGAGCAGATCCAGTGGCTAAGCACAGAGTGATACTGTATAATGCAAAAGGGCACCAGGAAGCGAGGAAATTTGACAAGTTGCAAAATGTACCAGCACCTGGCCAGGAGAACACAGACCTGTCAGACAATAGTTTTGAGAATCAGAAACTGTACTATAATGGAAGCAGAAAATAGATAATGCATTATTGACATTACTAAAATTTTATTCTGCTACCAAAGAGTTTACCCGATCTGCCTCTTCCAACTGTAATTTATTAAGCAGTTAAACACGTTTTCTTTCAATATGAATTCAGACATATCAAGATATTCGGTGATTGAAACTAAATCTACACTTCAAGTATTTTAACCAAATTACTGGTCAATTAAAATCATCACTTAAATCAAATATG
Source organism: Cynocephalus volans (assembly GCF_027409185.1). Lineage (NCBI taxonomy): Eukaryota > Metazoa > Chordata > Mammalia > Dermoptera > Cynocephalidae > Cynocephalus > Cynocephalus volans. The sequence continues at coordinate 39,597,526 of NC_084465.1, forward strand.
GGATTGACAGGAACATCTTTAAACTTGAGAGACTAAATTGAACAGATATTTTTACAAAGTTTTGGTCTCTGTGTTAGTGATAGACCCCCCAATACAAGCACATGCACATGAGCTGCCTGGGCAGGTCGCATGGCTGAAACAATAGCCTAGGCCTCACAGACTCGTGGAATTGTAGTTCAGGAAGGAGTTTTAGAAACCAATTGTTTCCACTTCACAGTTGGAGAACTGTTCAAAGAGATTAAGTGACTTACTGTAGAACCCCTAAATGACTGGATTATTCTGGTAGTTGATAAAAAAGAATAATTGTTTAAAACCAAACAAACAGCAGTGTGGGAGTATCATAGACAGAGGTGTATAGATGCTAAATGCCTTGAGGTTTAAAGACATGCTAAAGGAATTTTATTATGGAAAAACTTATTTTTTAGAGACTATTAATTGGCTCATTTCAGTGGATTGAAAAATAAGTGCTGTCTTCAAGAAAGATGGTTTTTCAGGATAGGCGTTCAATGCAGGAAAGTTTTTTATCTATAGTGGACACTATGCCCCTAAAGGTATGTTTCCTTCATGTTTCTGTTCCTAGCCTATGAACTAATACCTGTGCTTTCAGAAAGTTATTATTTTTTTATTATTTAATTCAGATTATTCTATTTGATAGGAGGACGGATTAACCCAATTAATCGCCTCCAATCAGACCAACAACTAAGTTCACCAAATTAGAGCAATAAAGAGCAATTCTATGTAAGTGATACTTTTTCTTTTTCTTTTTTTTCCTTGTCAAGGCAGCTTGTTGTTGAAATTAGTTTATAGTCAAACTTGTGCATTACAAAGTATAATTTTGGAAAAGGGGTAGAAAAATAAATTGTCATTAAAATATGGAGGATAAAAATTTCTACAAGAGTAATTAGAAGTGAAGGAACAAAGCTGACTTTTTCCTTGAAAAAAATATGGTATTGCATCTTTGTGAGAACTTTTTTCTACAAATCTCCGTAAACAAGGTAGTTGATGCCTACATTCTGTGTTTTAGTCAAGTCACTTCGATTCAGACAAATTATTGGCATTCTAATGCTGAACATATTAAAAAAAAAAGGATTATAAGCAATTTCCAAACTCTAAAAAGTCATGTTACATTTTGTTTCAGTAACCCTTTTGGTAAAAATTGTCAGTGTTTATTCTATTAGTTACCAGGGAATTATAAAGGAATGCAATTTGTTTGAGAGAGATTAATTCAGACTTCATTGTAGTCTTAATAATTAGAATACTTTACCTTTAATATGTTTTAAAGTAAGGTAAAAGCAACCTAGAACCCCTCAAAACTTTCCTCATTTCTTCCGCTTTTAAAATTATTTCTCTATCTTTTAATCATTTTTAAAAATTCCTTTCTCCTTCATTCTCCTGTGACATTTTAGAAAGTAACTTGCTTAACTTTTGTTCGCATCTTACATTTTAAATCCTGGCTGAGTTTCATGAGGTCAATGAAAACCATTTGGAAAACAATGTAAATATGTTCTAGTGACTTTTAGAATATGTGTTTCTTAATTCGTATGTGTGTATATGTATATATGTGTGTGTGTATATATATATATATATATATATTTTTTTTCTTTTCTTTTCTAGTTCACCATGGGGATAGAACTATTCTGATATCCCCTCCCAGTATTAAATTGTAGATTGTAGTAATCCCTGATCAGAGATAAAAATGCCAAAAAGATAGGGATCACCAATGTGCTCTCCCCTCCACTGGAAAGATCTGGTTTACTGCTGAGGCAATAAGCTGGGCCTCTTTCTGTGTGGCCAGTCAGGGTGTGGGTGCAATTTATGAGACAAACTCAGAAATGGGTTCTTGTTTTCCTTTTGGAAATTTGCATGTTTTTTTTCTCTGACCATTAAGCTTTTAACAAGTGTTTCTCTTGATGGAGTGATTTACGGCTGGTCGTTAAGGTAAAATAGTACACTTTATCCTGCCTGTGCAACGACTGTTTGCTAATTAGACCATACAGAAGTTTGTCCCTGGAAGAGCAATAGGTACTTGGACTTTAGCACCGACTTGAGTGAACTCAAAAGAATTTGGCTTTTCCTTCTCTAAAGGACTTTCTCTTAATGGAGAAAGGTTATTTTTCTGAAGTAAATGCTTGAATCATCTTGTTGACAGTTCTCTAGTTTGGCAGGTAACTAAAATGGCACCGAAAACATAGTAGAATGTTATTGGCTTTATTGTACTTTTAAAAGATGTACTTTATTTTCATAGGACTTTGACGTATTTATGTGACTTTTTTCCTTTAAAGTATATGTGAAGAGATTTTAAAAACTCTTTGTCAGTAGTCATCTGATATATCATTTAAATTGCTTTGTTTACAACAAAATTTTGGCATAAATAAATATGAATATTGAACTAGTGCAAATGCCTTGAGCATTCAGCCTAGTAAATCATACATCAGCTGTCAGCATGAGTCGAAACACGTCTACTTATTGAGTAGCATGTTTGGCAAGTCTAATTGGAACAGTATGTAATCTGTTAGTGCATATGAGGCCTTGCCAAGCCAAAATTATTTACAAGTTGTATTGCGTGTCCTGGAAATTTTCATAAAGAAAAAGATGTCTGCAAAAAATAAATGGAAAGGAACATATTGGTCTCAAGTACACAAATAAAAAATTGAATCAAAATAAAAATTGTGAGCATTGTGTTCAATAAAAGTCATCACACAGCCAGAGTTTTATAGTTCAATTCTGACAAGAAATTTTTCATTAACATTGTTTGTGTTATCATTTATACTGGTTTCCTGGAGATCTGGAGTCAGAAAATCTCTTTGGGGTTCATCTTCTCTTTTCTAAATCACAGCTCGAGAATGCTGAAATATGTTGGTTAATAACTTACGTGTGACCATGTACAAGCAAATGCCTGTCGTTGTGTGTTCCATGTGTGTTGCCATAAACCCGCTAAAAAAAAAATCCTCCTGTAGAAAGAAAAAAAATAACAGCTGCTGTAAGAGGGTAAACAATGTATTGTTTGGTGCTATTTTAATGTGTCTCTCAGTGTGAGAGTCTAAAGCATTCCTGTGCATGGTGGGTTATGCTTCCTAACTGTAAGGACTCACCTAGAGTTGGAGAGGCCTTATACTCTCAAGTGAGCAGTTAGGAAACTTTTACAAAACAACACTAGCTGTCACACTAAATATGTAACACCAACTATAGGGACCATGGCAGGGTTGCCATGAGTGCAGCAGCCCTGGACTGTGGAATTTTGGACAATGGGAGAATGCTGAATGCTGTGGAAGAAATAGGAACCTCTTTAGAAGACACCCATTGGTAGAGTCATGCATTGCAAGATTGGAATAATTTTTGTTGTTCATGATCACTGATACACATTTCTCTTACGTGTTAAAAAAAATTCAGTGTCTAGCTATATCAAATAGTTTACATTGCCTATTGAAATAGCATTCTTATCAATCAGGAAAGCATATCAAAACTGATGATGTCTCTTGTAATGAGAATTTAGCACAATGATTTTACGTTTGAAGATGTATACTGAACTCCACGGTAACTCCATAGCCACCAATAATTCTGATGGTGAACAAAATAAATACAGAAAGCAAAAAAACAGGTGAGATTTTGTTTTAAAACACTGTTTACATAAATTTTAACTTTTGTTTTGTAAAAATTATTTATTTATTTATTTATTATGAATATTCATGAGATACAAAGCTAATTGTCAGCCCTTATGCCCATGATGTGAGGGCCAGATTCATACTGGGGGCATAGTCATTAGCAGAAACTACTTTTGTACCCCATGTCCCCCACCCAATTATCCCCCAACCTCTCTCCCCCACTTTGTAGCCCTAGGAATGTTCCCTCCCTCTGTAAGACCACTGCACTACTGTGGTCTTTCTTTCCTTCCTTCCTTTCTCTTTTAACTCCCACATATTAGTAAGAACATGTGGTATTTATCCTTCTGTGCTTTGCTTATTTCATTCAATATAAGTTTCTCCAGGTTCATCTATGTAGTTGCAAATGGGAGTATTTCATTCTTTTTTATGGCAGAGTAGTATTCCATGGTGTATATATACCACAGTTTCCTTATCCAATCATCCATCAATGGAAATTTAGGTTGGTTCCATATCTTGGCTATTGTGTACATAGAACTCAAGCAATTATTCATTAAAAATTAAAGAACCCAGTTAAAAAATGGGCAAAGGAGCAGAATAGACATTTTTCAAAGTAAGACATGCAAGTGGCCTACAGATACATGAAAAAATGCTCAACATCACTAGTCATAAGGGAAATGCAAATTAAAACCACATTGAGATACCACCTCACGCCAGTTAGACTGGCTATAATCAAAAAGAATGTAAATAACAAATGCTGGTGAGGGTGTGGAGAGCAGGGAACACTCCTGCACTGCTGGTGGGAATGTAAATTAGTACAACCACTATGGAAAGCAGTATGGAGATTACAGCTATATTTTCCAAACAATCCAGCAATCCATCTTCTGGGTATATACCTGGAGGAATGGAAATCATCATGTCAAAGGGATACCTGCACTCCCATGTTCATTGCAGCTCTGTTTACAATTTTTACTTTTGAACCAGATATTTTGGTGTCGCATAAGCACAGCCTTGATATACTTTGTGAACTATAAACTTAGTTCATCATATATTAGTATTATACAAGATTTAACCTAGGTGTTATTTTTAGCTGCAATAAAACATTTCACCTTATATTTGGAATACCATTTATGGTTTTTAAAAGATTTTTCACATAAACTGTGATTATCAAAGTAATGCTGGACGTGTGCATATAAGTCCCATTTTATAAACATGGAAATCAGGGTTCAGAGAGATGAGATGGCTTTTCCAAAGCCAAACTGCTATTAAAAAAATAGAACGGGGATTAGATATTTGGATATCTTGGACCAGTGCTTTTTCTCTCACCAACCTTGCCTCTTATATAAGAAGGTGTATTTGAATTGCCTGCCATAGCCTTCATTAAAATATACTTTCATTCAAAATTAAGTCATTAAAAATAATTAAACTCTGTACTTTTAGGGAAGAAGGGAATATGAACTGTATTGGCTCCTAGCAGGAGGTGGTCCCAGCTAAGAGAGCCAAGGGACACACTCTATCAGAAACTCCAGAAAGTATTTGTAAAATTTGTCACAGGGAAAACATCACTGCATTCAGATACAATCTTCATTGCTTCTAATCCAGAATTGACACATAGAAAACGAAAACTAAAACAGAAAAAGAAAAGGCCTGAATAACTATATTAGAAACTGTGTCACTCTGAAAAGATACATATTTGATTCGTTCAGAGTGGTGCTTTTCAAAATTTCTAACACACCCTAGTTAATAATGCAACTATACTGCACAAATGCTTATTAACAAATATTCATTAATATGCTTGAAATCTTAAAAAGGACTTGAAGAAAATCTCAAAGTATTTTTTAGAACTTTAAATAAATGCTAAAAACCAAAGAATGCTAAAACTTATGTAAATACATACCCTAACAGTGCTTGGGCTTCACAAATTTGTTTTTAGAGATCCCAAGTTTCTATCATACTGTTTGCCCTATCTAAAAAAAAAAAAAAAAAAAAAAAAATATGGTAAGGTCTTGGTTTCCATGGTGACATAACTATTTTCATACATATTTATCATTGAAACGCCAGAAACCCACCCCTTTCTATCAAAGAATGCTACTTTAGGCTCTTAATAATTGAAGTTAAAGCTGATTTATTTTTTATGTCAGAGTGTTTTAAACAGATCCCTCTATCACTGAAAACTGAGGCAGCATTACAGTCATTTTCTCATAAGCAGTTTATTTCCTACATGACTTCTGAAAAATACTTCTGGTTTTTAAAAACTGGAGAAGACTCTGCTTCCTTTTTTCCTTCAGTCAGCACCACAGGGATTCTCAGCTAAGCTTTCAAAATGTTGCAGAACATATACTGCGGAAGGCACACAACCTTCAATTTCATTAACACAGTGTTCAAAAGGAGACCATGCACATCTTGCCTTTGCCAATAATAAGAGAGCAATGAAGTTATTACCTATTACTAAATTAATATTCTGAGAAGTAAAATGCTTAACTTTCACTCCATTTGTGTCTTTTTAAAGTTGCCTAATTTTCCTTGAGGTCTGAACAGAGACTCTGGATTTTCTTTACCAAACTCCTTTTTTCTAAAACATAGAGCCCATAACTGGGGACATACATCATCTTAAAAAATTCCCCCGTTCTTGCTATAGTACATGTAGCCCCTAATTAACAGTGCTCTCGTTTTGAGGTCTAAGTATCATGGTTAGCTTAGTATTTAATTCGTTTTGCATATTAAAACAAGCAAAATGAAAAGAAACATAAATAAGGCAGTTAATTGTTGTTAACCTGTCTTTGTTGAAAGACAACTAAAGTAGTGTATTTAAGAAATGAATGAAAACATGGTAAGTTAAAAATGTTTCATCCATAAATCAAGCCTGTTTAAAAGCCCTGAGAGTACATCAAAACAATACAGACAAAAATGTGCTGTAACTCCAAAGAAAAGAAGTTGATTGAAAGATAAAGGTCTAAGGTGTCACTCAAAAAAGTAAATTGGGCACAGAGTAAGTTAAATACTTCTATCCTCTATTAGGGTAAGATTTTCAGCTGCATTTATGTAACATCCTATGAAGAGAAGTGAGGGAGATTCTGAGTTTGGAACAGTGAAGTGGTTATGGTCAGTTTCCCTCGAGTCATCTTAGGCATTTATCCAGGGGAATGTTAGCTTAACTGTCACAACTATTGAAGTTGTTCTGATTTTTGTTTTAGTCAAATAGGCCCTCTTCATGACTAAAAATTCAAGAATGAGAAGGAAAAAAATTGAAATTATGGTTACATAAGGGGCTGCATTATCCCAATTTAAATTGTTCTCACATTTTCACATCTTTTGAAGAACTTTTTCTTCCTGACAAAATGCAACAATATTCTTTGAGGAAAGTAAATTCTTTGGCTGGAATGATTATAGATAATGAGATTTTTGTGATATATTATGGGCATTCTATAACGATCCAGAGATACTGCAGCCTTCACCAAGGCTCCTGAAGTTAGGTGAGTAGATTGGGATATTCGGAGGAAACTTGAAAGGTATTGAAAAAAACAAAATGTGATATCTTAGAATCTGTATTTTAAAGCACAGTTCTTTATTACAATATAACATATGTTTACTTTACAGAAATTGAAAAAATATAAAATTATGAATAAAGGTAATGAAAAATCCTTGAAATGGAAACAAATCAGAAATAATGATAGACATTGTGAAACATGTTATTCCAAATTATCTTATTTAAAAGTACAAACTGGGGTGTATCCTATATACTGTGGTAATTTCTTATTTGGTAATATACTTCTTATTTAATAATAATAATTAGGTCCACACATACAAAAACGAGCACCATAAAGGTAAATATTTAGATAATTAAAAAAGATAATATAAATGAATATTTCTTCTTTTAACTTAACTGAAAACTATGTAAAACAATATGTATATAATTTTGTCAATGAGCATAAGACATACAGAAATGAAATACATTTGATAGTAACATCACAAAAAAATGAGTGGGGACAATTGGAGTAAGAAAATTATTTCAGATTGTAACTTGAATACACAGGAAGAAATGAAGAGAACTAGAAAGCTAATAAATACACCAAACTCTGTAAGTTTATACTTGTTCTCCTCTCCTCTCCACTTTTTAATAGACAAATAATTTACTTAAAGTAATAAACAAATTAATGTCTGTTTTTGTTGCAATATATATAAATGCAAAATGTATAGTAATAATTACACAAAAAAGGGAAGGAGGGAATAGAGGTATAAAGGAATAAGGTTTCTATACCACGTTGGAATTAAGTTAGTGTAAATATTAAAAAAAAACTTATAAGTTCAGTATATGTTGGAAACCCTAGAGGAACTGCTAAGAAAATAACTGAAAATATATAGTTTAAAAAGTGCTAAGGGAATTAAAATATTACAAAATAATATATCCAATTAATGCAAAAGAAGATAGTAAAGGAGAAACAGAGGAACAAGAAAAGACATGAGGCACAAAAGAAAAAATAGCAGAATGCCAGAAGTAAATTCAACTATGTCAATAATAACATTGATTGTAAACAGATTGAACAGTCCAGTCAAAAAGTGGAGATTATGAGACTGCATAAAATCTAAAACAAACCAAACCAAGATCCAACTACATGCTGTCTACAGGAGACACTCTTTAAATTCAAAAATAGAAACAGGTTGAAGGTAAAAATATAGGAATATACACATCATATAAACAACAACCACGAGAGACTTGAAGTGGCTATACTAATATCAGATAAAGCAGACTTTAAAAATACGTTACTAGAGATAAAGAGGAATAATTTATAATCATAAAAGGATCAATCTATCAGAAAGATTTAACAATTGTACACACATATTCAGCTAACAACAGAGCCCCCAAATATAGGAAGCAAAAATTAACAGAACTGAGAGGAAAAACAGACAATTCAATAATAATAGTTGAAGACTTCAATACTCCACTTTCAATATCAGATAGAACAATTAGATAAAATACCAACAATATAAAAGATTTGAACAAAATTAAACACCAATAGCAAAATATACATTCTTCTCAAGCACACATGGAACATCCTCTAGAAGGAACAATCTGTAGGCCATACACAAGTCTCAATAAATTTTAAAAAATTGAAATAATAAAAAGTATGTTCTTGAAACACAATGGAATTAAATTAGAAATCAGTAACAAGAAAAATTTAAAAATTCACAAATATATGGAAATTAAATAGCATGCTTCTAAGTCAGCAATAAGTCAAAGAAGAAATCACAAGAGAATTTAAAAAACACTTTGAGATGAATGAAATAAAAATGCATGATACAAAAATTTGTGGGATGCAGCTAAGGTCACCCCTAGAAGGAAATTTAAAATTGTAGATGCATATATTAAAGAGGAAAAATCTCAAATAAAAAATTTTACCTTTTACCTTAAATTGGACAGTGGTGATGGTTGTGCAAAGCTGCAAATATAATAAAAACCATTGAATTGTACGCTCTAAATGTGTGAATCTTGTGGTATGTAAATTATAAGCCAATAAAGCTGTTAAAGTAATATATCAGGAGTGATTTCTTATCTTATTAACAATAAGTATATTCTATAAATTATTTAATTGTATGTTGAGTTATTTCTCAGTTTTGTAAGTAACACTAAAATGAATATTTAGTTACAGAACTACTGTACAAATATCTAATCATTTATTATGTTTAATTTTAGACATAAATTTGCTGTATACCTAAAGTATATTAACACTTTTAGGCTTTTTATTAATTCTGTCAAATTTCATTTCAGAAAACCTTGCTGTGCTCATGAATAATGTTTGAGAGCACCTGATCCTGATAACCACAGAAACCATCTGTGTCTGGGTATTCTAGTCTGTTTATGACTATACAAGTGAAACACTATTTTTAAAATGATAGTTTCATTATAAATATTTATTTTAATATGTTTGATTTAAAAACGTTTAATAAATGCAACATATGCATATGTTGAAAATATCAGAGAGTAGCTTATATCACATCCCACTCACGAAAGGCACAAGAATGCCTCTCATTTTAGTAAACTTTCATGCCTATGTTACCATTTCACTGATGGAATCACACAAAAATATTGTTCTAAACTTTTTATTCAACTTCAAAACATATACCAAAGGCTTTTTAAATATGCACAGATAGTTCAGCCTCATTTTAAAAATGGCTATATTATATTTCTTTGTATGAATAAAGTAAAATTTATTTAAGCAATCCTTTACAAGTGTATTTTATTTTACTTATTTTTCTTACAATTTTATGTATATTTACTGCATATTACTTATTTCCAGATAATTTTGTCATTACAAATAAAATGGTAATGATCAACTTTGCATGCACATACATGGCATAATTATACAAGAATATTCAATGAGCAAATTTTTAGGCATAGAATTTTTGAGTTAAACAAAATAAGCAATTTTAAAATAAATATTCTTGCCAGAGTCCTCAAAAATGTTGCACCAATTCACAATGTCACTCTTAATGTGCGCTAATACTTAGTTCTCCACCTACTTAACACTGGCTTTATAAAACACTTATGTTTTTCCTGTGATACGTATGGATGTTTTATATTTTTATATATTGAGCCTGCAATGCACATTATACACTTTATTTAGTCTTTATTTTAAAATATTGCATACTAGATTTTCTTGACAAAAACTTTAGAATGATACACAAAGAAAATTTATATTTTAATTTTAATTAAGCTACAGTAATTAATTTATTTGAGGAAAATTATAATTTTTCCAATTGTCTCTCTACCCAAGAATATGTTTTATCTTTCCATTTATTTCAATCTTTTAAAATACAATTTATTAATACTCCAATTTTTATCACATTTTCATATTTCTTATCAACTTTATTTCTTAGTGTTGAGTATAATGATTACTTTTCAAATAGAATCTTTATTTATATTTAATGTGATTTACGTTTTGATCATAGAAGATTCTTAGGTCACCAAAATAAGTATTTTTATAAAACATAAGCATACAAAAGATAAGATAGATAAACACTTATCAATAAACACTTTTATAAATATAACAATGGTTAAAATACTTCATACTACACTGCTTAACTCTGTTAGAATTTATGTATTTCTCTTCATAGATTAGTCCTAACTCTTTTTCATATCAATAGTTACATGCTAGATTGATAGAATTAATTGATATGTTTTCATCTCACAGCATTTTTGGAATAATTAATACAGTTTTGGAATTTGTTGTCAATCCCCAGAAAATTACAAAAAATTCAGCCATCAATTTTATGTTAACATTTCTAGTATTTTTTATTAAATTTATAGTTATTTATTCTCTTACATTTTTTGTTAATTTTATTAGGCTTCTTTTCTTGTCAATCATTAATTTAGAAATTTCCACATTTGTTAGAATAAGGTTATACTGTTATCGTAGGTTTTTCCTTTCAATCTCTAGATGTCTAGTTTACACATTCATTATCTTCTATTTTGTGACCTTCTTGTTTGATTAAAATAAATATATTTATTTTAAGGTGTGTGTTATTTTTAAAGCCATCTTGTCAATATCAGTTCTACTGTTTTCATTTGTGAATTTGTAATTTTTACTTTTACAGTTTTCCACTCAATTTTAGCTTTAGTTTTATTTAATGTAACCTCTGGAAAAAATGCTCAGTTTATGTATTTTATTTTTCTTGCTAAATAATTAAAGCTTTTAAAGTGATGAATTTGCTTCTACTTATATTAGAAGTCACATACGCTCTCATTTGCAGTGTTTTCACATATTTTTTCCTGAATGTTTTGTAATTGAAGCTTTAATTTTCTCTCCGTACAAAGAGTTATTTAGCAGTATTTTTCCTTTTTTTTTCAATTTTTAATTTATGGCAGCATGGTCTAGTAAAGGATGTTTTTTGGAGCATATTGAACCAAACTTAATGTCATAATATATGATTCATTTAACAAATGTTCTATGGACACATGAAAACTAAATTTATTAAAGTATTATTTTTTCAACATTTTTCTTTATTTTTAAGAGCATTTAAACTTTAATTTCTATTTTGTAACCAAAGTTTCCCCATCCTTTTATGTTATACCTACCATTGTCTTCATTTATTGACTTTGATTTATCTTGGTTGCTGCCATTAGTTCTTTTATTATTGCTTTCAAGAAGCATCCATGGGGGGCATAATTCTGAGTTCTGATATATCACAGGCTCATTCTATTGACTTCACACAATTTGGCTAGGTTTATAGTTCTTAATTCATAAAAAATTTTTTCTCAAAGTTTTGTGCACATTATTTTATCATGCTCTGTCACTGGATGTTATAGAGCAAGACTTTGCTCTGTCTCCTTATGTAAACTGGTGTTTGGGAGAATGTTTCTGTTTAGGCCATATGTTTACATTATTTTTATTTTTCTTTAAATTCAAATATGTCATTAGAAAATTTTACCTGAACCTTTAGAGAAGACCTCGTGTTCTCTACATCCAGATCTGTAATTTTCAGAAGTAAATTTGTTTTTGTTTGTTTGTTTGGCCTCTCTCATCCCAGTCATAATTACTATGTCTCTTTAATTCTGTTTTCTCTTTATGTAACACTTATTATCCACATACTTAATATCTCCTTATATCTATGTATACTACATTATTTTCCTGTTTCATGTATTTGCCTTCTTGCTGTTTTCTGGTGGGCTTCTAAGACTGTCTGTCATATCACTATTTAGCTTTCTGCAATGTTCACGCTAATACTTACTGCATTTAATGCAAATTTAAATTTTTTAATTTCATTTTTAACCTTGCAATCTTGATTTCCTCTGCCTGCCTTTTTTTCAGTTGGTTCTTTAGCTTACTTAATTCTCATCTCAATCTCTGTGTCAGGTGTGCTGTGTGGTTAGGTTTTTCTCATAGAAAACAGAATTTACCTTACCCTAGCTTAAGCTAAAATGGATGTAAAGGGATGCTTCAAAAAGTTCATGGGAAAACTGAGTTAAAAGATAATACAAATCTTTCCACGAACTTTACAAGATTTGTGTCACAGGGTGCATTGCTTACAGAATTGCCAGAACTCTAAAGAAACAAATTACAGCTGAGATTTCAGGAATAACTCCCATAGACATACTGCAGAATCTGGTCACCATCGAAGAGTTACTTCCTCTATGAAAAGAATGCCATCTTCCAATTTGAAACATGGCCACTGCAGGCTCCAGAACCCTGCTACCATTACAACAATTCAGAAATCACTCTGATCAATCAGTAAGGCAGCATCATTAGGAACCTGCCTTGATCATGATATCAGCTCCAAACTAATGCTATGCCTGCTGCAATCTGTATGGCAAAACAGATGCTACACATTCTGCCTCTACAGCCATGAATCTAGTGACCAGGTCCTGGGACCTTTTTCAATGATTCAGCAGAAAAGAAAGCACGTTCCTCTTGAACCATGATTGCCGGTAGAAATAAAAGAATCATGTGCTTCACTTCCACCTTCCAAATCTCTGAGTAAGGGACCTTATTAGTGTCCAGAACTTTTAGTTTTTTAGCATCTGTAATATCAGAAGCTACCTTAAAAGCAATTTAGATGAATGTGGAGCACTGAGCCACCAGAACTACCTCGTCTACTACTTTGGATATTAAAAAAAAAAAAAGAAGGTTACAAATCCTTCTTTCTGATCTTAAATTTTTGCAAGGAAGTAATAGAATAGCAAAATACATCCTGCAATAATGCAGCTTTCAATGGGCAAATTAAAATGCTTTCACCTTCTCTCTAAAAAGGGAGGGTGAAAATCCCATTAGGCAGCACATCCACAGTAGGTAATAGTTATTTCTCTTCATGCCCAATCATAGTCCCATCTTTATATTCTTTAACTTATGCACAAAATTGCAAAATAAACTAATACCAATGCACCCTGTGTAAAATGACAGGAAAAAAGAGTGAGAAAAAATAAAATTATTTAACAAAAATGTTATAGATATAAGCACACAAAGGAAAACAATATCAGTAGCTGTTTTAGCCCTTATTTCTGCACTTGGCCATAAGGTCATCGTTATTAGTTATAATTTATTTTCTTCCAAAACTCTTTCCCCTTGGGCAACATATCAAATGAACTGGGATTTTTACCTGGTGGAGTGATTCAAACATTCCTACCTGAGGTTGTCCAAACCTTCGTTGATCCTGCCTGCTACTGCATTGAGTTCTATAGTTTGGCATGGCAGAGCCAGGCTGTGTTCTAAAGTGTTTTCTGAGTTGCAGATATGCTTCTCCCTGCTCCACATGATAGCGGCAAACCTATTTCCTTTTAATTATCAGGATTAATCACCCCAGAAAACACTAATCATTTCTGTTTGTTGGTCCAGTGGCATGAGTAGACCAATACTGAAAGGCAGCAGTCTCAACTGTCAGTACGAAGAACCAGTGATGTGTTCTGGTGAGGTCATTCCTTCCTTGGGTACCGAGACCTCTAAACCAGCAGAAGGAAAGTCACAGCAATGAGAACCAAAAATATCGTGTGGGTCTTTATATGCAATAAGCAGAGTGTATTAGCACTTTACCCCTCAGTGCCTAGACCAGTGTGCTCCAGCTATATGAGAAAGAGGACTATACAAGACTATAGGACTATACATCCTATACAAGAACATTCTAATTTAGCAAGGTATTGACTTACAGTTTTCAATAGTCTATTCTATTTTTACCCATTGTTTCTGAGTACTGTACATGCTCAGAATAGTGAATCCCTTGGGAGTCAGCCCTCTTTCTCACCTGTTTCTTCTGTATAATGAATTTCGTGGTTGGTCAGGAGTTGTATCGTGTGGTAATACCATGATGAAAAAATCAACTATTCGGTAAGTCAAAAAATATTGCTTTACAAAGTCGGCAGTCAAGGCAAATCCATATCCAAAATAAATATATTTTCTAGTCAACACACTCACTTCCTCTTGCATGGAACAAGAGCCCAGTGGATTCAACCTGTCCCAAGTTGCTGGCTGGGCCATCTGTGTGCCCACAACCGGCTATGGAGACTTATATTTTCCTTGATGATGGTGATGACTTAAGTAACTCTTTGTCACTGTGTCTCCACTTCTAAGAATAACAAGATCTCTACTGCCTTCAAATTTAACTAGTTCAGCAAACCTATAGTTACCAGAGGTGGGAAAAGGGGACAAGGAGGAAGGACAGGGAGTAATTGGGTAAGGGACACAGAATAACTATGATTTGTAATGATGAACATGCTGATAATATTGATTTGATCATCACATACTGCACACAAATACTGATAATAAACTCTGTATCCCATAATATGTATAATCAATTATGTTTCAACTCAAAAAGTAAATTAAAAAGAGATTTAACTAGTTCAGGAAACCAGTTACATATTCCCATTTCCTCAGACTGTCTCCCCATCAGTGACTGCCACCATCACAGTACAGATTGGAGAATGGAATAGCACTCCAGGCAGTTATAGCCAAAGGCATGTATTATAGTCTTGAGTGGCTGAAAGAAATACTCGGAAGCCTAACAGAAATGAATGCACCACACCCTTCTTCTCAACATCATGAAGATTCTATCCAAACACTAGGGTGTCTACTATTGCTGCTGCCAGAAAAAAACAAATATCTTTTTTATGGGCATGCCTGCAGCAGAAGAAAGGCACATTTTTGCCTTTAAATCTCACCCAGTGCTATCCAATTAGTGAAGCCTAACTCACCTCTAGAATTTAAGGTGCAAAAGAGTCTTGGCAATGTTGTTCTCAGCTTTCTCTCTGAGCACAGCTAAAAACAGAATGAGGAGGCACAAGAGAGAAGGTTAGAATGGATACATAGTGCCAGTTCTTTCTATCCACAGCCCTTCTATTCTTTCTCCCTTCCCTTGATTGATTCATTCATTCTACAATATTTATTAGTACCTACCATTTCATTTAGTTTACCAGAATTTATTTTATAAAAATTTCTCTGATAGTGAAACAAATTTCCTTTATTTCAGTGTATATCACCAGGTCATATCATACCCATAGTAGGTGATCAATTAATACTTCATTTTATTGGATTTTTGACAGTCCAAAGCAGACATTGTTAAATATTTACTTCTGCTTTCTCTAGATTTATTTAAAAAAAAAAAAAAAAAGTAGACCCTTCCTAACAAATGCTTTCTTTCATATTCCAGAATTTCTTCACAATCTTCACTTGGGTTTTTATTTATTCACTTATTCTTGAGAGAAGAGAGAGAAATTCAAGCTGAAGTCTGCTCATAAGCACAGCTTTTTGGTTTAGGTCCCTGCATTATTTCCTCAGTTGATCCCATATTTCCGCTTTGAGATATTTAGCTGGAGGGCTAGTAAATGCAAATTTGTATTAGCAGCGTAGCTTTCCCAAAGAAGCAAGGGGCAAGCTCAAATGCAGAACTTTCCCAGCAGAGAAAGTAGTTTTTTTGTGCAATTTCTTTTGTATTTGGTGAAATTGGTGCACCAGGAGAGAGTGCTCAGGTCTTCCTGCCCAGCCTCCAGGCCAGGTATATGGTGAGGCTGTTCTTGTGCCTCCTCCAGGCATGGCTGCCTCTTTGTCATTCAGGAACCATGCCTGGGGTGGGCAGATAAAATACATAATTAAATTTTAACTTACCTGTTATATTTTAATTTCAGAGGGTTGGCTGGTTAGCTCAGTTGGTTAGAGCTCAGTGTTCTAACACCAGGGTCAAGGGTTGGGATCCCCTACCAGCTGGAAAAAAAAAGAAAATTAATTTCAGATAAATGACAAATAAATTTTTAATTTAAGTATATACTAAATATTGCATGGGATAATGCAATTATAGTAGAAATGTTTTTCATTATTTATTTGAAATCCAAATGTAAATGGGCATCCTGTATTTTGTTTGCTATATCTGGCAAACCTAGCCATATCACATCCAGTGGAATTCCTTGTGTATTGTCAAGAAACCAAGACAGCTGGTGGTACTATTGACTTTCTGGAAGGCCAGAGAATCTGAGGGTGTCATCTTGAGTCAGGTGCCAGACTGTAAATCTTGGATCCTTTACTTATGATCTGACCTTGAATAAATTACTTAAGTTTTCTGTACCTTAGTTACTTGCCTATGAAATTGACCTAATAACTGTACCTATCTTCCAGGGTCAGTAGGAGCATTAGTGTCACAATCCACGTTAAGCATTTAGAAAAGTAAATGGCACATAAGAAACTTTCTATAAATATAAATTATTATTATTTCTGCTGGGAAAACAAGGAAATGCGGGGGCTTTCCCCAAAAAACTGGTTAGAAATGCTGTTTATCTTCAACAGTAAAAGTGATACCAAATATAGACTGCCCATTTATTCCATAGATTCTTCTTGCCTCCTGTGTTCATGCTTTCAATCAAAAAGGTGTCAGTGGCCTACCAGACCATACTCTGATTACTTCCTGAAAGTCTAAACTGCTTTCCCCAGACAGGAATTTTGAATCAGCCTTTGGTGCCTTGTCATTTTATATACACTAAATCTAGCAGGAAAACTCTGCTATTTCTGATAACTCTTTTCTGATCCTTTAACTGATGCATATTAGTGTCTATTTTTATATTCCTTTGGTCATTTCAGGAGATAAAATTAGGCCCCTGGACTCAAATAATCAGCTTTCTCAGTATTCTGGAGCATAGGCAAAGCCTTCATTTTGTTTTAATCACTTGACTGTCTTGATAGTTAATAACTAGTATGCTACTTAAAATTCAGAGAGACAACAGTAGAGAAAAGACCTTTGAACATGAGCTTCATTGACTGGCTTACATCTGTGTTGTTTATAAATTTTATTTCAACCCTTCTCACTAGCTCTTTATATGTTAATACATGAAATTCTCTCTTTCTGTAGTTAATGTAATACAGATCTAATCCTTATGCAATGATTCTCACCTAGGTCTCTTTCCAGTCCTCTGGAGTTATTTATATGCAATTTTCAAACAGAGGTGATCTTTCCTATATGCACTAATAATATTTACATTTTTAAATGGAACACAGACTGAAAGTTAAGGTAAAAGGTTATGAGGTCAAAGAAACAAAGAGATCAGATCTTTAAGCAAGGCAGAATGTTACATATTAAAAATATCAATATCATATTTTTGCAACTCTAATGCTCTCACTGGAGACATAGATGCCTAATAAAAAGAGGATTTCTTTTTTAAAAGGACAACTGTGTTTGTCAGCAGCTATTAAGTAGACTATATGAAGATCAGTGGCTATTAGGATAAAAATACATCACAACAATTCCAAACAATAAAGTCCAAAACATTAGGTGAAAAGAGATGGAAATCAGTGGTTATATTTCAAACAATCAGTGATAGAAAAGTAATTGTAAAATCGTGGTTAATAGAGCCAGTTTTTCAAGAGGTGAAGTCACCACCTCTAAGTATGAAAGTTTGTTTTAATGGTGCTGCATAAAACTCTTAATGAATTAAAATTTAAACCAAACAAACAAACATTGTGGGTTGAATATAGAACCAAAATAACATATGAAAGCAAAAAGCAGGCTAACCAAAAAATGTCCTCACCCTTCCCCGTTTTTCTGTACCCTTCCCTCCAGAGAATGACAGACTTTTATGAAAGGCCAGTTTGTAGACCTGTTAGCATGCGCAGGTCTTGTTGGTATTTTACATTAGAATAAGGTGTAAATGGCTTATCATAATGTTTAACGCTTTCTGCTCTCCACTATATGAAGTTAGATCTTTTGTAGAGATGTTGAATAGCTACTTTAGTATCTAATAGGAAGTTTCCTATGGTAACTAGCTCAAGTGGTGGAGATTTATACTGCTGATGTTAAACATTCTGAGACATAATTTTACTTTTTTTGTACATCTTAGCTCTAGGTGCTGAGTCTCATGCTTGGTTATCTAAAAATAAAATATTTTTATAATTTACCCTTAGAAAACATGATAGCTACCAAATTCAGCCTCTAAATTTGGGTAACATTGGTTTACCAATATATGTGTTGAATCAGAGGTCAGTAAACTTTTTCTTTAAATGGCCAGGTAGTAAATATTTTAGGATCTGTGGGCTATACGGTCTGTGTTGCAACTATTCAATTCTGAAACCGTAGGCAAATGCAGTCAGAGACAATATGTAAATGAATGGACATGGCTGTGTTCCAATAAAATAGTGTTTACAAAAATGGATTAGCAGGCCTGTGGGCCTTAGTTTTCCAATCCATGTACTAAAGAACACCATTTTTATGTAAAGAAGTAATAGCATGCTCTTTTTCTCTTTTCATTAAAAGAATGGTGCATTTAATTCTCTAAAGTATATAATACATAATTCATATACCTTTATTATGCATGTGTGTTGTTATGTATATGTATAAACTATAAATTATATTTAAGTTTTTATAAACGAATTGTTCAGGATTAAAAGGAATATTTTGTAAATATATGATTTCTAATATCATAACTATTTTATTCAAGGAATCTATCTCTGCATTTCTTTTTTAAAAATATTGAACTTACATGAATACACAGCACAAAGGGAAAAACCAAACTCTTTTTTTATTTAAAAGGAATAGCCTGGGATAAATATAGTAGGTCATCCTGAAACCAGCCCTAATGTGAGAAAGAAACCAAAAGGTTTGGATTAGAACTACTTTGATCAGATACCATCCAACACAACCTAAACAATGTACCAGTAAAAGTATTTAGAAATATGGGCAGAAGAGTAATGTTTAATATATAACTTTTCAAAATGGGGACAGTACAATCCTATGCATCTGACATATGAATAAATGCCATTTGAAGCCTTCAATAGAAGTACTGGATATTAAAGAACAAAGGAGGCAGCTTCAGGCTGTTTTTCATAATTTTTCTAATTCTTTGTTTTAATGGAACAGAAGAGTTTTGTGGGACTGAAAGAAAAAAAAAAAAAGAAGCAGCCCTCTCCGATGATAACTTCACATTTGCAAATAGTACCTGCCTCCTGAATAAATACAGTACTTTGAATAATGGTGATATTGTCAATGATGCATTTTAAATCAATGCAACTCTAAAGAAGGCAAGATCTTTTCTTCATTTCACATTACTGTATTTACTATTTTTTCCTGATCTTTTCCTAGGTAATAAATAATAAAAGAACTTATCTTAGGAAAAAAGTGGAGGATATTCTGAACCCCAGTTTTATTATTAATAATAATAATTGTTATTATATTAATCACTATAGCAAAAATTTAACAGGAAATTATAGTTCTCCTGGGAAGATTAATAAACATTCTGATTTACACTACAAGTAATAATTCTGAAATCCATAAAGGGAAAGAACAGGGACAAGGTGATTCCAAACACTGTTGCTTTCATAGATGGAAGCTCCTGTAGATTTCAAAAGGAGCTCCCCATATGCAAGAAATGTGTAGCTCTGAGTTTGGAGAAATATATTCTACAAGATCATTTCTGCAGCACAATGAGCTGAATACAGTAAAGGAGAGAAAAGTTAGCTGAGTTACCTCAGTAGCTCTTTTATGGTATCCTTTATCAGAAAATACCAGATAAAAGCCTCAAACCATGGTGGTGAAAGGTGATTATGCCACATGACTTCTAAGCCACATGGTGAGGGCTACTCTGCATCACAATATAGAAAAAGACTGCCAGCAGACAAACCGAGCACCTCCATTTCAGGAAAGGGTGTATTAACATGAAGAGTCTGTGCTCAAATTGTGAGGTCCAGGAAAAAGAGCAGTGGCATCCAGAGTGTGAAGAGCACAGCAAATGTTGTCTTTTTCCCTGCAGCAGCAACTCCTCACCCCTGGACCTTTAGTGTTGCATCAGCCACACAATGTCATTGTCAAACCTAAGCTGTGCATTCTAATAATTAAAAGAGACCAGAAAGCATTACTTATCCTGGATTCACTCACTTCTCTGTTATAAAAGTAGAGAAATAAGCCTTTTGGGGGAACTCAGTGTGTTTTCTGATGAACCAGAAACCACAACGGGATTTCGATACTCAATTTTAGCCCTAGGTTAAGTCAGGGAGAGCAGTGTCTCAAAATTAGAATAAAATAAAAGAACTCATTAAAGACATGTTATAACCAGGAGCACTTAGTCTTAGTTAGATAAGACTTTGAAAGAAGGTTATGATAAATAAGCCTTCCACAGTGTCAAGAAATATATTAGAATTGTTGTTTAAGATAGCATCACTTAAATAAACCTGATGATCATCTATGTGGAGAAATTAATAATCACTTTTTAAAATTTTTTTTATTTTTATTTTTTTTTGCTAACAGAACTAGAAAGTTTGTTTCTTGTGCAGGAATTCATCTTATGATTCTTAGTAACTGCAACAACATGTACATTGTATATATTAGAGGCTCGTGTTTGTTCAGATGTTAGTTGAAAAATTTGGGAACTTTGGCTCTAAGTAAACACTGAGTAAAAAGCATCATTGCCTCCCCCAGAAAAAGCACTGAAAAAATCAGAACCAATGAAAATTACACTGATAATACATTTCATAGAGGAAAATATTTTGATGCTATTTATTTCTGACTCTAGGTGAGATTGTAAAATAAGACAATTTTAACAGCAGTGCTACCAATCCGCCCAATTCACCAGCATTTCTTCAAGTGTCCTCTCCTTCCCTCCACAGGTGTCCGTACCCCAGGAAAGGTATTTATATAAAGTCTCACACTCCGATGTTAGAGTGAACAACCATCAACTTACTCATTCATTACAAGTAAGGTTGCAATGGAAATATGGGAAACAGATTTTTTTTCTATATATTTTTTTCTCTGATGGAGAGCAGAGATCACCTGGCACAAAGATAGTCACAAAATACAGACCCCACCTTCTCTTCCTACATTTAGATTGGCCCTGCCAAAAGATATTTAATCACAATGACACCGAGAGAATTTGTTTTGCTTCTACCCCACATGGATGGTCACTATTCACATCATGTTATGAAGAGAAGGAAGGATGAAGGGAGAGACAAAGAGAAAAGAGAGACAAACACTTTACATAAAAAACCTGATTTTGTTCATCACTCAAACTAAATAAACATGTGTCCCAGACTGAGCATATAAAAAGAAAGGAATTAACTTCTTTTAGGTTTTGAGTTTCAGTACCTTTCATTTTGAAATCTTGTGATTTTGCTCTGCTGAAGGTGCTCAAATTTTAAAAAATTATTACACAGCTCACAGATGATAGCCTCTTCTAATACCCAACCAAAGAAAAAGCCATCTATTTCAACTCTGGAGGAAGCATTGATTTGTCGAGCTTACAGAGGTGGTATGCCGTTTTTTAAAGTCTGTCTTCTTATGAGATCTTAACATAATTTTAAACATATATGATTTTTACCTTAAATGCTAACTTTAGAACAAAGAGTAAGCTCCAACCTCCTCGTGTACCTTTCTGGAAATTTCACAATCCATTTCAGCATAATACCATTCTGAGAAGATATGTAGAAAGGAAACCCGTTTAACCTTGTTTAAACAACATTTCTTAAATACGTTTGGTGGGGAGCCAATATTTTATAGAACAACTAGCCCCTTTGTTAAGTTGACAAGGATACAGAAGGGATCCCGAGCCAAAGGAATGAACACGAACATCTGTAAAGATGCTTTCAGCTGCAAAAAATAGGAAACCAATTGCTTAACGATAAAAAAATTAAAAATTAAAATTTATTATCTCTCTGTCCCTCAAGGTTTTAAGTTGTAGGTAACAGAAATCAACTCCAATGAATTTAAGTAAAACAGTCTTATATGAATGGCTCTCAAAATCTCCAGGACGATCAGAGAAATGGGTTTGGAGATTATGCAGCCAAAAACAAAACTGAAATCACCTCACAAAGCCAGTCCTATGAAGACACCATTGTCAACACCCCTGGGCATAGAGAGCACATCTTTCACCAGTAGCCCCACCAAAGCTGAACCTGGGCTACTGCTGCTAGCAATGCTACCCAGCTGCCTCTGGGAAGTGGATGTAGAAACTGTAGGTCCTGCTACCTTCACTCAAAGTGCTTCCTCATGGCTAGGGCTTCTTTATGCTCCTGGCTCCTATTAAAAATCAGGGGCAAGGTCTGGCTTACACTCCCATGCCCAAACTGCAAGGGAAAATGGAAAACTTAGCCTCTAGCAGTTTTAGCTTTGTCTGGTTCTACCTAAGGAGGAGGATGTCCTTGTATAGAAAGGAGATTGAATTGTTGGATAATCATAAAGGAAGACAAATGTGCACTGCACCCACAGAATCAGAAGTCCAGTGCTCGAGCAGTTCCAAGTTGATAATTTATTAACTCAGTGCTGTCAGCAAGAGCCTATTTATTCCTACCTCTTCTCTTTGTGGTCCTTGGTAAGTTGGCTTTGGGCTGTGGCTTGACCTTTTATGGTAGCAGGATGGTTAAAGTATCTCCAGGCACCACCTGCCTATACAACAATATCCAGTGGCTAGAAGAGGGAGAGAACACATGTTCCCTCTTGTCTCTCTTTTTAAGAACCAGGAAAACTTAGAAACTCCACAAGAACTTTTTCTTCTTGTTACAATGGTCATAATTTCATCATATTTCCATTTCTAAACCCATCACTAATTAAAGAAATGGAATGCAATAATTGGTTTAGGATAATCCATTTATGTATCTCCCTGGGCCTGAGGCCTCTGATGAGCACATGCCTGCCTAGTTCCTGAGCTAATCCGGGTTGTATTAACAAGGATGCTGGAGGTTATAACTTTTAAGAAGACCACCAACTGTGTCTGGCATAACAGGTGAAGGCTTGGACCTTTGTAAGTACGTGACATGTGGAGATGGCAAACACATGTTGGCAAGGAAGAAATGTATGTGGAAGGAAACATTCATAATGCTGACAAAGTAGCTCAGGCCATAGTTGGGAAGAAAATTGTACATGAAGCTAAAATGTTTGAGCATGCTACTAATAAGAGCTCCACATCTGAGATTTAGAAAAAATAGCACTAATCCTAACCCTAATATTAACCTAAAGGAATTAATCCTAACTCTAATATTAACCTAATATTAACTTAAAGGAATCTTTTATAATTGTATGTTGCTTATAGAAAGCACTATTTAGGAACCAGTCTCTCAGGTTTGGTCCTTTTGCACAGAATTCCCCAGGTGTGAAGCAGTTTTTCACTGTGCCTATATATAATTTCCATCTCACTTTTGATTATCTCCCTATATAATGAATTTGGGCCATTATGTAGCTTCTGTGTATGCCCCGACAGCTGAGGTTTCTTTTTATAGTTAGTAAATTGCCTATGTTCTTGAGGGTCACAGTTGGGCACATATTTGGCAATACAGTGTAAATGTCATTATGTTGGAGAGACCAGAGACAGTGCTCTGATGAGTAGGGTTGGTAAAGGGACAGAGGTGTGGGTGAGATACTGGGAAGGGCTTTGAAGGGGTGATGCCAAGCAGCTCTGGCAAAACTCTGACTTTTTGCCATGTGCAGAAAGCATCACTTTCACACTTTGCATACTTCTATTTTCTCTTCAGTTTGACTAACAGGACCAGGGTTTCTGATCCTCTGTTATTGGATTCCTGACTTTATTGCTTTTCCGCATCTGCCTGTATGTGTCTCAAAACAGCTGCAGAATTTCTAAGTCATCTTGTACTCCAAGGCCCAGGGAAGGTAGCCAGGAAGAAAACTGTCTGGAATTAAAGACATGAAGTTTTCTGAATAATGGGTGGCCTATAGCATCAAGAGGAACATTTAATATACTTGAAGATACTCACTTACAAGTATTAGCCCTGGGAGTGAGCAAGATATAAAATCTCCAAGGATAAAAGTGTGCTTCTTTTAGTACCACCTGAATCCCAAGGGAGCAATAGCAAGAAGCCATGCAGAAGCCCCTAGGACTACTTAATGTTATAAAGAAATTCTTGAAAAGGGTTCTGGTTAAAAGGATGATGAAGGAAGTGATCAATAATTTTCTTACCTGTTATCACTACCTACACAATTATGATGTAGGATTCCAACTTGTACCTCATTAAAACTATCCAAATCTACTACTATAATATTCAAATATTATAATTTCATCTTTATAAGTCCTAAAGACTATTCTGCTAATATGCCAAGAAACTGTCTTAATTAAAACTCCTTCAGTTGTAAGTAAAAAAAACCAACCTACCTGGCTTAAGCAAAAGGAAAACTCATTGTATCACTTAATAGAAATGTCTATAGGAGAACTGGTTCTGAGTACACCTTGAAACAGAGGCTTAAATGACACCACCAGGACCCAATGCATCTATCTCAACTTCGGTGTTGACTCCATTCTCAGAAAGGCATATCTCTAATGGTTATGCAATGGCAAAGCAACTACAGATCTTATATCCTGACAATTTCAAGACCAACATGAAAGAAAACCAAATTGATTTGTTTCTAGATATTCCAGCAAAATCTCATTGGCTGTGATTGGGTCACATATCCATTCCTGAACATCTCATTGGCCCAGGTAATGTATCTGCTGTAACATGTCACATGGCCATCCCAGAGCCTGGAGGGGAATAAACCCCACCAGAGAAGCACAGAGACAGGGAAAGGGTGAGAGAGTATTTTCTAGGAAGAAAGTTTGGTCAAGGCTTCTCCAAAAAGGTGAATGAATGCTAGGAATAAAAGCAAACAGATGTCCTTTAATGCTTGATCAAAAATTATCTAATATGTAGCTAAAGGCAGAGATTAGAAAGGAGGTAGATATTTAGGGGTTGGGGGTGGAGTAGCCAAGAAGGAGGACGTGGATGCTGATGGAAGATGGCTAAAAGCGTCAAAGGCTAAGCACCTGTCTCACAGATGGGCCCCCAGTAAGTGTTGGAAGGAAAAAAGTTTTTGGACTTTTCTGCAAGGCTTAGAGGCCTGCAGAAAGGAAATAACCATTATTTTAAGGCTAGAATGCTATTTTTCTTTATATTTAAAGGCTGGAATAGTTCCTGGAATTTGGAGAATTTATTATTTGTATTTGTTAACATTCAATATCTTTATCGAGAGCTTACTATGTGCTAGTTTCTATGCTAAATGTTTTGAGCATGAGTCTAGCAGTGGTGAGGAGGGCAAGCTCTGAAATGAGACTATTTGTAATTTAGTACTCACTGGATCATCTACTAGCTTGTGGCTTTTAGCAGATAACTTTAAACTGTCTGTGGTGGTTTTCTTATCTACAAAATGGGGAGAGAAAGTACCAAATTCATAGGGTTGTTGTGAAGATTAGAGTGTTCAGAACACTACTTATCACACAGTAATTAATGAATAAATAAGAATTAATAAGTATTAACTATTGTTGTTGTCATGAAGCACTAATTTCTTCAAGGCTCACAACCTATGACGTAGGTACTATTATTATTACATCCAAAGAAAGAAAAAAGAGAGAGAAAAAGAGATTAAATAATCTTTCAAGTCACACAGCTAACAAATTGAAGGTCTGGGATCTGAATCCAGATCCTTCTACTCTCTAATTTGTGGTATAAACCACAAATTAAAGAGCTTTTAGGAATATTGATTTCCACCAGGGTTCAGGATTCCCTGGATATAGAGAAGAGATGGAGGGGAAATCACAGATGGGCCTTCTACCTCTTCCTTCAGTATATTTTACGATTCACGGTCTTCAGAAGCAGTGTAGACTATTGTACATTAAGTAATACAGATTGTACTCTGGAGAATAATTACTCTTATGTAGGCAAGAAACAATCCATGTCCTCATTTCTAAGTTGATCATAGCCTGAAAATAATAGTAACTAGAAATTCCACTAGAAAATGTAATCAATCAATCAACCAGGTAGCCTGCATATTATTAAAGACTTAATTTGCTGGGACCAGAAGTCCACCTTTTTCAGTTAAAATAAGACTAATGCTTAGCATATCAATATTTAAGCTGAATCTATTTTTATTAATTAGGATTTGAAGGTTGTCAGAAACTCACTGCAAATCGTCAATTACCTTGTACCTGGAATGTCCCTTATAAGAATATCACATTACATAGCCATAAAAGATTCAGAGGTAAAGTTGAATGTGCAAGAAAATCTTCATTTAAAATTGAAAGAATGAAAATTAACCCTGATTCTTTAAGAGACTTTGTGTCTTTCCAGGTTTTAAAACTATTAAAGAATGCTGTAGATATGAGTTCTTTTTTGTTCTTCCTAATCCAATTGAATCTACTTTAAATAGCCATAATTGGTGATTTTCCAGATCAAAGGTCTTCCTCAGATCAATGAGCAGAGCTTGTCTGTATTGATTACTAGCCATGCCTATGAAAATATCATTCGTTACCTCGGGAATGATAGTGGAATGAAGAGGCTAACACCAAATTGGAAGGGGATCAATGAGTTTCATGTAGATAAAAATAAGCATGTTACCTGAGAAGAGAACATCAATTTTTTATGGACCCTGGACCAGCAGCAGAGGAAAAAATCATCTAGTAGGTCAGTCCTGTGAATGCTCAGAATGTCTTCTTATTCATAGTGGAACTTCTAACCTAGCAGAATTTCATCAAAGAGGAAAGGAAATAAAAGGGTTGAGAATTCTTAATTTCTATTGATTACTATATAAACATCTCTACATTTTATTTTTTAAAGCCTAAGCCTTACTCTTTCTACATATTTATGAAAAACAATCAAAACATCTGATTTTCTGCAGAACTTAGCTTCACATAACTATTTCATATCTTGACAGCTATGGCTTCTTCTGCATTAACAATAATATGGTTGACTAAGAGAATTATTAATTGGGAGCAACTGAAACTAAGGAATCCTCTGAACAAAAATTCTACTTTTAAAAGAGAAACACTAAGATTTTTAACAGAAAATTGTTTTCCCTCCAGTATGATTATTGCTATCAGTGGGTTAAATTACCTCCAAATATGGATTGCTAGGAGTAGTAAGGCATTCCTACTGCCCTGAATGCCCAGAAAGTTTTAGCTTGTCAGAGTTGATGTGAGGGGCATGGAGGTATTACAATCACATGATTAGAAGCTGTGGTTTAGGTTGAGCCTTAGCCAGGCAACCAGAGGTAGAAACTGCATTTCTAGCTATGCACGGTGAGGCAGAGGTTACTTACAAAAGAAGAAGTAATAAGCAGGATGTATCTAACAAAGGTAAAATAGAAAATCAGGGGTAGAACATAGAGAACAGGGATGCTGGTCGGAGTGAGGATGATACCTAAGAAAAGAAGAAAATAAAGAAAATGGATCAAGCTTAGAGCCAAGGCTAAGACAGACTCCAGTGGTCTAACTATACTAACAGAGGCTTTGTTACTAGTGTTTTGTGCTTTAACAACATGGTTGAGGAATTCCTTCAGCAGCCCCTCAACTGTCCTCTTGAATTTATTTCTTCTGATCTTACAGAGGTCCATGATATATATAGTCTGCGGTCCAGGAGTTTTATGCTCCTGTCTCCAAAGGTCATTCCACTTCCTCTGAAAGCCAGAAACTTCTTTGGAGACTAAATCCTCAAGCTCTGGAATTTTCTTGAAATATAGCTCCAGAAAGTGGAACATTTGCACCAAATGGGAACTTGCCACAGAAAGCCAAAAATTGGAGTTATTGGCTTCCAGAATTAGAATAAGCAGATCAACTGGGATGCACATATGGAGTGTTTGGTTTCTAGGGCAGATTGTGTTCTAAGCCTGATCAGTGTGAGTGTCTATGGGCCCTGGCTATGAATACCTAAGCAGGGATTATGATGCTCACAAATGTTTTTTTACTGCCACGGCCACCAGCCTTCTTAGAAGCTCCTGATCAAAGGGAAGTTGCCTGAGGCTGCTACAACTCGACATCGGAGAAATCCAACAGACACACAGGTTGGAGCAATTGAAACTGCAGTAAAAATTAATACAGAAAAATTCAAGTCCTAAGAGGGCTAATGTCAAAGAGTCTTACCAGCACACAATCATTTGGCAGGGCACAGAAATGTGGTTTTTAGTCAGTGGCTAGAAGTCTGGGCATTAGGTGAGTGAGCAAGTTACAGAACAAAGAAGTCCATCTAAGTTACTCTAAAGGATTTCAGAGATAGGGTCCAGACCCCAAACCAAAAGGAACTGGCATGAACCTGAGGGCTGGTTGAAGAAGCAACAGCCCCAGCAGACAATTGGAGTGAAGTTAGAACCAGAGCCTAGGTCAGGAGGACCAGTCACCTTTGATCCTAGACTAAAAGAAAAGATAAAGCCCACAGCGATTTGGATGTCCTGGACACAAGTTCAGATCCCTCTTACTAGCAGGAAAGAGCTCCAAGGTTCAGAGTGGGTACTTGGTAGAGAAAGAGTGTAGTGTGAGCTTTTGTGTGCAACTCTTTGTTGCTGAGAGCTACGGCAGAGCCAATGTCAGGTGGGAGAGAATCTGGTGAGTCGGAGTTTCCATTGCTCTTGTCAAAGACCTTGATGCAGCATTTTCTTAGGAAAAAAAGAGCAGGACCAAAGCCTCTCTCAACCAAGTAAACAGAGGAGGACTAGCGACATACCATGACATGCACAGACAGTGTATATGTTGGGTGGGTTGCACGGGATTTACATTTTCTTTGCTCATGTTCATGTTTCTTAAAATATCTGCAGTGAACATTTATCACTATTGTAATCAAGAGTTCAGATTTCAAAATGTACTTGTTTTGAAATAGTATCTTTATTATACTATCTGGATAAAGAATGAATAAGTAATTTAACTGGTTATTTGTTCAACATATAAACAGCATACTTTTTTTTTTTTTCACTTTCTCCATACACATAGACCATTTTGGTTAAAGAAACATCTTCGAGCAAACTCTTATAAACAGTGTGTGTATGATGACAAACAACTGATCAACTGCTAGTTTAAATTTATTCATTGAATCAACAAATATAAATAAGAAAAGAGTATAAATATCATTGCTCAATATGGAGCTAAAGTAATATTTTCAGGAAGAAGAATTACTTGAAAACTAACTGTTTTGAATTTTATTTATATTTTCTGTGAAAAGAAACCAAACTAAAAAAGTAGCGGTGTAAGTTTCTATTATAACATATGAGCTGTGCTATTAAACCATGATATTCATATATGCATAAAATATATTTGGAATAATACACAAATTTTGATAACACTGGCTGCTTTCAGGACAGGGAACTGTGATAAAGGGCAGATGGAATAAGAGGGAGACTTTTTAACTCTATATTTTCAATACCTTTTAAATATTGAATATAATAATGTGTTACCTATTTGATAAATAGATGCATACTTAAACAAAAGTTGAATTAAATCTCTTTGGTTGTTATTAGGAAGCCAAAATAATTCTTGGGTAATTAAACTATTTGGAGGAAGAATGCACCATTCATGCTGAATACAAGAAGAAGTTTCCATTTCCCCATTATCTTTCAAAAGAAGAGAATTAGTTGCTGTACATTTGAGCCCTTACAAAATAGCTCATGTCATAGGTGCTCTCCCAATTACTTTATTTTGAAGATCAACGTTCCGTTCCGCAAGTCACTTTATTAGTGTTAAAAATCAATGCTAGCTTTGCATGACCTTAGAGGTGAACTGATGGGATTTTTACAAAAGCAGAAACAGAAATTTAACAGAGCTTTATTTCTCAATAGGTGTTGGATTCGGCTATAAATAATCCTGTTAAACATCACTTAAAAATAATGTCAGAGTTTGTGGTTTGGAGATCAAAATAACAATGAAAAATATTTCCTGATGTAAAGCTCATAGGTTCTTGTCTCTTGGGATATACTTTCCAGGGACGAGAAGTATACATTCATAAAAAGAATTTAAAAAGTGCTGTATTGCAAACAACCGTACGTGAAAACAAAAATTGTATCCTATAGAAAAATGTGTAAATAGCTTTAAAAATTCTCTAGTAATGACCAAGAGACTGAAGTCAAAGATGTCTATGAAGAATTAAATAATTTTTTTCATGAAATTAGAGTGGAAAAAAGCAATATTCAAAATTACTCTATTATCTTATATAACATACAATTTAAATGTGAGAAACTCAGGTAATTATCTTAGATATTGTAGGTAGACATTTGATTACTTCAACTGTATCCCTAAGTGTTTTATATATTCAAAGTGACCAGAAAAAAACTCTTTAATTGGATCTTCTCAATGGAAAAGTAGAAAGTTGCCTTATTTCATGGTGACCTTATATTTAGTATCATAAAACATTTTAAACTTTCCCAAATAAATTTATTTTCAACATTTTCCAAAACTGAAGGTGAGATTTCTTTTACTTCATGCTTTTCTAACTGTAAAGTCTTTTTTAATGCATTGTTTAGTAAGGCTTTCATATTCAGCCCACTTTTATTCCACAGCACTGTAAAGTATCCTGTAACTGCACAGATGGCATAAAAACAGGTAAAATTGCCTTTGAATCACATTATGTTAGATGCATTACAACCCAAGGAGCAGACATAATCCAAAACTAAAATCATTTTAAGAAAAGCTTAGGTCTCTCTGAGATTTTATTTCCTGCAGTGTCAGGGAGACTGCAGAATAAAAGCCTTTCTGTTTGATTAGTAAAGACCACTGTATCATCACAGAGTTTGCAAATTATTCACAGCTACTTCAAATAAATACTTCTTCACAGTGCAGTACTCTTAAAATATTTTGGGTGGTTAAAACAAATCAAATGAACTCATGCACCCATGAGAAAAAAGATGCATGAAAGTTGAAAACACAAACACTACTGTGGCTTATGGAATTTGTAGTTTAATGTAAACAAGGGGGCTGAAATGCTAATCTTCTGTTTATTTAAAACAATAAGGAAGGTCATGAAAATAATTCACCATACCAATTCTGGCATGTAAGGGGAAAGTGAAGGCCCTGTCAGTAAAGAAAGCAATGTTAGTACAACATTAGTGTGCTGGATTCAACTCACGCTGTTTACTATAGTTTTAAAATGAGATCACTCTCTTCCACTAGGGATAGAAAGTGGTTTGTAAGCTTTGCTTTATGAGTGATGCCTACATAGAGTATAAGGATTTGATATAACTTTTAAGCCTGAAATTGAAATTCATGATGAGTTAAAACCATAAATATTAATAAATGTGTCTTAAAAGGACACTTTAAACCTGTATACTAGGTGACAGTTGTTAACATGTAAATAAACAAAAATTAAATTAGGCCAATTTATTAATTTGATTAGAAATTTTCAACAAAATTTCTCTGTTATTCTGGAGGAATTCCCATATTTAAGACTTATAAATGAAGGTCATGTGAGCAAATCTTGTTTTGTCAGGTGGATGGTCTATAGTATATAGAGCTTTTATAAAAACCAGCTGCTATGACCTGAT
This sequence comes from Cynocephalus volans, assembly GCF_027409185.1. Lineage (NCBI taxonomy): Eukaryota > Metazoa > Chordata > Mammalia > Dermoptera > Cynocephalidae > Cynocephalus > Cynocephalus volans. Next base: position 39,629,289 of record NC_084465.1, read on the forward strand.
ACTGGTTAAGGCTGAAAAACCAGACAGTGCAAACAAATACTCTATCTTGGCTCAAAATACTTTCCACATCTGCCAACAATTAGTTCTACATCAGACCCAGAAAGGGGTGCAGAAAAACAGGATCAGGTTTCAGAGCAAGCAAATAAACAAGGGGACCTGCATCATTCGTCTTCAAGTGGATGCAGAGGCACCCAGCTTACAGACTGGAGCTCAGATTGTTCTTCCTGCACCTCAGCAGACAGTATTAGGACAAAGGGCTTCAGGGACATCGTAAGTTGGTAGTCTAATCAGATCACTGACTTATGGGTACCACCCAACAACTGTTTATTATTCCAGATAGAGGAGACCATCCAGGGAGGTGAGAGCACTAACCTTCAGAAATGGGAGATTATTAAAGCATTCAGATGTCATCTACTGACATTTCTGGTCAAGATTTATGACACAGTTCAAGGTGGCAATAGATAAGAAAGAACAAAGACTGGTCTTCCCTGCTGTACCTTCATACCCCCGGAAATTCACTTTTCTAACTCCCCTTTCAGTCTTCCTTTAAGACATATTCCACTTTTCTAAGATGATGGGTCTATTCTGGATGGTTTTTAGCTCCTTGTCCCTGAAATGTGACTTCCTGGGTGAATTACTCCTGGTATCATGATTTCCTGTTTAGTTTTTTGTGTTCCCTTTCTAACCTAAGAAATGTCACTTTATTTCACACCAAGCAAAGTCAGTGACTCTCTTCCCCTCCCCGCTCATGGTGGGGACACAACTTAGAGAGTTGAATGACTGGACGGAATGTGCCCGTCTTCCTACCCAGGGCAAGGGCCTTTCCTCACAGAGCCTCTCCCCTCACTTTGTTCTTTCCAGTAAACCTGTCTCCTTTCCTTTTCCCTCAGACTTGTGGTTACTCATCTCTTCTGGAGTGTTAATCAACAGATTCACTGTCAAGTCTTATGTTTCTCTCCTAAACTGTCACAACTCCACAACTCACTCTCTTGCTTTTTTGTGTGTGTCAGAAATGTCTGAAAATCAAAGGTAAGACAGAGTGTGTGTGCATATATATGTATGTATATGCATATGTATATATGTCTGTTTACATATATACACACATATATACATGTCATGTGTTACATTACATTATCTGTGGAATATGGGTAATTGAATTAGGTGGGGAAAAAGATGTATTGAACAAATAATTCTTTTAGACACAATCAACGTTTATTCAAGAACATTATTTTAAACATTCATTAGTAATAAAGCAGAAAAGTTTGGCTATAGAGCATCGTCAATGTAAAGAGAAGATGGACTTTTCTACTCCTATATTCCACTTGAAGGAATAATTTAATTAAAAGGCAAAGCTAACAGGAACTTTATAATCTGCATGCAATGCAGGATATTATATAATGACCTTCATTTAAAACCCAAATCATTAAAACTAGTAAGTCTAACTGGTGACAAGGGAGATTTCAACATCAGGCCCAACAGCTTAAAAATATGAATAAAAATCATAGCTTAAATGAATCAGTCCATTGAGAACTTATCGCAAAGTAAAATGAGAAAAGAAAAAAGTTACCTAGGCAATGAATCCTTCTGCTGCACTATTTTATCTTTTGACATGTGCTTCTTTTTTTCCTCTCTCTTTTTTTTCCCCCAGAATTTCTTCCTTTGTATAAAATAAACCTAAATCTATTTCACAGGAAAAATTATTTTAGACAATTTGGATGCTCCAGAGAAAATAATCTTCAGAGGTGGCTAAATCACTTCTCTTCCACCCCAACCTCATTTGTCACATAATCACTAGAGAAGTGAGGATTTGAAATAAAGTTGGGGAGTTGAGGCCCCTTATAGAAGTACAGAGAACTAAATTCTCACTAATAACACTTTCTGGACACTTTTCAGTAGTAAAACACTAGCTGGGAGCTATGTGTTTAGTTTCTGCATAACACATATCTTTGTTTTGGCATTGACTTCTTCATATGATAGCCAGTTTTAACAGATACAATAAGATCAACCATTACAGCAACATTTAAATAGGAGCAAATTCTCTTCTAGTTGTTGAAATTGCTTCTAAGCTTTGGAGAAAAGCAGCATAACCAAATAAAATTCTTATTAAAATTATATTACCGTGATAATTCACAGTCACCAAATTCTTTTTTCTTAATTGTGTTCTCTCACTGTTTGTGTCTGTTCTTTGCCTGTTTACTTTTCCATGTGAGCTATTATTACCAGAGGTTCCCTCTGTCTGCTCCAGGCCCAAGTTACCAGGCTATAAGCACCACCAACTTTCCTTCCTCATGATGACTTCCAGAAGGGAACAAAGAAAACCCAGAACACACTGTCTTCTTTGGAAGCCTGATGCCAGCATTACTAGGAGAAAGATGAAAATTAGGTCTAAATGACCATTTGCTGTCAAGTAAAAAAAATTGTTATGAGTTCACTAAAACTCCCTTAGCAATTGACTATGGCATCATTCAGAAGCTGAATATACACCAAATCAATAGAATGGAAAAGAATGAAATACTTCCTCCACCAGCGAATGTGTTGATGTATAATCAAACAATTAGTTTGGCTAGTTATTTAAACATGAATTGACTGATCACTCTTTTTAACCAATAATTTAGTCATGTAATTAGTCAAACTAGTTGCAGCAGATTTGACTCAACGAATTGATTTGTAGATGTGTGTGTGTGTGTGTGTGTGTGTGTGTGTGTGTGTGTGTGTGTGTGTGTGTGTGTGTGTGCGGTATTAGTACAATAAAGACAATAAAGGCTAATAAGTAAACTTAGAAAGGAAAACATCCCTATCCAGGGTAGAGTGAACTGTCTTCATCAAATAATTGTTCTATCATTTCATTATCAAAAACAGACTAATTTTACTAGAAAAAAAATATTTATTGGATTAGGAATCTAAAGACTGAGCTATAGACCTTGGTCATCCTCCTTGCATGGTCAATTTGGACAAAGGATGTGTGTATTTTCTGGTCCTCATTTTCTTCATCATAAAAGCGTTGAGCTATCTAGATGATCTCCTAAGTCTGTTTTTATTCTCATTATCTATAGTTGGATGTAATGTTAGATCTGGAATATGTGTCCCAAAGGACAATACAAATATGAAGCAAGATAGGTCTTTAAGTCACTAAATTTCAATGAATATGTATTACCGATTAATGATATTATTATTAGCATTTCATAATGGAGCTAAAGGGGAATGTGCTTGTAACTATGTAAAATATGAAATGATTACCACAACATATTTGATACTATGTCATACACTAATGGGGTTTCTCTTGTTGAAAGTAATCCCCATAAAGTATTCTTTAATAATTGCTTGGACTTTCAATGACCTGATTTACAATAAAATGATTAAAATCTAAATTAAGCTGATAACAATAACCTTAAAAGACAAATAGAAGCCTTTGCATTAGTTGTCATTAATTTTAAAATTAGTCATTTTACATTTAGTTTCATAGCATATTAAATCATGTAATTATGAACTTTGTATGTTATTGAAGAAACATATATGTTGTTCAATAGGTACTAGACTCTTTTTGAAAAGTAATTTCTGAGACATTGTTTAATTTGCTAGAATAAAAAAAATGAATTTAAGCGATGTAATGATGAACTAATGCTAAAATATTTCAAACTTTTAAGGAGTATTATAGTGCATACTAGCATACTATCCTAATAGCTCACTGTGTGAAAATTGCCAAAGATTTATCTGACACCTTGTATTTGTCTAATGAATCATTCAATCAACAAATATTTATTAAAGAAACTACAAGGTGCATATATTAGATAAAGCATGGACTTTGGGGATTAGTATCTCAGTTCTACCATTTACAAGTTTTAACCCAATAACTTCACTGAACCTTATTTTTCTCTACTTTAATTAATAATTCTTAACTCAAATGATTGTTGTAGGATTTAGAGTAATAACACAGTGAAATCAGAACAAAATTAATTTTTGTTGAATTGAATTATAATTACCTCTATCCTAACATACAATGGGTACTGCACTAGGTGTTTAAAATTCACATATGAAACAACATCCCTACCTGCGAAGAATCTCAAAACCCAGTGTGTGGGTCTATTTTTAGTGTGGGAGAAGAAGGGCGGCAGTATAGGAATATAAATAAACTGATAATTACTTTGAGAACCCAGAGAACCTGGGTAACTACATTAATTATGGAGATGAAAAAGTTGCCATAGTGAGGTACGTTTTGGCCTAGATCTTAAAGAATGAAGGAGATATTCATATCAGGGGACAGAAGAAGAAACTACACACCAGGAAGAAAGAACAACATGTGAAAGGCACAGAGTTGTAAAAGGGGCTGGAATAACCAGGGAGGGGGTGAGAAGTCCAGTACGGCAGAAGCACAGTGTGCGTGGTAGCAGAATGGTAGGAGATGCCACAGAAAATGGTTGTGCACCTATTGTAAAGATCCTTGCATGGTGACCTGAAGAATTTGGAATTTATCCTGTAATTTAATCCAAAGCCAAAAGGCATTTTTTTTTTTACACATAACAGTTTTGCCTTGAGGAATAGAGTATTGCTACTTAGGCAGTAAAGTAGAGGATGAACTAGAATGTGAGAATCCTATAATCAAGGTGTGGAAAAGGAAGTGTTATGTATAGACATGGAGGCTTCAACATATAGGAAGAGGACGAAAATCCTTGGAGATGGCTGGGATAATCTTGGGAGAACATGCAGAATGAGATTAAAAAAGAATCAAACACAGAACTCTATGGAGCACCAGTAGCTCAGGAGTTCAAGGAGATGACAGTCAAACAGGATAGATTACTTAGGAAGAAAACTCTAGAAAGAGCCAAGGCAGATGGAAACCAAAACCTACATCCTCTGAGATGGGCACAGAAGAATTAAGTGACACCAAGAAATGTCATATTCTTCACCAATCACTGTGCTTATTTTCACGATCTGGTTTAATCATTGTGATATTGGGAGATAGGCATAGTAGCTTCAATTACCTGATGAGAAATCAGAAGCTAAAGATCTTCAAAGGTTGCCCAATATTCACAGAGCTGTGAAATGACAACAGTGAAATAGGAAAGCATAGCAGCAGGAGGATGATACGTTGAGAGAGTTCTTCAGTGATAGACTGTTTTCTCCACAAAGGCTGGAGCATAGGAGAAGGGAACCAAAGAATAGGGTACACTCTGGGAGGAGGCTTTCCAGAAAGTGGGAAAAAGAGTTTTCTGGACATTTGTAAAAACATTGCTGGATGCTGTGGAGGTGGGAAACCATAAGCTCAAGAATAGTACCAATTTTCATAACTGTGTGACTTTTCTGCAGCAGGAGCAGAGAATACATTCACATAGTTTGTACTTTATAATAGATTTGCTCTAAGTTCGGGGATTTTCATGGATCTAAACTCTATGTGAAGGTCTTGGCATGAAATGCTTATAGGAGTTTGTAGGTCACTAAATTAGTGACACTGGCCAATTGGCTGCCTGGAGAGTAGAGGACAAGGCAGTGAGGAACTAGAGATCTAGAGCGGTCTCAGATACCCAGATCCTGCAAATTATTGAAATGAGGGAGTCTGGGTCATGAGTCATAATATCTTCAAACATTTCAAGGGAGGATAAAAATGCAGATTTTAATGTGAAATCTAATTTTAAAATATTGGCCCTAGAAACAAAACAAAACACTGTGCTTAATAAACAACCAACAGCCCACTGATTAGTGACTTGTACTCTCAGTGATTCTCCTGGTGAATCAAGCAAGGTTTACCTAAACATATATGAAAGTCAACAGTGATGTATAGTTCCATATATTACATTCAGATGTTTGTCCTACTGGAGTAAATTTTCATCCAAGATTTGGAGACCATTCAGAAATTATTTAAAGAAGTTTGACTGATTATTTGAGAGCTGTGACCAAACCTGAATTCAGATGGGTATTGGGATGTCATCATAGTTTCTATTATGTTATGTTGTGATTCTGGGAAATCACATTGGGATGGAATGCATAACTAGTTGAAGCTTTCCCACACTCTCACAGTGACACACTTCTCAGATGCCTAGGGACAAACATAAAAACAATTGAAATATTAGCTTGACATTTCTCAAAACTTTTTCCTATATGGATAATAAAAAAGCTGCCTTACAAATATATTATACAAGAGAACACTGGAAGAAGATTAATAAAATGTTTTTCTCATCTTCTACAGGCATGCCATGTACTGTGTGCTGGAAACACAGGAATTCAAGCCCCTATCATCTTTCCCTGGTACATAAAATAGTAGAAAAAGCACAGATCAGAACTGAACATTCCCTGCCTCTTGTCACTTGCACACAAATGTATTCAGATGACATAGCACTACTTAGAGTAAATCTGGAGCAGAAATAACTCTGGCTTCTGACTGATTTCAGTTTCACTTGTTCCTGGTTTAGAGATAATAGATTAGTATTAAATGGAAATAAGTCAAGGCCATGGTTTTTTGGTCATAAGTGAAATTCATCAGCCTCAGCCTTTCCCCCTATATCTCCTCTGACTTATGCTGAAACTTTTCCTATTCAGATGACTTATGTTGGAGAATTTGAGTAGTATTTCTGTAGTAGGCTTCAATATGATATTCATGGTCCTTAGTAAGAAAATTACACTACCTGTCAAATTGATGTTCAAATGCTACCATGCCTTTATGGGACAGCTTTCCTCTCCTTTGATATTATATGTTTCCAATAGAGCAGACAGATTTGTTTCAAGTTGAGATGAGACATTCATTATTAACTCAAAAGGGTTTCATTGGCTGATTAGTTTGCTTTCCAGTCAAGTTCTGAATACTCACATTTCTTTTAACTATTTTTGATCCGCTCATAATTTCTTTTCTAATAGCTTCAATTTTTCCATCTTTCCATGTCTGGAAAGCATTTATTATTTCCTTTTTTAGCAGAGAAAATATAGCACTCCCTGACCTTCATTTTCCCTTTATCTATGTGGTGATAATAATTGTAGATTGAGGAGTTTTGTTTTGTTTTGTTTTCTAAGCTACATAGGTTTTTGGCCAAAGACACCATTTGTCCTCACACTAAAATAAGACTACAGATTTCTTTCAAAAACCTGGAAAAAGAGAATGACATAGGTAGTGGGGGAGGAGTGTTCCCAAAGTTATTGGATAACACCGTGCCATGCTGTCAAGAAGGGTAGCTCAGGCATCCTTGCAGTATCTGGGGGCAGTGCGGCAATAACACATGTGCGGCAGGCAGAGCTATGGGCATTGAAATTGATCAATATGTGAACTCTTGTAGGGGCCAGGCCCTGGGACAGAGCACCCAGAAGAACCTTGCGTGTAGATATGAGGTACAACTAGTACAGTGAGCTATGGACTCTGCCTGGTGGGAATCCTTTTTCTGTCCCCTGATGGCTGTGTGACCTTGTGAATGCTATTTACATTCTGTGACTCAGTTATCTACCTTGCATAGTGATATCAACATTTCTCATACAAGGTTGTTTTCAGTGTAATAGAGACAAACAAATGTTATTAAAATTCACAAATATCTACAAACGCTGCTTTCTCCTGAGGAGATAGATTTTTATTTTCCTCTTAAAATCTCTTCCCCCTTTTCCTATTTGGTTGTAAACAGATGAGGCTCGACATGTGTGGGAAAGCAAAGACTCTATTGAGGGGGACCAAGAATGCTAAATTGCTGTACACGATAAAGTGAAAATTTTGAAATTTCTGGGAGGAAGAGAGGGACTTGGAAGTATGGGAAGCCTGAAGAGCCCAGGAACTGGGGCAGGGGTGGGGGGAATCTGTGGGACACTGGCCAATAAATATGACAGAGAGAAAGAGAGAGACACAGAGACAGAGGGAGATTTGGAGGGCTTTGGGTTTCTCAGCCAAGTTTGACAAGGGTTTCAACCAAATTTATTTGACTTGCCAAAAACCAGTTTTATTTGAATTGTAGGAAATATGTACTCAGATTCATTGGCCAGACTGCCTCATTTTTACTTTTTACTAGCTGTGTGACCTTAGGCAAGTTTATTAGTTTCTCTGTGCTACCTCAGTTTCTTCATCTGTAAAAATGAGGATTATAATAGGACTTATTTCATAGAATTGTTATGAGAATTGGATAAACTGATAGTTGTAGTGAGTTGAGACCTGTGCCTGGCACATTGCGTTAGATGTGTTGTGCAGTACATTATCCCAAAGTCTAAATTATTAAATTTAGAATGAGACCATGGTGATTGAGGGTGGAGAAAAGGATGGTGGTAAGGTAGGATGCAAGGGAGGGTTTCAGCAGGACAGTCCAGGGAAGCCTTGAGCACTCAGATCTGGGTGAACTTAAAGCCCTGTGTTATTGCTAATCATTTGGCAGGTGATGGTTGCATCATATCCCAATGACAAAAAATAATTGCCAGAGTCCACGTGGTCTCACTCTAGATCAGCACCATCCAATAGAGTCATAATTTGCACCACATATGCAGTTTTAGTTTTTCAAGTAATGACATTTTAAAAAGTAAAGAGAATCAAGTAATGTTATTTGTTCGTTTGTTTGTTTTGTTTTGACCAGTAAGGGGATTACAACCCTCGGCAACCCTCTGCATGGTGTGGTCTGCACTACGCTCAGCCAGTGAGCACATCACCTCTCCCTATATAGGATCCGAACCCATGGCCTCGGCGCTACCAGCACCGCACTCTCCCGAGTGAGCCATGGGGCTGTCCCCAAGTAATGTTATTTCTAACGATATATTTTATTTAACCCAATGTGTCTATAATTCATTATCTCGACATGTGATCAATATAAAAATTATTAATGGCATAATTTGCATTATTATGTTTTGTATACTTGATCTCCAAAATTTGGTATGTATTTTACATTTACAGCACATATCAACTTGGGCTAGGCATGTTTCAAGTGTTCTGTAGTCACAAGTGGTTATTGGCTGCTGTATCGAACAGCACAGAGCTAGATTAAGGAAGAGAAACATACACAGATGTCTTCAGGTACATAAAAGATCTACTCCTACTAAATCCTTTCCACTCAACAAAGTTTTCAGCCTCTGAATGCTCATCATCTGGGTACAAAAAGATTCAAGGGACGCTTTCAAATGATGACTTTTTTTTCCCTTAGGTAAGATGCAATTCTGAGGTAAGCCCCCCACCCCCGTTCTCCTTCCAGTTACATTTATATACGACTGAGGTGAACTTATCTGAAGCATGGTGATATGTACATATTATGCACAAGTAGAGATTTGATCACCTCTAAATATATCTGCACTAATCCAGAATTTCAACACAATAGTGCTTAAGCAAAATCTTAGTAGGTCTGCTTCCCTAAACTTGGAACACTCTGAGAAACAATCAGAAAAATGGGACATTATCCTCAGAAAATGTACAGGTTTAGGGAGTAGATACTTGACAAAAGTATGTCAGGTGCCATAAGTACAAAGTGAACACAAAAATGTTTTAATCCAAGTAAGAAAAATACTGTGAAAATATTTAAGTGCACTTAAGATTATGTCTTGTTAAAGCAAGACAGGTAATGTCATTCCCAATGATTTGTTATACGATTTCTGTGCAAATCTTTATAATTGAATGAAGCCCCAATCCTAAAATGTGCCTCTTTAAATTTATCCAAACATAATCAGAAGAGTCCTTTTGAATCTGCTATTTTACATAAACAACATCAGAATCTGTTCCTATTACTTACACCTCTTAATTCACAGGCGACGATGTACATATGCAAATTAATTATAAGAACTGTTTAAAATCATTTTGTGCGTTCCGAGGATACTTACTCCAAAGAAATAAAATGACATATTAAAGTAGAAAAAATATAGTATCTTTGTTATTAGGACATTTCCTAAGTTTGCTTATAACCCTATATCTATGCATTTGCTATTTTTGCTTATACAAATCAAATTATACAAATCAAAGCTGTACAATCAATGCAGTTTCTGAGAAAATGTCCTTACTCGGGTGCAGCATTTGTGTGACAGTACATGCTCCTAAGTAACTGCATGATGAGTAGAATGTTTTTAAACAGTTTAGGCAAACATTTTATTTTAAAGGGAACATTGAAATACAAGCATAGGTTCTACTATAGAAGATCTGACAGCACCACAAGTAGCTAATCAATCAAAATGAGAAACAGAAACACATTATTTCTGAGCTATGAGTCCTTTGAAGAGAGCTGGTATAAATCCAAGGGTTAAGTAACTGGATTAAGGTCTCACAATTATTGCCAGAATCAAGAATGAACGTAGATTTCTTACCTACTCTGTCTAGTGATGTTCTCAGTATGTTATTACTGACTGCTCAAAGTGGACTGAATTAATTTTGAGCAAAGGAATTGCTCATCTGGGAAATAAAGGAGAAAGAACTGTAAACAGTTTCTATTCAAAATAAATGTAACTCTGTGGACAGTGATTGTTTTTGTTTATTTCTGTTTTTAGGAAAATGTCTGTTAAATGAGATAATGCATATAGCACACTTAGTTAAATGTCTGGTACATAGTTTACACTTGATAAACTATTATTTTTTTATCATTGTTAGTCATGTACGAGACTTTTTTCTACATCAGAGAAGTATAAATGACAGCACTCATATGCATGGATCTTCAGTCTTGAAGGGCAACAGCATATCTATTTGTGAAATAATCTAAAGTACTGTAATGGGTGTCATTAAACTGTGCCTACCTGAGGCAGTATAAATCATTCGGGTAAATGAACCAATTAAAAACCAATTACCAACACTGTCTGACAATGGAAGATTGAAGAATGGAAGAAAAAGTTGATGTGGCCTCGGTGAAACTGGTAGGAAGGCTCTGCCCCTGAGGTTCCAGGGAATGGATTTGACAAGATGGTTAGATTGTGGCTGTTCCTTCTCAGTGGCATTAAATCCTATTTCCTGTAAAATCAGATGCTTGCTGGCTAGATACAAAATTGAGCATTGATCAAAATTGGGCATCGAGGAGATGATTATATTTATGATGGCTCTTCATTTGATATTTTATTCATTTAGTTTGAATATACTTGGAGTAAATAGTTTTCCTCTGAAAATTGTCTGGATTTAGGTTTCTGATTTAAGATCTTTCAAATCAGTAGAAGTATAAAATTAGAAGTCTGTTTTCAAGATGAGAAAATTTGGTTCAATCAGATGGGCAGTCTTAATCTGAAATCACCACTTCGGTGACAAATTTATTTGATATAGTTGAGGGGAAAATCGAACAGACATTTTGGGGTGGTTATTTTACAATAGTCCACTAATTCAAATGGAAGAAAAAAGCATTTAATGCCAGTGTACAGGCGAGTCTGTAATTCTTGCTTGATTATGTGACAATCTATTTTGTGAAAATCCCTTAAATCCAGAGATTCAGCTTATCTGTCCAATAGTAATAATTTTAAGATCCAATGATCTGAGATAACTCAGTAGTTAAATTTACTTGCAGACATGGACTTTATTATTGAAGTTGTTTAAATTGCTCTTCTTTCTTTCTTGGGGGAACATACAATTCTCAGGAATGGTACTAAGTTTGTTCCCCAAATCAGTAATCTTCTCTAGAATCCCTTCCAGTCCTGTATCTGTTTTCTGCATTTTGATAAAGTTCTTCAAGATTGTGATTTCCAACGATGTATTTAATTTTTGCAGCATTATCGTACATTTTTATTCTGGTTGTGCATTCTTAACTTCCTATTATTGTTTTGGTTTCAGTCATCATTCTCTTGAGTAATGGTTCATTAATAAAGGTTCAAGTTCAAAGCTGTCAGCCTAATTCCTCAGTTTTTGGAAGGTACCCGTCTCAGGTAGCCCTGATGTATCAATGTGGAATCTCTTACTTCCATTTCCTGGCCCTCTGGTGATTGACACTGATGATTTAGGTGAATAGACAACCCCCAGGAGATCATATTCCAAGACTTTGGGGGTTCCTGAATTCATCAACAATACTTTGCTAATGGGGAACTAAATGCACCTTACCTTTAATTCTACTCTTATCTTTCCCATCTATTCTTGATCTGTGGTTTCTCAAGACTTGTTATTTCTGAATGAAAGTAAAAGTAGGAATGGGGGGAAGGGGAAAAAATGGTGCTGTGGTCACCTTCACCACCTGAGAATTAGGTGGAGGGGAAGTTTGGGGTTGGTACAACCCTTGATTCAAAGGTTAGTTAATGGAGAGGTACAGAACGTCTCCCTACCATTTAAATAGATAGATTTTATTTCATAATGTGACTATGCCACAAATCTAGACAGATATTTTTCAACATTTCAGGCAATAATTTATCAGTCTTAGTTTTCAATGCTGTGAACTTTTGTTGTTTTCTGGCTTTTCTGGGTATTTAGTTATAGGGCTGGAACTGGCTACATTGGAGACTGCTAGTCAAATGTCATTTTATGCCAGAAATCTCTTGAAAGATGATGAAATAAAAACTCAGACACTAGGGAAAGGAGAGCATTAGAGACCTGTGTACTGGCTCTGCATCTCCTGTGAAGTCATTCTTGAATAACGCATATTTTAAAGTGTGATTTACATGTTTTTGGAATTTCGTAATTAAATACATCAAGTCCAAGACAGTGTTCATATGTTTGACTATGTATTGGTAACAATGTTTTCTTTATAGGGATCCCACGGCCCTACTTAAGATCCTCTGAGTCACTATTCTCTATTTTAAAATGTACCCACATTTTCCTTCTCAACATTTTTTATTAGAGATTTTCATTGTCTTCATTAGTTCCTCCTTATTTAAATTTTTCTTCTTCATTCTTTTTTAAAGACATTTTAAAATGAGCCCAATATATCAGCCTTCTTAGTGTAATAATTAATTCTTTGCTTCCTCTCATTTATTAGTTGTCCTATTTTTTCTTGTTTCTGTCTTCCCCCCTGATATATCCGCTTCACACTTTTAAATCCTTTTTCTTCTTGTAATATATCAAGTCAGAGCTTCTTATTTGCTTATTTCATTTCTCTTAGATTGATTTTGTTCTATTTATAAATATCTACCCTTTTTTTGGGAGGAGTATGAAAGGAAATATATAGTGACATTGACTATTATACTCTAATCTGGCTTTTTAAAAAATATTTTTCATAATGTTTAATGCCTCCTGTTATAAAAGTGGTTCTTCAATTCCTTTTATTCTGTGATTTTTCTCAGAGACCTCCAGGATGCCTCAGGACATCAACTAACCCTATCTATAACTACAAAAAAAGAGACTCACTGATATACCAAGAATGGTTGAGTATTAATTAAAGATAGTGCTTTCCTTAAAAAAGTGAGACTATCTCCTCACTCTCAACCCAATACACAACTTTTCATTTGTTCTTTACTTTTTAGGGCCTTAACTTAATCTTAGAAGTAAACATATGTATCTTAGAAGATAAGACAAACATTTTTAAGTATGCATAATAACACAAATAAGTGGCAAAATACTGTGAAATGCAGGTTTTTATTAGATCTTCTTTGGGTCATTTTAGATAAGCTTATGCATTCTTGGTTTGCAAATAGATCTTTAAAAACTAGTTCAAATTTGTTCTTAGGAATGAAATCAGTAGTTCTTATGAAATCTGACTAACACTAGGGGGCAGTATGGTATAGTAGAAAGCGCACTGGACTTCGCGTTAAGGAGCCTGGGTTCTAGTCTTGGTTTATGTGTTGACAAATGAGAATAACTTCCTTTTTTTTTTTTTTTTTTGGCTTTTTATCTCCCTCTCTAAAATGAGGGGTATTGAATACATAATCCAAAGGGGGACTTCAAACTCTAAGCCTCTATGTTTAATTTGCCTTTCTTAATTAATAGTTTTTGCAAAGGTGGAGTTAAAGCCACGTCCAAATTCACAGTAGTAAGATTTAACTTAAGCCAACATGTTTTCATTCCTTTATAATTTGTGTGTGTGGTAGCTCCATATTGTAGCACTCTCCCCCACCCCCAAGAGGGCATACTGTACATTGTGACAGCTGAGCTGACTGTAAGCCAAGGAGGATTCATTCAGTGAAATGGCCACAATGCCAATTGCAATATTAGGAAACTATTAAAAAAAAATACTTTGAAAAAGCTGTGCCTCAGCAATGGCTCAATTGGGAGTTATGCTGAAAGAGCAATTGTGAACTCTTCATTCTTCAAGAGGCTTGCAAGCTGTTGGCAAGGCACACAGGGAGCTGTCAAAAAAAAGAAACCCATAGGAGACTCTATCATTGTTAAATCAGCACAGTCATCCCAAGTCACTGATGGTGCTGACAGAAAGTGATAAAAGCCACTGTTGGGAACCAGTGGCCAGAACTTCTTTGGGGAACTCCCTTTAATCAGTATTTTTAGATTAAGTGGTGTACTATGGAGGGCCTTTCAAAGTTTCTGGTCTGCTCCACTATTCAAATATATCTTTTTCACATGGACAGTCTTTTACTGAGAGAAGCAACTCTTCCATTTCTAACATAGAGGTGGTGGCCATATTCTCTGCCATATAAACTCACACCACTGATTGCAGCTGATTGGATCGTGGGTTGATCACCAACTCAATGAGAGTGAATCCATAGAAGGGCCAGGGCTTATGAGGTGGCTTGAATTTAGTCACGTCCAAGAAATAGTATTAACTGGTCAAACCAATAAAAGTCTATTTCTATATAATTTGAACCAGAGATGTGGGGAAAATACCAGCATGTTAGTAGCAGAAACACAAGCTAAATGACCCACAGAGAAAAGGCAACATGCAGATGCCAAAAGGGAAAAGCAGCCATACTTAATTCTAAGTTAGTATTTGCTGTGAAGTAGGAAAAATCATTACAGAGTAAAAGCAAGGTATTTGACTGATAGGTGCAGAAGAAAAGAGAGAGACTACATGGCAAAAGAATCATTAATGACCGCTGTTGAGGGGATAACAAGGTCTGCAGCCACTAGTTCAATTTTGGATTCTTCTGCTACCAGGAAGTGTGTTATAATTTCAGAAACTAACTACATGATTCTTTTTCCTATCTTCTTATGAGGACTGATCACATAACTAAGATTCCTATTCCTGTCTTACTTATTCTCCCATACTTCCTTGAAATAAATTCCCTAATTCATTTATTTTGTTAATTGAGCTAACAAAAATAAATCTTTACTATGCAGCATGAATATAAACTGATCTCAGAAGGTGCAAAAACAAGTTAAACAAAGTCGTGTGAAGTAACCCAAATTCATTTGGATAGTATTTTAAACCTCAGTCAGGATTGTCTCGTGAGAGAATAAAATTGTGCAGAATTCTGTCAAGTTCAAAAGTCTTCAAGCTTTTAGTTAGGCAAGTTTCTAGAGAGCAAAAGAAATGCAAAATCCAATCAAGTGATTAACCTGGCATGCCAGTAATCAGTTATTTTCTTTGAGCTCTAAATTCATCTCTTTCCCATACTTTGTGGCAATGAAATGAATCCTAACATTTTTACTTTGCCAACTGGCAAAGTGCTAGGCATCAGGGGCCTCCTGCTGAAGCAATCCAGCTATGCCCTTATGTCATGATCTCCTTACCAGCAGCCACTTCTGAGCAGCTCTGTCCTGGCCACACCCTCCAGACCACCTCCTGTGGGCCACTCCTACAGACCAGCTCCCATTCACAGCCTCTGGGAGTTTCTTTGCAACCAGACATCTGTGTGTTCACCCTACTGGAAGAAGTCTGAATCTCAACCTTGGCAGCAGGGCTCTCTTAGACCTTCATTTTGTTTTGTTTTGTTTTGCTTACCACCTCAGCTTAGAGGTAGTAGTTGCTTTCTTGTACCTGCTGCTTCTAGATTCTTTAGAGTCCTCTTTTACCTCTCTTGCCCACCTTTCACTAGTTCAGAATTCTTTTCATTAAATTCAAATAACCACTATGACTACCACCTCCTGATTGGACCCTAAATGATGTACCTGAGTAGATATGGAATTCATAGAGTTCTGTGAATGCTAAATCAAAGCATTTGCACTACATGATCATCTCCACTGAGTAACAAAATTGGCACAGCAGATATAAATAGGGTTTAGTATGTCCCATTAGGATGGCCAATAGGCATACAGTAAGCATCCCATTCAAAAACTTAGGTTATTGCCTCCATTAGAGAGAGTGCATTTTTTAACCCCGTGGAGATTTTAAGTTAAGAATAGACAAGTACCTTGGGTTGAATGCCATCAAAACAGAGTGTGAGATGGAGATTTGTGTACAGGAATTCTTTTGGGGAGTTCTCTCCCCAAAGAGAATATTTAAAGTGTGATACATCCCAATAAAAGTCCAATAGGATCTCACAGGGAGCTCAGAAGCTGGGATGACAATTCAATGCTCTTCCACCTTGATGATGTTTAGGGTAAGGGGATGTTAGTTTGCACCCTGACATTAATGGGTCATTTGATGCAAGCTGACTCCAGGAAGGCACGGTACCTAGGGTGTTGTAAATCTCTTGCTGAAGGAAATTTCCAGAGAGTGATTAAACTGACAACCCTCCCATCAGCTGCCCTCACTCCCACTAGCTGGGAAAATGGGTACCACAGTTATGAAGGGGGTTTCTTAGCAGCTGTGTTAGTTATCTACTGCTGCTTAAAATTTAGTGGCTTAAAACAACTACAACATGGATTTTGCTCACAAATTGCAATTTGGTCATGGCTCAGTGGGAGTAGTTCTTTCCTGTTCTATTCAGCACCAATTGCAATGGCTCAAATGCGGGGAGCTGAAATTATCTGAAGACTTGCTCACTCACATTTGGTGATTGATGCTGGTTGTCAACTGAGATCTGAGCTTAGGCTTTTGGCTTCTCCAAATAGCCTGGGCTTGCTCAACATAGTGACAGTGTCACATCTTCTGCATTCTATTTTTTTGAGGCAATGGCAAAATCTTTCCCATTTTTTAGAGGGGAAATAGACTTTAAGAGGTAGGGAAATAGACTTTGCCACTTGACGGGGAGTGAGGTGTGACCAGAAATATTGGTGTGACCAGAAATATTGCTGTGACCATTTTTGGAAAATATAGTCTGCTACAGCAGCACACTACAAAATCTACTCTAAAAGGAAATGAAAAAGATAGTACAAATATTTTGTTAGGAAGGAATTTGTGTATGGCTGACATTTCATTTACTGTAATATTTAAGAGAATTTTGGCTTTATAATAAAACCTTACAACTCCAGTTTCAAAATGTATAATTAAGCAATTTATTTAGAAAGGATTTTAAGTAGAAATTTTACTGTTTCTTTATAGAACTAGAACTTTTAAGAAAATGTAAATCTATATTCTATATTTAGTTTTTACATTAATATAATCATTTTTGTGTACATTAATAAAATCATTTTAGTACTTGGAAAGATCTAGTTTATTAATTGAGTTAAAGTGTTTAATAATAAAAAAGAATAAATTTATAAATGCCATTTAAAATGCTTGAAAAATATATATGTAATGAGACCAAACATCATTCATTTAAAAATGTTTATTAAAATCTGCACAATAAAAAATGTAATATTTAGGTTGGCGAGTTGAATTTAAAGATTAGGGGAAAAGTGAAGGTTTGAGTGTGTAACTTTATTTAATTGAATAACAGCTCTTAGTTCCCAAAATAAAATTATGAATAGTCTTTTCTGTATGCAAAACCCATCTTTGAAATGTCCCTTCATTTTCTTTGCCAAAAATCTCTCATCGACATAACCAAGAAGGTCAACTAGCACAGAGATATTGATTATAATTCTCAAATTTTTAACACAGGCTTTGACCTGGACAGGTTTGTAGAAATGTACAATTTCAGCACAGATCAAGTCAGCTGTATCTGTAGTACAACATGCCTAGGACAATGGTATGCAATCTCCCTTCTTAACCCCCAAGATCACCTTTCAAAGGTACTCATTTTCAGGAGACTACAGTGTGAATCAGATAAAAGCAGAGATGCTTTGTTTATAGAAGCTGAGACAGGGCTGGGTTGTATTTGGCCCTGACCAATGTTCTTTTACCTCCCCTTTACAGCACATTTTGAAAACCATTGGTTGGTCTAGCAGATAAAGCAATCCAATTTTAGGGCTCAAGTTATCATTTGCAACATTACTATCAACGATCTTCTGAATAACTGGAAATGAACATTTCTTTCTTTTTGGGAATTGAGACTTTACAATGTCAGTTCTATAGGGTAGAGCTTATGTAACATCCTTTATTTCAGAAATCCTACTTTATAACTGTGCTTTGAAATTCTAATATGTTCTAAAGATAATATAATTAATCTTTCAATGCATGTTCTTTTTTTTCTGTAAATATTTCTTTTGTGTTACATGAATTTTACAGCAAAATAGTATTACATTAAATAAATTGAGTTCTTGAAATATAATTAAAGATCAGTAGTTTTTCATCCAGAAAAGATATGAACACCTTTCAAGTTAAGGGTCCAACTTCTAGAATTCTCTTTCTACATTGGCCAGATAGACAAATTCTAGCTTTGAGATAATGTGGTTTAAAAATAGAAAAGTTGATTCAATCCCAAGTCTACATGTTAGCATATTTTCAGTTATTTATCAGAGATTAATGTGATAAAATATCTTAAAACTGACTGTCATGGTCCTAAACTGAGTATTACCTAACAATTTACTACCATTTACCATTGTCTTTTGTCAGAGTAGCTTTACTACTCTTACTCCTAAGGTACTGCATATCGATGAATCTTCCTGATAAAGACTAATAGGTTAATATTATTATAGTTAGGCTGTATTATTATAATTGCACATTTAATTTCATAAGTTATTTCAACTTTTTGTCTAGGCTTTATTGTGTAAAAGAAATAATGGTTTTTATTGTAACATATCTATTACTTTAAAACTTACTTAAAAGATGAAAGACATCAGAGGCCTGTGTCAATTGTGATCTTCAGGAAGCAGCCTCTGAGACGAGGATTATAGACTGGTTTTAGGTATATCTGTGGTTAAAAGAGAAGCCAGGTGGAATTATAGCAAGCCCCAGGAGGATAATGATAACACAGAGCCCTTGATTTCTGAAGCAAAACCATGATGTCTTTAACATAAAATTATATACCATTCAAAAAACAGCAGCTGGCATGCTTCTGGGCTCAGTAGAGAATGAACATCTGACTATGTGACATGAATTGACCATGAAGCCAGAACTAACTATCATGAGTTAGGCTCTATTAGGCCTCCCAAACGGGCCCAGGTATCCATTGTAAGGGAGAATTGGTACATCTGGAATCAGACAAGAGCAGGATCAAAGGGAAGACTCTCCTGTCATCCACCACTGTTGTGCTGGTGCCTCTTGTTCATACCTATTGCTTATACCTATGTCTGTACAGGGTTCTGTGTGACAGCTGATACAGGAAAGAGCTCCTGCTTAATTTATGTATGGGTCAGCTGAAGATGAACTGCTGCTCAATTCTGGGGTGACCTTGAAAGACTGGAGTGAAGAAAACTCCTTCCAATGGACAGAGCTTCAGGATGATGCCCTTGGTCGTCCACTTCATATGGCCAATGAAGTGGCCTAGGTGAGACTACATGCAGACTCAGGCTGGGGAGAGGGACATAGGAGGAGAAATATTGGAAGATTAGGATTAAGGAGGTCTGGGGAAGAGTCATGTGGATAAATGTATGCGAGCGGAAATCAAGTGTGAAGATCTTTCCATAAAAACAGGTAAGAGTTGTATGTATGTCATGGCTGCATTTCCTCACCTCCCATGCTCTCCTAAACTGGCATCACTCAGGCTTTCAAACTCACCATGTCAAGGACACCAGTGGTCTCAATCCTGCCAAGTCCAAGGTCTATTCTCAGCCTTTATTTACTTGATCTCTGTAGCATTTAGCATGAATGGTTATGTCTTTATTCCTAAAACAAGTTTTTTTCACGTTTTCTAGAATATCAAACTCCCCTGGCTTTCCTTTCATCACATTGAATGGTTTTTTTTTTTTCAGTAACGTTTTCAGGCTTCTTTTCTTCTTTTTGCCCTTTACATGTTGGGATGCTCCAGTGCTGAATTCTTGGCCCTGTTCTCTTCTTGATGTATATTTATTCATTAGCTGATATTATATAATCCCATGGTTTCAATGACACTTATAGGTCTGACTCTTCTCTGAGCTCCAGACTTATATGTTCACCTGCCTACAGGTCATCTCCACTTGAATGAAACATGGATATGCCCAACTTAAAGTGTCTAAACCAGAACTGTGAGTTTTCCTCCAAAATCTGCATCTCCATGGAGTCATCCTTGACTCCTCTCCATGATGTATCCCATTTGCACCATCAGCTTCAGATCTGACATTTACACTCAAAATATAGCATAACCTTGACCCCTTTTCACAACTTTAGGCAACCTCCTTAGGCTAAGCCTCCAAAAAGAGTTAATTTACTGACATTCTTGGGTTTTATTCTTGCTCTGCTGCAGTCAGTATTCAACAGAGGTGTCCTGGGGACCTTTTTGTTAAGAAGGAAGTTACGCCATGGCTCAAAGTCTGCCAATGGCTTCCAATCCCATTCAGAATAAAATTCAAACTCCTTGCCACATACGAAATGGGTTGGCCTGATTTGCGACTGCATATGTCTCTGTCCCCTTCTCCCAGCCCATTCTTCTCTCCGTTTATTCTTCTTTTGCCAACTGTCATTCTCACCATTGCTCAAATTGGTGTCCATTCTTACTATAGAAACTTTGTTCTCGCTGTTCTGTCTTGCAGAAATCCTCCTTCTCCAGATCTTTATGTGGTTCTCTCCCTTATGTCATCTAAGTCTCTGATCGAATTTCACCTTCTTAAAAAGTTTTTACCTGATCAGCTTATTTAAAATATGTACCCCTCCAACTTCTCATTAACCTCTGTTGCTTTTTTTTTTCAAAGCACATGCTGTTGTCTGACATGCTATGAACTTTTCATTTATTTTCTCCCTTTTTCTGTAGAACAATTACTACTCATGAGGAAGACAATGATTGTCTGGTTCACTGCTTATCTTCAGCACCTAGAACTGTAACTGAAATACTAAGCAACTTAGCAAATATTTGTTGAATAAAAAATCAATTTTGTAATTTATCTCACCAACATTGGAAGATACACTTAATCTATTTTGCAGATGAGGAAAATGAGTCAGGAAGATTAAGTAACTTGGTGAAAATCACATACACATAGTTACATTATTTAGTGGTTCTATATAATGACTTAAATGGAAATTTTTTTACACTTTAGCACCAGGGGGGAAATACCTTCTTGGGGAATATAATAAAAGTGATTTAAAAAAAAAAAAAAAAAAAGGAATACTTTTTTTCTTGAAGTTGGCTTCTGGGAAAATACAGCAAGTTTTCTGCATAAACCACAGCATCGTTTTTGTTGTTGATTCTTAAGGTTTGTTTATTTTATTTCAAATTTTTTCATATTTATCTATTTAAAAAGTCTTATTACATTCTGCTTATGGTCAAAATGTGCTGCCTTATTTTAAGATTTAAAATTCAAGTGAATAAATTTGGCAAATGTGATCAACTTTAGGCCAGAATATAAAAAATAATCAACAGTAAGGTATGTATTTTTGGTAGTATTAGGTAAAAAGTTTAGCAAGCTAAAATGAGAGTGTGATGATTTCTAACAGTCTTTAAGAGGCTTTACAGATTTATCAGGGAAAGAAGAGCTCAGGGGAAAAAAGACCAAATAATAAATTAGGATCTACGTATTATTAATAATGCTGCTAAAAAGGCTGATATATTGAGCTCATTTTAAAAATCTCTCTTTAACAAGAAAAATGAAGAAAGTAACGTGGGCAATTAGCTACTGACATGACCACTGCATATGTAGGTAATGACCAAAATGTCTGGGTGGTATGATCAGCTGAACTTCTCGAAGGAGGAGACTGGGCATTATTAACTATTTAAAGTTCACAGGGAACACAGATAAATTATTCATTTGTTTAAGATTTTTATATTTATTTTCCACTCAGTCATTTGACTTTATGACACACTAACATGCTTTTAAGTTTACTATGAGATAGTTTAAATTTATTAAAGATAAGTAATATTTATAAATTTCAGTCTTTTTTAAAAGGAAGTAAATCACATATAATCAGCAATGAAAATAAACTTTCAGAATTTTCTTTGCTTTGAAAAGAATTTTTAAAATTTAAAATATAGTATTTCTAACATCCTTAGGAGTAAAAAGGATTCACAGAAATGTTTATTTAACATTCTACCTGATATTAAGTTATGTTATGTTATCATACCATATATCTTATCATACCATACTGTATTATTTTATATATATATATATATTTTTTTTTTTTTTTCTCTCTGCATAGAAGAATGTAAGCTCTATGAAGCCAGGGGTTGTGTCTCTCTCTCTCTCTCTCTCTCTCTTTTTTAATGGATATACACCTGGAATATAATAGATTTTCAATAAATATTTATTGATGAATGAAGGAATGGTTTATACTTTACAGTTTAATGAAATAATCACTTAAAATAATTACTTAATGATTGAGTGTTTCCCAGTTCTCCATTGGCCTTTCATGTTCTTCATGCTTTGCAAGCTGGAAGCTATCAAAGATGTTTGTATATGGAGCAGCCTGGAAAGATAAAGGTAACGTTTCCCTCTGGAGAAAATGGCAGCTTTGTTCACTATCAGTTTAATACAGATAATGTCTCCCTCTAGGGCAAAACCTAGACAAGTTTATTTCCATTTTAGATCAGGCTTCCTTAAACTTGGAGTTTCTTTCCTATAGCACAACCTACTATGTATGCAGGCATTATCTGGCCTCATTGCATTGCCCTGTGAAAATTTCAAAGACCGGAATGAGAAGATGGTGATACTCTGAATGCTGCTATTGCTGTGAGTCAAAAACTGTCCTTAATCTCTGACCCAGGTGTTTTGTTCTTCTGCCAGCACCTTTAAAACTATGGCAGGTTAACTTCTTCCACGCATGTGGAGTGAAAACTCGTGTACTTCACGGTTTTTGACATTCTGTATTCAGATAAAGATTTTTTCGAACATAGGGTTGTATTGATATAAAAACATACATAGTAAAAAATAATCCCACTATAGTGCTGAAAATTTAATAAAACCCCTAGACTCAGGTGGGAAAATGAATAAAATAGAAAAAGAAAAAAGGCCATCAGAATGACTCACTTGAACTAAAGAAAAGAAAAAAGAAAGACCCCCTTGGAAATTGTATAAGGAGAGAACAAAGCCTAAGGAGAGAACAAACCCAAGGATACTAGATATGGGGGACAGCAAGGGAAGGAATTTGGGAAGTGACAAGTTGGCCAAAGGGCATAAAGAAATATCACGATTTGTAAGAATGAATATGCTAATAATAAATTTTGACAAGTTAAAATAAAAACAGAAAATTGTATAAATATTTTGTTAAATCAACAAGAAATTTCATTTTTATTTTATAATAATATATTACTTTGAAGACAATAGAGTTAGTGTCAAGGAAAATTTTTACTTATCTCATCTTATTGTTTTTCATTTATTCAATAAATATTAAACATCCACAGCGTCCCTTGTACTATAATTGGTACTAGTTTTCAGTATTGAGCACAACAGATCAAGTTGGTACCAATCTCTTGTAGTAGAATGGGGGAAGATGTATAATAAGTAAGTAAAACACCCTGAATAAGAGAAATGAATGTAGCCAATAATGTCTCAGAGAATAATGGAGATACTCATTTAATTAAAGTGGTCAAAGTCCACCTTGACCTGAGGAGAAAATAAAATTTTAGATGAGACCAAAAGGATAGATTTTAGCCAAAAGGATTTTAGCCATACAAAAATCCAGGACAGCATGTGAAAAAGGCCCTGAGATGGAAAATAGCTTGATCTGTCTGAAACTCAAAGAAGGGTCCAGAAGTAGAATAGTTTTAAATAAGATGGGGCAATGGTGGAAGATTCAAAAGTTCAGTTCTGCACAGTTAAATTTAGGGGTCTTGAAGAGACATGCAATTGGAGATATTTGCTAGGAAATTAGATATAGTGTACCGTAGCTCCAATAACGTATTAAGCTGAACATATAAAATTGTGATAAGCAAATGAGATTTTCTGAAAAAGGAGAAGAAATTGTGGTCTGAGATAGAGGCCTGTGAAACTTCCAATATTTAGTCATAAATAAAGAAAAGTAGGATAGCAAAAGAGAATAAAAAAGTAGTATTTTGGAGATGAGAGGAAGCCCGAAAGAATAGAATCATAGAACTCAAGAAAGGATAGTATTTCAGGAAAATGGTGTAATTCTCAGGGTCAAATATGGAGGAAGACAGAAAGGTGCTTGTGGAAATATGCTAGACTTGCTTGCTCAGCACTTAGTCTGTCTGTCCTCTGTTCAGTAAAGACTGTAATGATAAATTTGCCATTTTCTGTAATTTCATGCAGATTGGTTTCTGGATATGAGTATGATTTTCCTAATTATGTGCTCTCACACTAACATGGATTTTAAACTGAGATAAGTGGGGGAGAGATAACAGCAAGAAAGACATACTTTTTTTCTTATGCAAACGTAGCAGATGTAGCACATACAGTTCTAGAGGCTCAAATTCTACCAGCAACTTCCTGATAAATTCATTAATTTGCATCCAAAGTATTGTCCTCCCAGTGGAAACTGACTGGAAACAGCTTTCTGTTTCATGGATTGTAGTTAATGCAGTAATGTCTTGAAGCTTATAGCTGATAGCACAAATTCCTGATACTCCAACTTCCAGATTCTGCCACAGGTAAAAGTTTCTCTGTTTGGTCTATTCTGTGGCATTTTTTCAAGTAATAATTCCTGGAGATCTGGCCCAGAGGCTTCTCTTCTAATACTTTTATCAATTTTGCAAAGTCCTAATTTCTCACAAATGCCTTATGAATTAAAAAAAAAAAAAAAAAGTTTTGCTTCTGAGGTTTGCAACTGGACTCTAAGTGATATAATATTTGGTACATTAAAGGTGGGAGACTTTTAAGAAATGAGAATCAGTAGAATGTGGAATGGATCATCCAACCTGATTTGATTTTCAGGATCTGGTCACAAGTAGAGGATAGAATATCACATTTATCAGACAGTGGAAAACATATCCTTAACAGGACTATTTCTTTTAATTTTATTCCTGACTGGAATAAAGTGCCTGGTAAAGGCATGGCAAAAGGCATGTTATAGTTATTATAACTTTGTAGTATAGTTTAAATTCAGGTAGTGTTATGCCTCCAGCTTTATTTATTTTGCTCAGAATTGCATTGGCTGTGCGTGGTCTTTTGTTGTTCCATATAAATATCTGGATAGCTTTTTCCATTTCTGAGAAAAATGTCATTGGAATTCTGATGGGGATTGCATTGAATATTTATATCACTTTGGGTAGTGTGGACATTTTCACAATGTTGACTTTTCCAATGTTACTGGCATAAAAACAGACACACTGATCAATGGAATAGAATAGAGAATTCAGAAATCAACCCACACACCTACAGCCATCGGATCTTTGACAAAGGCACCAAGCCTATACACTGGGGAAGAGACTGCCTCTTCAGCAAATGGGGCTGGGATAACTAGATATGAATATGCAGGAGAATGAAACTAGACCCATACCTCTCACCATATACTAAAATCAACTCAAAATGGATTAAAGAATTAAATATACACCCTGAAACAATAAAACTTCTCAAAGAAAACATAAAAGAAACACTTTAGGAAGTAGGACTGGGCACAGACTTCATGAATAGGACCCCAAAAGCATGGGCAACCAAAGGAAAAGTAAATAAATGGGATTATATCAAGCTAAAAAGCTTCTGCACAGGAAAAGAAACAATTAACAAAGTTAAAAGACAACCAACAGAGTGGGAGAAAATATTTGCAAAAATGTACATCCAACAAAGGATTAGTATCCAGAATATACAAGGAACTGAAACAACTTTACAACAAAAAAACAAGTAATCCAATTAAAAAATGGGCAAAAGAGCTAAATAGGCATTTCTCAAAGGAAGATATATGAATGGCTAACAGACATGAAAAAACACTCAACATCACTCAGCATTCGGGAAATGCAAATCAAAACCACACTGAGATACCATCTCACCCCAGTTAGGATGGCTAATGTCCAAAAGACTGTGAATCATAAGTGCTGGCTAGGTTGCAGAGAAAAAGGAACTCTCATACATTGTTGGCAGGACTCCAAAATGGTGCAGCCTCTGTGGAAAATGGTATGGAGGTTCCTCAAACAATTGTAGATAGATCTACCATATGACCCAGCTATCCCACTGCTGGGAATAGAATGGAAATCATCAAGTCGAAGGTATACCTGTTCCCCAATGTTCATTGCAGCACTCTTCACAATAGCCAAGAGTTGGAACCAGCCCAAATGTCCACCATCAGATGAGTGGATATGGAAAATGTGGTATGTCTACACAATGGAATACTACTCTGCTATAAAAAAGAGTGAAATACTTCCATTTGCAGCAACATGGATGGACCTTGAGAGAATTATATTAAGTGAAATGAGTCAGGCACAGAAAGAGAAATATCACATGTACTCACTTATTTGTGGGAGCTAAAAATAAATAAAGAAATACACAAATAAACTGTGGGAGGAGGGAAGAAGACATAACAATCACAATTCCTTGAAGTTGATACGACAAGTGACAAGTGAACAGATATGAGATTGTTGGGAGGGAGGGGGGAGAGGGAGGAGGGAGGGAGATTTTGGTAATGAGCCACAATAATCAACCGCATTGTATATTGACAAAATAAAATAAAATTTTTTTAAAAAGGCATTTTAAAGGTAGACAACGCGGTAACTGCTGCATCATGTAATCATGGGCATGAAGAATAGGAAACTTTTGGATAGGCCGACTGTGTTTATCTGTACTTGAGAGCTAAAGGAAGAACATGACAGGCTCAGGGCACTGCATTCTCAGTTCAAGGCAGGATCAGAGAAAAGAGCGTTTCATCTCTTATATCTCAAATTTAGATGCATAAATTGATTCTGCAAGTTGGAGAATCTACAATGTAGAGTAAATTATGGCTTTATGATGGTTTTTATGTGATGGTTAGAGCTCCAATTTGGAAAAACAAATGGGGTTCTGAGAATTGGTATAGTGACATTTAGAAGGATTCAGATGACTCTGAGTATCTAAATCCAAACTGCACTGAGCGGAAGCCACTTCTCCTTCCTTGTCTGAAGAGTCTGTTTACTTTGTTTGGAGGTCCTGTTATGACTTCACTGAGGGCTTCTGCTAGTTATCCTTATGCTGTACCAATACTGTGTCTCATGATCTCCAAACTTCTAGCCAGTGTCAGATCTCAGCATGCCAAAGAAAGCAATTATAGCAAGTGAAACTAAGAAAATAAGCCTTATATGTCAAAATAATTGCAATCTGTGCTAAAATGCATTGGCAAAAACTTGGGGAATATGTGTGAGAATTCTTCAGTGGTAGAACATGAAGACAACAAGAAACTTTTAGAAAAGTAGAATTCAACTGTGCTCTACACTGAATGAAGTGACCTGCTGAACACTCCTTGATATTATGGATAAGAAGGAAACCAAATATATAGAGAGGGATGTTGGAATAAATTTATCATGTGCAACCTACTTGCCTCTCTTATTTCAATGGGAATGATGAAATCTGCAAGTTAGCATTTCACTGACAAAGACTATAAAGGTAGGATTACCATAAGAGACACATGTGAGAACAGAAGTGAGAATTATTTTATTCACGGGGATCTTTGCTAGTGGCTGATGGACCATGGGTCTCCAAGATTGAAATAGATGAAAAGTATGTTAAGGTACTACTTGGTCTCTTTAATGAATACAACTTCAGGGCTGGTGACAAAAGTTTGACCTAAGTTCCACAGGAGAGTTTCATCTCCCTCTATAATTATTGGGAAATGGATATTCCTGGGGGAAGATTCTGCAATGATATTTAAAAAAAAAATATGTACTATAAATAGTCCTCTATTTGCAGCTATTACCAGAGAGATTGAGCGCTGAGAAAGGAAAATACTAAGATTTTCAGGATTATTGTACATTAGCTCTGAACTAGCACTAATCCCTAGAGATAGAGTATTATTATTCAGAATGGAGGCTATGGGGTCACATAAATAAAGAATTTTTCCCTCAGTTTATTTCACAGTGGTCTCAGTGGGTCTGTAACACCATTCTGTGGTTACTTTTGAACTCCTGAGTCTAAGATTGTAATAGGTACAATTAGAATTGGTAAAAGCTCCACACTGACGCTCTGACTTCTGGAGTCAGCACCATCATCATAGAAAGTGGAATCTGCTGG
Organism: Cynocephalus volans; assembly: GCF_027409185.1. Classification (NCBI taxonomy): domain Eukaryota; kingdom Metazoa; phylum Chordata; class Mammalia; order Dermoptera; family Cynocephalidae; genus Cynocephalus; species Cynocephalus volans. The sequence continues at coordinate 39,657,418 of NC_084465.1, forward strand.
AGCTTCTCCATGCTGGTGAAATAGTAAACCAAAACCAGTAACATCCCTGGTAAATAGAAAATATCAGTACTGCCCTCATTCTATTTATCTTATTTGGTATAAGAAAGGAATATGAGTACTAGAAACACATGAACGAGTATAAAAGACTTAATTTCCTTAAAAGGATTTTGACTCTTTAAAATAAAGTGCTAGCAATGTGTGGTGGAGTTTATAACATATGGAGAAGTAGCATGATGATAACAGTAGCACAAATGGCAGGAGGCATTGTGTCTTACATTATACATGAATTGGCATAAAAGTATTTCAAGTTAGACTGCAATTAGTTAAGTACGCACATCATTATTCACAGAGACTACAACCAATAAAACAAAGACTTACTGCTAAAAATTCAAAGTAGGAGATAAATAGAATACTAAGATATACTTAATTAATGCAAAATAGAGCAGAAAAAGAGGATCAAAAAAGATGGGAGGAAGTAAACAAAAAGCAAGATGGAAGCAATCATTGTCAGAGAGAAAAATGGAAACAGATAAATCCAAAATTATAGTTGCAGAAACTTGTACTACATTTTCAGTAATTTATAGGGGAAAATAGCTAAAAAAAAAAAAAAAAAAAGTTACTAAGAATATAGGAAATTTGAACAAACATAATGACAAACTTGACCAAATGACATTTAGAGAACACTATAAACAACTTAAAAACAAATATTGTTTTCAAATATATGCAGTATAGTCCCAAGATATACCACGTGAGGGGCATTAAACAAGTCTCAATTAATTTCAAAGAACTGAAGTCAGAAATAAAAGAAGGCAAAAGAAACAACTGCCACTACGTAGTCTTTGTCACTCTCATCACCCTGATGAAATCAGTGGGCTCATTTTAATTGCTCATTTCTCATCCGTATGTTTCACCTGTGGGGAACATCTATATAGTTCCCAGATACATGTTCTCTAACCACAATTGAACTAAATTAGAAATCAATAACAGCAAGATATCTAAAAATCCCCAAATATTTGGGATTTAAGCTGCAAACATTGAAACATTGAATTAGTAAAGAAAAAAAATCACTAAGGATACTAGAATATATTTTGATATAAATAAAAACCACAATGTATTAAAATTTATGGTATGATGCAGTGCTGAGTGAGGATGTTGTAACTTTAAATACATATATTGAAAAGAAGTAAGGTTTGAAGTCAATAATTTCAGATCAACAAGCCTTAAAAAGAAAAGCAAATTAGTAGGAGGAAGCAAATAAGAGGAAGAATCAATAAAGAAGAGAAAAAACAAAGAAATTTGATAAAAATGAAAGTTGATTCTTTGAAAAGTTTTCTTAAAAAGTTGATAAAACTGTATGAAGGGAAGGCATTGAAGAGTCTAAAGACAATAAGAGGATAATAAAGAGCAATTATGAACAACTTTATGCCAATAAATTGACAAATTTGGAAAATAGACAAATTATTTGAAAAAATGTCATTTTCTAAAGATGACACAAGAAAAATTTAAGCATCTAAATCTGTTAAATGAACCAAATTATTAATTAAAATTCTTTTTATGAAGCAAACTCTAAATCAATATCTCTTTAATGGTGAATCTTCATAACCATTTATAGAAGAAATTGTACTAAATCTGTGATCAGATAAAGAACACTTACCAACTTGTCATCCTAGGTCTGCATAATCCAACACCAAACCTAGTCAAGAATATTCCAGAAAAAAAATTACAGTCCAATATACTTCAATAATAAAGAATAAACATACTTAACACAATATCAGCAAATCAAATTCAGAGATATATAAAACCAATAATCCAAGAGGTTTTCAACAAGTTCATGGAATGATTTGTATTACCTTTTAATTCCACTTATCCACAGACTTTTTGAAGTACCCTTGTACTTTTTGATCTAGGGGAGTTTATTCAAAAAATGCAAGTTTAATATTTAAAAACTGATCTATGTAATTCATGTCATTGAGAAGAACGAACAAGAAAATTAAATATAATTACATCAATAGAAGCAGTAGTCTTAGTCTGTTTTGTGCTGCTATAACAAAATACCACAGTCTAGGTAATTCATGAAGAACAGAAATTGATTAGCTCATGATTCTGGAGGCTGGGAAGTCCAAAATCAATAAACTGGCATCTAGTGAGAACCTTCTTGCTGTGTCATCCTATGGCAGAAAGAGGAAAGGCAAAGAGAAGGCAGGAGAGAGACAAAAGGGGCCAAACTTTGATATGGAACCCACCCCCACTGATAATGGCAATCCATTCACGAGGCTGGACCCTTCATGGCCTAATCACTTCTTAAAGGTCTTAACTCTTAGTACTATCACAATGGTAATTAGGTATCCAACACTGTTGCTTTGCTTCCCATGGATTTGTCATCCCGCTTCCCCTGGGTGATGGAGCTGCAAAAGATTACTCAAAGTCCATCTCTTCTAAGCACTGAGAAGCCCCAAAGGGGTTAATCTCCCAGAACCCTCAAGAGAGAGGCATTCTTTCTTTTTGGGAAATTAACCCAGAACTGGGGTTCTTGCTCTGCATTTATTCTCCAGACCAGGAAGTTCCAGGAAAAGAACATAGGTGGAGTTACAGTTTAACAATATAGGCTGGTAACATCAGTCAAACAAGCAAAGTGACATTCCATAATGCAATTTGAAAGAGGTTAAGTCAATCCACAACAAAAGCTCAATCTTAGCAAACATTCTCTCTCCATACAGCAATTTCCCAGTATCTTTATGTATTAATCAGTAACTTATCTGTCCTTTAGCAAGCAACCTTGCTGTGTTACAATTCTTTATCTTACAACAGAGACTATAGCCTAGGGAAAATTTCCTGTCTTTTGCAAGGTTAACATTTTTACCTGTACTTTTAAGAAGTTAGGCTAAACCTGAAACTACAAGAAACTAGACTCTGTAAAATATACTTGCTTTATAAATGTAAGTACACTCCACAAACCACGTGCTTTTTAAGGGACACATTAAAACCAAAGCAACAGTTGAAACATTTGATAAAATTCTACACCCTTTATATTACAAGCTGTAAGCAAACTTAAAATAAAAAGGAACTTCTTAATCTGATAGAGTATCTAAAGACAAACAAACAAAAAAGCTACAGCTTACATTACAGTTTAATGTGAGAAGGTAAATGCTTTCCTGCCAAGGTCAGGAAAAAAGAAAGATAATTCAAATAAATGAAGACTATTTCTTGTCTCACATCACATCTCAAAAACATAGCACTGGCACTGGAGTACTAGCTATGCAGTAAGGTTAGAAAGGAAAAATAAAGCTTTAAAAGTTAGAAAGAAAAAAAGCCTTTATTTGCAGAAAATGATTATGTACATAGAAAATTCAAAGGAATGCATAAGGTATTAGAATTCATAAATGAAGTTAGCAGCATTACATGATAAATATCAATTACATTTCTACATATTAGCAATAACTAAATCAATACTAAACTTTAAAGAGTAAAAACATTTATAATAGCTTCATAGACAACAAAAGCCTAGTATAAATCTAATTAAGGATGCACAGAACTTTACCCTGAAAACTCTTAAAGACTGCTGAGGAGAATTAAAGAAGAGAGATATTCAATATTTATGTATTGGAAGACTCAAATTTGATAGGATGTCAATTTTACCCTTAATGATCTAAAGATTTAATAGAGTTCTAATCAAAATCACAGGAGGTTATTTTATAGAAATTTGATAAGATGATTTTTAAATTTATATGGAAATCTAAAGTTGCAAGAATAGAAAAACTGTTCTGGGAAAAATTGAACAGAGTTGGAAGACTTACACTATTATAATGTACTAAGGAAAGCTAAGTAATTAAGATACTTTGACATAGAAACAAGAATAGATACATAGACTCATGTAATGGATTAGAAACTAGGATAGACCTGCACATATATAACAACTTGACTATGTCAAAGATGCCACTGAAATTCATCCAGAAAAAGGTTATCTTATCTTTAATTGGTATTTAAACAACTAGGTATCTATATGGAATAAAGAAACATTGACTTTTACCTTACATTATACAAATGATCTGATGTAAAAAGTAAAGCAAAAACTTTTAGAAGAAAAATTGAAGAATACTCCATGGCCTTGGTATAGGAAAACATTTCTTAGACAGGATATACACAACCACACACAAAACTATCATAAGAGAGAATTAATAAATTATATTTTAGTAAAATTAGAAACTTGTATTTAAAATTTACTAACATGTAGAAAGATTTACTAACAAGGCAAAGATTTAGAAAAGATGTTCACATTACACATATCAAAAAATGACATATTGAGAATATATAAAGAGCTCATTATTCAATCTAAGGGAAAAAAGACAATTTAAAGTAGGTGAAATACTTCAGCAACTAAAAAAAAGTATATTCAAATAGCCAAAGAACGTTTGAAGATATACTCAACACATTACTCTTCAAAAAAATGTACACCAAAACCACCATGAGATTCTGCTACATTGCCACTGTGATTAAATTAAGAAGGCTTAGCTTCTTGGTTGAGAATGCTGTTGGTGAGAATATAGAACAATGACAAATCTCAGACATTGCAGGTAGAGTATAAAATGACACAACCACCTTGGAAACTTGACAGTACTTATCCATTCTTTAATCAAGCAATATAAGAATTAGTTCTCAGTATATAATAAACTGTTGAGATCCAAGAGAAATATCTAGATAGATATTAAGCTACTGAAATACATAAAAACATAAATGAATCTTACATTCATTTTGTTAAGAAAGCCAGACACAAAAGAAGACATACTGTATGTGTCCGTTTATATGAATCAAGAACATGCAAAACTAATCCAAGGTAATAGAAGTCAGAATAGTCATTGCCTCTGGGTGGGAAGATTAACTGGGAAAAAGATTGAGAGAAATTTTGAAGGTGCTAGAAAAGGTCTATATCTTGACTTGAGTGGTGGTTACATGGTGCACATATAAAAATTCATATGAAGTGTACACTTAATATTAGTGTGCTTCAAGTACTTCAGTGTAAGAGGGTGTGTGTGTGTATGATTGTGTTTTTTTGAGGTTATATATATGTATTGGTACTGTTTACATGGCTACCCCCCAAAATAGTTAAATTTCATACCAAATTTCTTTACTAAGTTTCTTTACTTTTCCTGAATATGCAGTTATTTATATTCGTTCAGTGAGACTGTATCCTTTTATCCAAAAAAATAAGTTAAAAAAGATTTACAGCCCTACCATGGCAAAAATATTTTAAAATTAGGTATGACAATATCTCTATTAAGAAATAAGAACTATGTTTTGTATGTTAAAATTATGCCTATAATATCCTCCCAGGAAAATGGCCCATTCTTCTGTGATATATAAAATCTCATATTCACAGATAGTCAGGAATGTCATACTCTGACAGGTCAGGAATATTGTCAAACTTGCCGGTCTCTAAATAAGGTTCGGTCATAGGTTTTACAGGCAAAACCTGGTAGATGTAATTTTGCTGATTCTTGCTTCCTGACCTTAGGAGATAAGTTTATAAAGACAGAAAAATGTTTCTGACACATAACCATAAATTACAATTCTAGAGGTTTTGCAAATTCTCCACACTGTTATTAACTCGACAAGCATTAGATTCCTGTGGCTCTGGTTTTTAGAACCAAATATTAAGGAAGTCTGTATGGGTTAATTAATACCTCATTTAACTTCCATAAGTAAAACTGATCAAATGAAAGAAAATATCAAACTAATGGTATTAAACTTTTAAAAATGTCTATAGTTAAATCCATGCCTCAGGAGACACAGATCTGCCCACAATGAGGGACCTTGTGAGAAAAACTGAACCTTGGTCCTCATGCAGCGTGCATAGACACATACAATATGTCTCATGGTCAGAAAAAAACCCCACACACTTTGTACCTTTAGAAAACTAAAAATAATAGGGTTGCCTTGTCTGGTTCTAGTCCTCAAAGTAAATGAAACCTTGACCATTTCTGGCAAGTTACTGCCACCAGGATGAAACAACATATTCCTGACTTTTGCAATGTTGTTGTTAGAGGATATGTCATTATTTTTGCACACATGATAAAGAGGAAAATGGCTCTTTTGGCACCATTAAGAGACAAATGTAAACTTACTAGCCTTTTCTTTTTTTTTTTCTATTAAATTCCTCTTTTGTTTTTTATTTGGCCAAGTAGAACTTCTCAAGTCTTTACAAACCAACTTCTTTTCTTTTCCACTTGATATTGTCTCTGAATCTTCCTTTCACAAAAGTGAAGTATTCACATTGTTACTGGTGTCTTAGCTGCCTTCAAAACAGTAGAGGGAGAACATTTTGAAGGCAGTTATGATTCATATACAACAGAAAACATGAGTTAATGTAGATACATTCACAGAATAGCTGATATCTTCCAATGCCAGGTTAAACACATTAGGTTAAGTAAGAAATATTATATCCATAAGCAAAAATTCAGCTTTTACAATCATTGCAATTATATCTTAATTAAACGTTTGGTGTTGTTACATGATGACTATAACTTGGCTATCATAGTATATCATTTAAATAACAATGTAGTTGGGCTTGATTCTTTGTCAGTGGAATCCATAATTGAATCACACATTCTCATTTTTGGCTTTTTGGAATTACTACATGAATTTTAAACTAATGCCTCCCTGAGTAGGGTGTGACAGAAACCCACAAAATCTGCATCAAGCTTAGTCATTCAGGAGTCAGACAATATTTAAAGACGCCCAGGAAATAATCTACTCTTTAAGAAACAAAACCAGAACATGCCGAGTTTTTTGGAATCCAAAAGCCATAAAATCAAATCTCTTAACCAAAACAGTAGAACTGAAACTTTTGAAACATGGTGTAATTATCCTAATTGGCATGGTCTAATAGAAATGTGCCAATTAAAAAACCCTAATGCTAATTGGTAGCTCAGAAAAACACATGATTGTTCAATAATCTCACTTTTATTACATTACTTTATTTGCAAGAAAATGCATTTTAAAATTTCCAGCATTTCATAAACTAAAACAGGTGTGGAACAAAAAGAGAAGACACACACCCAAAGAAAGTAACTGAAGCCATGAGTAGCTGGCTGGGCAGAGGAGAAAAAGATTTTCTAATTAGTTCTCTGATGCATCCACAGTCAGCCCTTTTTATACTTCAGGCTCTAGCCTACACCAGTGCCAGGGTTTATGTATAATCTTCAGGTGACATTGAATATAAATCTCAGTGAAAATCATGGTAACAGTCAAGAAATGAGCTCTTTCTTCACTTCTGAGCAACATACTGAAAAAACATCATAAGAGTTCGAAAAGGAGAGAGTTTTTTTTTTCCCCTCTGCTAGATGGAGAGTATTTTTTTTTTTTCCTTCCTCTTACCAAACTGACAATGATATAAAATTTTCTAACTTAAAAGATTTCTCTTTCATTTTTAGCCAGCTTACTTGATCTGGAGGTTAAGAATAGCTTCCTCTAATGGTGTCAATCTGGAAAAAGAGAAAGACTTTCTCAGAGGGAGTAGCTAGTCAGTTGCTCTCTGGCAAAGTGTCATGTAAAGACAGTGGGATTATCCAGAACACTCCTCCTCTGTCTCCCGCTTCTTCTACCACGTCCAGCTGCTTTTTCCTCAAACTATGGCTTGAGACTGAGAAAAAAAGAAACGGACTTGGCAGAAGCATGTGACAAAAGCTCCATGGAAAAGTACCTTTCCTGCAACACTGACTCTGTAGCTCACAGCTAATTAATCCCACAATAGAATGTAAGTTGGCTAGTTGTATTTTGAATGTCCTCATGTGGCCTCTCTTGACGGGACTTGCCACCAAGGGTTTTAAGCTTTCACCCTATTTAATATTCATGTCTAAAAAAGCAAGGTGCCTTGGGATATTACGAATTTTTAAAAAATTGGTCCTTTAGGTTTAGATAATAATGGAAAATTCAACAGCTATAGCTGCTGGAGACAAAAGGTGAACAATTCGCATTCTGGAAGTAAACTACCAACTCTATGACGAATAGGAAAAGGCATAATTATTCAACAGTGAAGTGACAGTTTTTGCAATTGAGCGGCTAAGTAAATGGGACCCGCAAGAAGTTATACGGTTCCTGAGAGCAAAATTCTTCACAATAGGGAGAGCATTTTAACAAAAGATTTAGTTTGAATAACGGAGGTAGAATCAGATTTTTAAATTGTTTTTTAAAAAGTGTATGATACTCTACTTAATGAAGCATCCACCCCTTTTGTATATAACTCATTGCCTGTTAGTCATTGGGCCTTTGACATATATTATTACTTGTACTATAATTAATCCATTGGGAGCAGACTCAAAACTTTCTAGGAATTTTTCTCACTGATATTCCATCTTGCTGCTAATACGGCTCTAGTCTCATGGGGTGTGCAGCAGGGAATAGGTGCTTCATTCTCCACATTTCTTCCTCTTAGTAATATCCAATAATCCACATCCATCAAGTTTTATATGATGTGCCAGATTATCATACTTGGTTCATATAATAGGCCAAATATTACTTATTTCTAGATTTTACTGATGAGGGAAGTGGAAAGGAGAGGGTTAAAAAAAATAGATTTAAAGCACAAAGATAGTGCATGGGGGTTGTTTCTGTTATTGTTGTTAATTCCCAAATCCCTTGTTCCTTCTACCCTAGCACACTGCCTGAATTTAATATTGTCTATAATTAAATAGGATTCATTCCATCTCTTAAAACGAATGCCATCCCCCACCAACGTCTACTTAGTTCTTATCTCAGTTCTTATTCTCAACTCAGGCCATAAGGTTGTACATTATATAGGCCAAACATATCTTTTTTTGGCCTTGTTAGGTTAGCAATTTTTAAAAAATTTCATCTACATTCAGATAAATGGTAATGAGTAAAATTGCTCACATTCCTTTGGATCTAGAATGTGTATTTCCAAGAATCCACTGTTAAAATAAAAATTCCTCTGGGAAGTATAATATGTGAGTTCAATATTAGGTATTAAAACTTACAGCTGGACTAATTTTCTAGTAATCTTTCATCACTTTGGCAAATATAAAGCAGAACAGTCAACGTATAGGGAAATCTGGACTTTAAAAATTTTAATAGGCAAGTGAATATGGAAAAGGTCTGGAAACTAGAATGATCCCAAAACTTGCACTGCATAGGGAAATAGAGTGGGGAAATACAGAGACTCCTAGACAGCACGTTGGCCCTGGGTATCTGAGAGAAGGGGCTAGAAGTGCCAGATACAGGAGAAAAGAATGGGGCAGGTGAAAGGGTACTAAACCGAAACACTGACGACTCCATATGCTTCTCACTGATTTATATGGAATGCAAACTCGGGCCAAGTAGGTATCCAGTGCAAAAGAAGCATAGATCCAGAAGAAGCATAGCATCACTTACTCTTAATTTTGAACTTTACAGATAAGGAAACTGAATCTCAGGGATATTAATTGAAGCACAAAATGATATTTTTGTAATGGTAAATGTTTTAGTGTAAATTTTTTGTTCAGCTCCTCACATAGTACCCGAAACCTAATAGTTCTCGCTAAATATATACTGATTGCTCAAACGTCAATCGTTTATATTTTTATTTAAATGAGTTTTGTCAGTGTTTTAATTTTTACAAGTCCTTCCTTGATAAGTAGAGGGTCTAAATGTGATTGAAAACCATTTTTGCTATTGTTAAAAAAATTCAGATTTTAACAGGTTTTGCAGAGTGGAAGCTCTTATTTAAGACAATGGGTAATTAACACTATGTATCAGATGCAGGATCCAGACAGTCTCTTTTCTCTGTGTTTGTATCGAACACTTTGGGAACCTGACTCACATCAGTATACAGATACCCAATACAATAACTGTCATCACTGAAAAGAGATCGTTTGAACGGGATATGTGGAATTATTCCAAGTCACTATTGGTAGACATTTTGGTAAGTATATTTTTGTTGCTAGGTCAAGTTGCTTATGTCAGGTGGTAGACAGAAAAGGTTGCTAATACCCTAGGGACCAAAGAGCATCTTTCCATGGACAGTAATGACAGCTAATGTTCTTCTTTAGTTTCTTTTTGCTATAAACATTGTAATTTTTTCCTAGGAAAATTAAAATGACTCAATCTCCACAGAAAACTCTATTCATTCAACTGACAAATTTGAATTCAAATAAAACTCAAGAGTTTTGCCTCCTGTTTATCTGTGCATTGCAGGCGTTAAGACTTAAAATTTTTGAGAAGTAATCAACTTTGAAAGATAGTCTATACAACTAAAGAGAATACTAAGCTCATTCACTTTATAGAGGTATTTTAGTTTTCACATTGTCTTACTTCTTTTCCCATGAAAAAATTCTAACTTTTAGAACTCTAGAGCAAAATCTTTAAAAATTATTCCGATTTCATTAAAACCATGTATAAATAGAATGACTATTCAACAACTGCTTATAAAAATTCTTTTTACAAACACTTCTCTTTCATTACTCACCAACAGTGACTATGAAAATACTTTGAAGCACGGAGCTGGTGCTCCTAGCGTTGGTCCAGATCCTTCTTTCAGATTATGACATGTCACATAATCTTTCTCGTGCATATATCTTTGTTGGGAGACAATTCTACTGGGATCTCCTGTGTTTCTGCATGACTTGTGAGCAGAGACACCGACAGCCTTTATTGTGGAATATCTTTTCAAGGATGTTTATATAATGAACAGCTCGGAAGAGTACAGATAATGCCTATCAATGCAAAGGGCAGATTTGTTTGCTGTCCGGTATAGTAAAGATTATAATAGTGCCTACCTTTGGGTAAAGAACAGGCATGTTTCCTTGCAGACTGTTATAAACGATTGTGATTCCTTAATCTCAGAGTTCCTCATCTGTAACACAAACCCTCTGTGTGTGCAGCGTCCACCTGGATACCTCCACATCACCCCTGTGAGATTTGGGAGGCAGGAAAGCTGTTGCAAACGGGAGGTTGCACATGATGCTTCCTGCACCTTGAGTAATGACATCTTTTTGTTCTGTGATTCCTGTCTTGTGTCTTCTGACAGTACCCATAAAACTGTGGCAGGCTAGCTTGTTAACTTGCAAGTTAACTAAAAACTCAGACCCTTCACAGTTCTTGACAATACTTACATTTTTTAGAAAATTTTACACTTACTAAAAACTTCCACCTAATATGTTCAATGGTTTAAAAAAATTAGCTATACAAGTGTTTGGAGACAGCCTTGAGTGTCTTCTCTGGTTTTTCTGACTGCATCTGTCTTTTTCTTGGTTAGCACTTTACCTAGGCTGCATCACCCCTCTACACCACAGGATATGACATCTAGATTTCGAAGCACTTGTCAAGAAGCTAGGTAATGAAATCTTCAAGTTAGGGTTTTTTGGGTTTTTTTTTTTACTTTTTTATGTTTGCTTGTTTGTTTTTGTTTTAGAGTTAGCTCCCTGCTATGGTTTGAATGTTTGTTCCCTTCAAGGTTTATGTGGAAGCTTGATTTCCAGTGTGGCAGTGTTGAGAGGTGGAGGCTTTGGGAAATGATTAGATCATAAGGGCCCTGCCACCATTCATGAGTTAATGGATTAATAGGTTATCATGGGAGTGGCACTAGCTGCTTTATAAGAAAAGGAAAAAGCATGTTAGCACACTCTTGCTCATCCTTCTTGCTGTGTGGTACCCTGCATCACCATGGGACTCTGTAAAGTCCCCACAAAGAGGGTCCTCACCAGATGCACACCCTGAATGTTGGACTTCCCAGCCTCCCAAACTGTAAGAAATAAATTCTGTTTCTTTGTAAATTACCTAGTTTACAAAGAAAACTGAAGCAACAGAAAACTGACTAATACAGAAAAACTTGCCTTATAATGGAAAAACTTTAGCCATATTTCTTCAAATATTTTGTCTGCCTTGTTGTCTTCTCATTCTGCTGTTCCAATCATGCTTATGATATACCATTTGATATTGGTAGGGGTCGAATGATGTGATACTTTTCCTCACTCATCATAAAGGTCATGGTCCTTATGACACACCTATAAAAAAGGACAGGTTAACAAGAAAAAAGCCAAACAGATTTATTTAGTCAAAGTTTTATGAGACATGGGAGACTTTGGATTAAATGAACCAAAGATACAGGGGAAATTATTTAATTTTATGCTTAGGTTTGATGGAGCAGGGATAGCTGTCTAGAAATGTGACTGGACAAAAAGGGCATGAGCAAATAGAAATAGACTGAGCGGGGAAATCCAGCAAGGCCTTTTTCTCTTCAGATTCTTCTTGGCCTCTCTGTTATAACATGTGGGTAGTTTCTATTGACCTATGTTAAAGCTCATTGATTCTTTACTTATCTATGGTAAGTCTCTCTTGTGCCCATGGAAAGCATTCTTCCATTTCTGTTACTCTATTTTTTTATTTCTGGCATTTTCCTTTGATTATTTCTTATAGTTTCCATTTCTTTATCAATATTGCCCAAGTAGTCTTTCTTGTTGTCCACTTTTTCCTTTAGAGCCTTTGATGCATTACTCACAATTCCAGTTGTCCCTCAGTATCTGTCGAGGCTTGTTTCCAGGAATCCCCACAGGTACCAAAACCCTTGGATGCTCAAATCCCTTATATAAAATGGTTTAGTATTTGCATATAACCCACACACATCCTCCTGTATACTTTTAATCATTTCTAGATTGCTCAAAATACCCACTACAATGTAAATGCTATGTACTGTATTTTTATTTGTATTTATTTTTTATTGTTGTATTGTTATTTTTTATTTTATTTTTTTATGAATATTTTTGATCCCTGGTTGGTTAAATTTGCAGATGTGGAGAGCCAACTGTATTTTAAATTTACTGTCCGATTATTCTAACACTCGTGTCATATGTAGTGTGGTTCTGATGATTGCTGTGTCTCTTCAGCTTGTTTTTTTTTTTCTAGCTTTATCAGCTTGGTGGTGGGATGTGGGGAGAGGGGTATTTTCTGATCTTATAATATACGTCTCAGTCTTTGGACATGGGGTCTGTGTCTCAGGGGTGTATGGCTTTCCCCCCAGTCCTTTAACCCCTTCCTCAGCTGTAGCAGGTATCTTCCAATGTTCTCAGTCCTTAAAACCCTTCCTTTGTAGATCATCCCCCCTTAGGTGAGACAGGGAGGATACAAAAGAGCTAGAGTTGGGCTGAGCTCCCTCCCCTGGTTGAAATGAGATTTCTCTGTTGCACTTTGGCAGTGCCCTTTCATCTACCTGTTAAGGCTTTCGTTATGCTAAGGAGGAGGATCTTAACAAATTTCAGAATGGCTACATTCCTCATCCCCTGAAGGGGTTTATGGAGAGGAGCTTTCTCCAAATTTACCTAGATCTTCTCTGTGAGAGCCTGGTGAGATTCTTAGAAGAAAAGTCTCTGAAAGTGTGACAGCCCCCATAAGTGAGGTCCCTAGAAGCTTCTCGCTCTCATGCTAGCCCATATTAAACCTGAAGCAATTCATCAAAATTTCTAGTTTAATATTTTTACCAGTTTATCTCATCTGGTGGCTTCTGCCCCAGGGAAGCAAATCTTGGTATCTATATCTCTCTGGATGCATTCATCTTTCCAGATTTTGGGACAGTGTTTTCTCCTTACAAGAGTCAAGAGAAAACTTCCCCTCTAACCTCCTGAAGGTTCTCTGAAAAAACAACTAATAAACAGAGATTAATATGAAGAAAAGGCATAACAAATTTCATTATTCAACGTGCTGGGAGAAGGAAATGCACAGAAAAATCACATACCATTGGGTGGTGTAGGAGTATGATTTTTAGGGGGCCTCAATGGACTTGGAGAGCATACAATAGCCTGAAACAAAGTTTATTTCACCAGCAGAGCAGACAATGACTGGTAAGTGAGTCTTTAAAATACTGAATGGGACTGAAAAAGACAATGGTATGTGACAAAAATGTGTCCAGGTGTGTTGACAGACTCTAGTCTTCCTTCCTGTGATATGAGTTAAGTTCATGAAAACTCAGGGAAAGGATCAGAGGCAATTGTCTTTTTCTTTGGTGGGTTTGGACTTTAGTCAGATAAGGGAACAGCTTCATTCTGTCGTTCTGTCATATGCTTTGGAGAGGGACAGAAGATTGAGAGACAGGCGGGGGATTGGTGTGGCAGGTCAGAGAGGCCTTCAGGGTGCTTCTTTATTCCAGCATGTCTAAGCATCATATTTTGGGGTAAAATCTTTCTGCACCCCAACACCCTACAACCTGTTTTCTGATGGGTCCAAGAAAAGTTGTTGATTTTCCATTTGCCCAGCTTTATTTTGTTGCAAGAATGAGTATGACAATGTCCATCCTCATTATATGTCTGAGCTGAAACTAGAAGTCTTGTAATGAGGAATAAAAGAAAGGACAATTAACATCCCCCTCTTTTTTTCTCCTGCACACTACTGGGATGTTTCCTTTTCAGTCCTTCTGAGGAAGCTTCACTTACCAAGTGAACACATCTTCTTGGTATCCTGTGCCTCTGTCCCACTCATTGCAAAGAAATACTCAGTGTTTAATCACATCTCATTGCTTCGCACTGCCCTGTATCACTTATGCATTTCCCTATCCTTGCCATCCTGAACTTTCATCCTTGAATAAACCAGCACCTTAATCTTAGTCTCATGCTCTGCTTTCTAGACTTAGGCTGAGACAACAAGCAAAATACACATACATGTCATTACAAAGCACTCAGGCAATAAAGAAAGACAAGCAGTTTATATTTTAAAGTCAATTTCACTGCTCCGAAAAACACTGTTTAAGTTTATGTTTATACTTCCATGCCTTTATCTATTCCTCTGCATACTTACCATTGTTTTTCTCTCACACAAACAGGATTGTATTTCCTAAATTACATTTTTATCTTTAAAATATTTCTGTTCTGTTTGTAAATATGCATCTACCTCACTTATTTTAACAGCTGCAAACTGTTCCATTGTATGGTTCTATAATTTATTGAATTGTTCCCTTATTGGTAGTCATTTAAATTGCTTCCAGATTTTTGCATATTGCAAAACAATTAAAGCTGCAATAAACATCCTTTTATATATATCTTTGTGCATGTATGTGCATGTTGCATTGCCTCCCACAGATTTGTCACCCCATTTCCCCTGGGTGATGGAGCCACCAAAGATTACTCAAAGCATATCTCTTCTGCACAGTAAGAAGCCCCGAAAAGGGGCTAATCTCCCAGAACCCTCAAGGGACAAATTTACTATGAACTGGGGTTCTCTTCCCACATTTATTCTCCAGACAAGGAAGTTACAGGAAGAGAACATAGGTGGTTTTTTTTTTTTAAATACAATTTAACAAGTTTAAAAATAGAAGCTGGTAACATTCAGTAAGACAGGCAAGGTGACCTTCCATAATGCAGTTTGCAACAAAAGCTTGCTTTTAGCAAACATTCTCTTCTTACAGCAATTTCCCAGTATCTTTACATATCAATCAGTAACCTGTCTGTCTTTGAGCCAGTAACCTTGCTGTGTTACAATTCTTTATCTTACAACAGAGACTATATAGCCTGGGGAAAATTTCCTGTCCTTTGCAAGGTCAATATTTGACACTGCAAGGCTTTGGAAAACCAGGCCCTGTGAAGTACATTTGTTTTATGCATGCTTCACATGTGCATATTTTTATCAATTAGATTCCTAAAGTTGGGATATACCATTGTACTGGACACTTTTATACATTTTATCATATAATTTCAGCACTTTGAGTTAGGTACTATTATTTCTACTTTTAAATAGGAAATTGAGGCTTAACTAACTTCCTCAAAGTGACACAACAATAAAGTGAAGACAGAATTTGACACAGATAATCTATCTGTTCTTCTTATGGCGGATAAAAAAGGCTCTGAAACTGTCCTCCACATCAAGCAATGCTTTGCTTTTTTGATTGTGCTCTAATGTCATTGCCCCCATCAAGCTCTCTTTTTGTTGTTATAAAACATTCTACTAATTTTTCTCCTGCATTAGTCCATTTCCATTGCTTATAACAAGATACATGGACCTGGGTGAATTATAAAGAAAACAAAATTTATTGCTACAGTTTTGGAGGCTGGGAAATCCACAGTGCCAGGAACACATCTCGTGAGGGTCTTGGTGGTGGTGACACTAATGCAGGGTATCACATTGTAAAAAGGCAGAGCAGAGAGAGTGACAGACTCTTCATGTTCCCCTTTTAAAACCCTAAGAACCATGCCTCTGACCACCATTATTAATCCATTCACTAAGGCATGGTCCTTCAACCTAATCACCTCTTCAAGGCCCCACCTCTCAATTACCATAATAGGATTTCCCACCCTCAACTGTTAACAGTGGGGATTAAAGCCTCAATGAGGTTGGGGGCAGGGTGGGGGGGGATCCAATCTACAGCATCTTCCAAACTTAAAATTCCTTTAAAAGAGGGATGTGGGCTGGCCCCTGGCTCACTCAGGAGAGTGTGGTGCTGATAACACCAAGGCCATGGGTTCAGATCCCATATAGGGATGGCTGGTTTGCTCATTGGGTGAGCATGGTGCTGACAACACCAAGTGAAGGGTTAAGATCCCCCTACCAGTCATCTTTAAAAAAAAAGAAAAAAGAGGGATGCTTCCAGGCAGTTATTGTTCAGGGTAGGTTCACATGAAAAACACCATAGTATAATCCTTTAATCTCGAAATAATAAAATGCATATTTTAAATGTGTCTAAGTATGTTCGACATGCTTTTAAACTAAAGCAACTCTTTGCTATTGATAACTATCTTTGGAGTGATTTAGCCTTATCTTTATTGCCAAGTTTATTGTCAGGAGTCTAAGAGAGCATTTGATCCAGTATAAACCTAAATTTTCAGTTGTTTTGAATTTCTCTCATTTTTTATATTTTAATAAATTCGGCATAGCATATATTCTGTCTGTTTTTACATACTCATATATGTTCACTGTTGGAAATTAGTTAAGACATAATCACATCTTTTATAGTGTAAGTAAAGATTGATATAAGTACACTATATGAACAGAATTATTGGTACTGTTAAAATTACATGGAACCTTGTATACTATATTCTTATGTTCTTAGAACCATTTGACAGAGTCAAACCAGTTTTGGGGAAACAATAGTGTGTGTTTGTGATGGAGTCTGGATGTGTTGTCTCCTCCAAAACCCATGTGGAAATTTGATCTCCAATGTGGCAGTGTTGGAAACTGATTGTGTCATGGGAGCAGATCCCTCATGAATGGATTAATGCTCTCCCTGGGGGAAGAGGGAGTAATGAGTGAGTTCTCGCTCTATTAGTTCCTGCGAGAGCTTGTTGTTTATAGGACCCTAGCACCTCCTCTCTCTCTCTCGATTCTTCTCTCTCGCTTCCTCTTACCATGTGATCTTCTTGTACCCGCTGGCTGCCTACTGTTTTTCCACCATGAGTGGAAGCAGCTCGAGGCCCATGCCAGATGCAGCTGTCCCGGAATAGTAAGCCAAATAAACCTCTTTTCCTTATAGATTACCCAGTCTCAGGTAGTGCTGTTATAGCAACACAAAACAGACTAAAACAGTGTGTAAACAAAACAAATAAATAAAACTGGTTTATTGTTACAAACTCAATTATCAAAACTAGCTTCTCAGACTGGTTCAGCTTCCAGCTCCTTTGATGAGGAAGATATTGAAAAGTAGACTTCAGCATAGTGGAATGTGCTTTCAATCTGATGCCTTCTTTACTTTGATATGACTACAATGCTTGTATCATTGGTTTTCTTCAATATAGGCCATTCCATTCACACAGGATAGTTAAGAACTTTTTATTCTTTTACTAAAATTCTTAAGACTGCCCTACATGACTGGGATTCTGTAGATTTTGCTTTTGTGAAAAGTAACTACAGTTTGAAAAACAAAAAATTGTTCATAAAACTGATTCCCCAGGAGGGTTGGCCAGCCACATAAGCTTACTCCTCAGAAATGGGAGCATGCAATTTTGGGAAAGACAGGTCTAGAGGATCTTTTAAGGGTATACTGCAAGAAGTCTAGAAAAATCCAGTCCCTAAGTAAGGGGAAGCTATAAAGATTTGTCAAATGATTTAGTAGGGAGAGAGTTTATTCAGAGGGATGATTATAAGAGGAGAGCAAGGGACGACTGCTGTAGAGGGAGGGAGACACTGCAGTAGGGAGAACACTGCAACCATGACATCTGCGAGCTTCTCAAGAGTTTGGCCAAAAAGAGTTTTTCTTTTATATAAAGAGGGATAAGCAAGGTTTAAAAGAAGCATGCATTGGAAAGTGAAATGGAAGGGTAGCATTTTGATAGTAGATCAGGGAGAATTTTTCCATTAGGCCAGCCCAGTCTCATAAGAGGTTATATAGGCTGCTTCAGGATGAGGCTGGGCCAAAATCCCGAAATCCTAGAGAAGAGAGAAGCTTAACCAAAGTTTCGTTAACAAACATTTTGCCCTAATTGATCAGTGGGAACTAGCAGTTCAGCTAATCATTTATGAGGCAAAAAACTAGAATTTAGAGGGTCTGTGTTTGGGCCTGTCCTAGGTAAACAGAAGTCAAGGGCATCAGTGAGTCTTATGTGGAAGGGTGTTTTGTTGTTTCTTTGTTTGATTTTTGCATAAGTCATTCTTCAGAACTCAAAGGGTTAAGAGGATTTCTTAACCTTCACTGTTTTCTAGAAGCACAGGATCTGGGTCGAGTTTGACACTGTCAGATTAGAAATGTTTTCTTTACGTAATGTAAGAATCTAAGACTTTGACTCTGCAGCACTTGTGCTTGTATCTATCTCCTGAGCCTCCTGGGCCTTTAGAACCTGTGGCGTGCTGTGTCAGAGCCCTGGATTACATTGGAACAGAAGGGAATAGGACTGGAACTGCAAGACAGGTGGAAGGGGCCCCTGATCACTGGCCTTACAGCTATGTCATAAAGAGTATGGACTTGTTTAGTACTTTTCTTCCTGGGGAAGGACTGTGGTGGACGCCAAGAACTTCTTTCCTTTAAAGACTGTCCTCCGACCCTATGAGGTTTGAGATGTTTAGACACAGGGAGCTAAGGCTTTCTTCTACTTTGCTGCGAATTGAATATTCAGTTTGAATAGTTTTCTACTTTTTTAACTGACTTTTAAATCCTTCTATAATTCTAATTAAGCTCATCTTCATCTCTGGAGCTTGGCTAGCTCTAAGGCAAGAAATAAAGGAAGCTTGCTTGCCAGGCCAGGCTTCCTAAGCTCTCACATCTCTACTTGAATTGATTTGCATTATAATGCACATGGGCAGGAAGATAGGTAAATTGAATGTGTGATTAACTGAGCAAAGAATAAAGCCCATATAGAGTTAACATTATTGCTAGGCTACTTGCAGGTCATTTCTGAAGGATGGAAACAGGCACTCTCTGAGAATGAATGTAGGAAATATGATGATTATCTTATTGAATATAAAACATTTATTACATCATCCAGTTCCTTTTTATTTAACATGAAATGTGTTAAACAATTTCTAAGATGACAGCTAATCATGCTCTGTGGTGGTAGCCTACTGCTGGCCAAGATGGGAAACCCACTGGATCTGGAAACGATCCTTTTAGTACTAGCTGGAGATATGGTAAAATAACACAACCCTACCCAGGGCTCTAGGATTTTTACATAGTTCTGCAGAAACTGAATTAATAAGTTTTTCTAATGTTTGGTGAAAATATATATCTTAACTTTAATTGTATTGGGGGGAGTATTAATGCAGTCCCAAACATCTATCTTAAGAAAAAAAAGAAAAAGAACCTTAGACAACTTAAGATGCAGCTTTGTGAAAATATGTTTTAAAACATGACCCTGAGGGCTGGCTCGTGGCTCACTCGGGAGAGTGTGGTGCTGATAACAGCAAGGCCACGGGTTCGGATCCCTATATAGGGATGGCCGGTTAGCTCACTTGGGAGAGCGTGGTGCTGACAACACCAAGTCAAGGGTTAAGATCCCCTTACCAGTTATCTTTAAAAAAAAAAAAAAAAAAGACCCTGTACATAGGCAGATTTTTCTTTTTAGCATTGTGATAACCGTGTAGAATGACCTGATACTATTCAGGGTAAACATTCCTTTTGACATTCATCATAAATTCTGGTACTCACATTCTTGACGTTTTGTGTAATGCTTTGATAATTTAAATATCACCTTTAGACTTTCAAAATACAATTGCTGAAGTAAGGTTTGTATTCATCGTAACAATACATATATAAATACTAATATTTTATTGTCTCTTTCTCCGTAAGGGTGTCCACAGACAGATTTTGCATAATCAAGTTAATAGTGTTCATGAATCTGTGTGACACTTCTGGTTAAATTCTGTCTTTGTTCTTCCCATTTTGTTAGAACAAATTATAATAAGAAAACATTTATTTCATAGGAAAAAAAACCTATTTGTGATTATTAGAATTCCATAGAGCATAAGATCAAACAGTGTTTTGTAACAGAATTATGTACAATAAAGATGTGCTAGAAATAATGTCTGTCTCTTTAGATGAAATAACATATCTAAAAAATGACTTGTATTTTTTAAGAAATCCAAGTTTATCTTAAATTAAATAATTTCTGAAAACCTTTGCTGTTAATGTTAAACATGCCATTGACAACATAAGTATAAGTAAATTAAAGTCAAGAATGTTTTTCCTTGTCAAAGAATTTCTAGACTTCTGGTAAATATAATTTTTTATGAAATAGTTTAAAAATGATCAATTCTGTTACCTAACTCAGCATTCATCTATGACCGAAGGGACACATGAGTATCATTAACATATGGAATTAAAAATATTAAGATTGGTGTTACTCCTTTCCTTTTACGAAAGTAATTTTTAATTACTTGCTAGAGATCTCTGAATGTTAACTTTAACATGGAAGTGAAAACTTATATGATAGCGTATAATTTGCCTGCTATAATATCTGAGGTTTTAATTACGTTGCAATTCCACCTTTTTTAACAAGTGGTACTAGCTGTCAAGAGTAGAAATAAAATTTCAGCCAATCAAAATACAGCATATATAAATAGTCAAGTTAGTATGATATAATAACGCAATTCATAGATTCCATGAAAAAATCCTAATACCCAGCCTGTTAATAAGAATTTAAAAAACAAGAAATGGTACCAAATGAATTCAATCATATCATAATAATTCTAAGAAGAATTTGAAACTCTGCAAACTTACCCAATCTAGTTACTAAACCCAGGCCCTAAGTGCTTTATGGCTCAATTTAGATTCCCTCTGTCCTCCTGCTTTTGACTTGTAAAAACAGTCTTAACCTTGATCATCCATTTTAATTGTAAAAACAGTCAGTGTATTCACCTTGTTAAAGAGAATTATATGAAACTTTGGAGATAAAACAGGAAAAAAAAAATCTTGCTTTCTTAACAGAATGCTGTAGACTTATCTGACAAGGTTGCTTGAGACTGAGGGACATCTGACTCTCTGTGGGAATGTAATTTTGTTTTAATTAGAATTCCCACTTGACTAGGGTTTAGGCATTTTACAACTCTGAAAAGTTAGAAGTTAACTTTTAGGAAACTAAGATTTGGTAATTCTCTTTTACATACAACAGAAAATTTAACTCTAAAGATTATATATTCATTGATCCATAAGATTAATCGATTTTGTAATTTCATAATCAGTTCACCATTCCTTGTTTCAATGGTTGTATAAAAGCCCAGTTTCTCACATCTTTTTTGGATGAGATCTGCTATCCTGCTAGTTCCCTCATTAATGTGTTAAATAAAGTGTGGACATGTTCATTATTTATTGGTGAGAAGTATACTTATTTTAATATTTTGCGAATTATGCTTTAATAATCTAGAGCCTTTTGAAAAGAAGAGGAAATAAAAGAAATAGAAATATAAGCAAAGAAAGAAGCAGAAGAAGCAGACAGAGTTAAGGGGCAGGCAGAGAAGTAGGCCTTTGTACATGGGATTATTCTGGATGGTGCATTCATTCCAGTCCTTGTGATAAAATATTATAAATGTTTTAAATGTTTAATTGATACATTAGGATCATGCTACCCAAGAATAATTACTTTCTTTTTTTTTTAAAAAAATGCATTATCCACAATTGGACATACGGTTAGACATACACAGAGCAGACTTGTGTCAAATCAAGTAGGATTTGATATAAAATTTTATTGAAGAGGTTTTTTTTCTTCCTTATTCAATCTCACTATTATAATACTGAAAAGGTTTTATTGAACACTTTCCTATCATACATTTCAGTGAATTTTATCTGGTTATATATGTTTGTAAATACATATATACTTTTAAAAATGAAATTTAGGGTGTTGATTGACCATATAAAGGCTTTATAGATAAGGGGAAAAGTTTTCAAATGATGCTTAAAATTGCATTACTCATCAAATCAAAAGAAAATAGACACCGAAAGTTAGAACTTAATGACAGGAATATTTTGATATTAAACCTAAAGGACTTCAGTCAAATTCTTTCTAGGTATCAATGATACCATACCTCCCTGAAATTAGTATTGAGAAAAAAAAAAAAAAAAAAAAAAAAGACAAACACACACATATATATTTCTTCACTGAGGATCTCTTCCATAAAAAAGGTCTTCATATAAAAGGCAGTCCAGAGACATCTTTGAAGGTTCTCTTTCAAAGCAGTTCCACTTTCCGGTGTGTCTGGGGATTTCTGTTATTAATTGAAGTTAATTTTCTAGGATATCAGTTTGCCGTGCACGTGGGAAAGATTGATAGCCTCTTCGATTCTCGAGAGTGTTGAAAATGACACTGTTCCATCACCGGGTGCCTCCACTTTTATCATCACAAATCAAATTATAAACATCGGGGCAACCTTGCTGGAATCTGGCTTCGGGAGATTTCCATAAGATTAATTAGGCGGCCAAAGCAAAGATGGTAAAATTGAAAGAGGGAGGGGGTTCAGGAGGAGGGAAAGTGGAACCATTCATTCCTCACAGAATGGAAAGTCAATTCAACAATGGGTAATTAGCGTGGGCCACGGATTCTCAAAGGCACTGAGGACACTGGACTCTTTCTCGCACTCTGATGTTTAGTGCCGTATTGTGGACCCCTCATTTAATTAGTGCACTTTGATACCCACAGGAGTTTAAGGCTCCAGGGCATGCTAAATACAGACTGACACCAGCAAGCTTCTGCCTCCTTCCACTCTAATTAGAGACACAATGAGCTGCAAAGACAATGTTTTACTCCAAGATTTCTTCTGCAGATACCTCTGGCAGGAAACAATCATTTATTTTGTCTGTATTGGTATTCAGATTAAATTGTTAGCATGCAAAAGATGAACTAAGGGCACATATCTACTAAAAATGCTTAGGAGGGTTCAAAAATGAGGGAAGCAATTTGTGAAAAAAAAATTTTTTTTCCCTTTGGAAACTATTTATTTTGCTCTCATCTAATTAAAAATGAACTTGAAATCACAATGCACATTGAGTTTTAAAGTAAATATAAATACTTTCTTGAAATAACCATAAGCTCTATGCCTTAAACAAACGGTTCTAAAATTATCTAAAAGGAAGAGGAAAAATAAGAAGGGAAACCCCTCTCCTCCTCTGAATTCAACTGTGTTGAAATAACTAGCCAGCATGAGGGAAAATGACAGAGGTCATTTTTACAGGAAGATTGCTAATCTGTCTAGAGCTCTTTAAAGAAAGCTCTGAAACACTTGCAGTACCAAGTTAAAAAAAAAAAAATTACAGCGTTAGTTTTGATGGACAGTTCCATGCTGATTGGTAGAATATAAATATCCCAAGGGAGGCTGCATATTGAAAATTAATCTCAACATCCACAAAATACTAGTATGTGTTGCTTTAACTATACACTGTAAATCTTGTGACCCTAAAATTTAAACACAGGACAAATGGCATTGTCTGTGTGTTTCTATAACACACAATTAGCTTGCAAAGTAAAATGTTAACTTTAAAGCATTGCCAACCAAAATGAATCAGTGCTATTATCTTCTTATGCACCTTATGTTTGTCTATCCAGCTACCTACCTGCCTGTTAATCTATATCTAACTTTTGGAAAAAGAAAACCGCAAAGGTCCAACTTCAAAAAAAAAAAAAAAAAATCCCTTCTGAGATTATGTCTCCACAAAATGAGTATGACCTAACTAACTTTTAGTGCTCATTGACACCAAAAATCTTCCCCTCCTCCCATGTCCTTTAGATCAGAAAGGAATGACATTCTTTGCATAGGAAAATGGCTTATTCTTTGGCTCAAAGCTGTCCTGATACTTCCAATATACATTTTTCTCCAGCCCCATTCTAAATTTACATTTGTGTAAGGATTGTTAAATAAATTTCATTTCCAGTGCACAACCCAATAGATTGTGAGAATCTCTTGGTAGGGCAGTTTAAGAAAAATTGTTAATTCCATGGGAAAGAATGCCATGATTACTTAGTAAAGCTTTTCTTTGGCGTGGCGTGGGGTGAGGTGAGAGTTGGGTAACAGCAGGTGTGGCAATGTCAGCTCCATGATTTTATCAACTCTGCCCTGAACTGCTGAGTTAAATGTTTAGACCTAACTTACCCACGGTGCCAGTTACTGATCATCCTTTTACAGCTTAAAGAACTTGCACCCAAATCTAGGAGTTGAGCTTGTCCTATGTATGTGTCTACTTTTACCTCTCTGGTTCAATATGGCATTTTAGACTCTTAAAACTATAGTCTTCTTTAGGCATTTTTTTACGCCATGATCTATGATTGATTTATTCTGTAGTAACCTTGCCTGTGAATACTGGGCTGGTCCCATGTCTGACACCAATCTCAAAGTCAGACAACCAGGCCAACAAACTTTGACCATGATCTTGATGCATTATTGATGAATTTTTCCATTTGGAAATGTCTCTATGATTGAGCAGTTCGAAAAGTTCTCGATTAGTCACTAATAAACCATTGTTCTCCTTTGTGTCCTCTGGTGTTCTTTGTTGATATTCAGATCCTGTCCAAGTGTCTGGAAAAGACTATACCTATAAAAGGAATACTTAAAATGCATAATTAAGCCCAAGTGAAAGAAAACTCTCTGTTCTTGTATGTTAGAATCAAGTAGATATTTTCTAAGTATTTTATGATTATGCCCATATTAAGCATTTTATATTTTAGACCAAGAAGCAATATGCCTATACCTTTAGGGATAGAATTAGTGGTAACGTACTATATAACTTCTAGTAATAATACTTTAGTTAGCATGACTTATAAAGCAGAATCCTCCCTCCCAAAGGAAACCTATTCCCCATCTAAGTCACTGAAGTAACTGCTGAATAATTAGCTAGCACTATCCTACATATTAATGTTTCAAATCATCCATCATTTGAAATCCTGAATTCAGCCTCAGCACCCTTTTCTCAAACGAGATTCATGCTTCCAGCTGAGAAGGAAAGGGTCTCTTTCCGAATATAACCGAAGACAGTATGCTCAAGGAAAGACAATCGGTCCCATTATGAATAGTTTACAAATGGTTAATATGCCTTCATATTTTCTGCATGTCCTATTGAAAATCATCTCATCTATTATTAAGACACACTCTAGATTATAGGTGCTTATGAGCAATACTTGATTTATTTTTTAAAGCAACAGACTAAGGAAAAATTATTTGAGTATGTTATATCCATAGAAAAGTTGAACTTCATTGGTCACAAAGGTGGGCAGTGTTTCCAAATCAATTATTTGCAGAGTAGAATTACACTATATAGATTTGTATTTAGACATCCCTGAAGATAGAAGAACATAAAATGCCATGTAGCATTTGGCTAAATGTGACAGCATGGAGCACCACGCTTGACATTATTTTAGATTACAGGTTATGCCAAAAGCCATTTGACAGTGCTATCATAAGGCAGTAAAGGGACCCAAATGAAAGGTTTTGCTGCTCATCACAGCTGCTTTTTAGTTTCCCTTATTTCCATTAGCCTATTTTCTTCCTGTTCTTCGCTATCTTCCCTTTTCATTTAGAAATTCATTTCATTCCCTCCTGTATTCAATGATGCTCCTTGCTTCAGGGGCCCTGTATAGTAATTTATTCCATATGCTTATTACCCTTTGTGCAGAACAGTTTTGCCTTCTTTTTTTTCCTTGTTCCCAACTTTCTAATTTTCAGATCAAATCTACTCTCTTCTCTGGTCTTGAAGCTCAAAGAGTTTGCTTGGATCAATTTTATCAATCCACCTTATAATTTCTAAAACTTCACTTGGGTTACATAAAGTCTTTTCTTTTCCACTGAGAATTTTTCAACTTTCCTCATCTTTTCTCATAACTTAATTGTTGAGATCTGGTATCATTCATATAATTGCTCCACACTGTTCCCCTGAAGAGCTATTAATCCTTGCAAAGGTTTAGTGACCAGCACTATTTAAATTATATAAGGCAAGGTCTATTAAAGTTCTATCAGTGGCTATATTTATAATGTCTTCCATTCATAAAAGAATTGACTATTCCACATTACATTTATAATTACTAAAAAAACACAAAACCTGTATAACCTGTATTACATTCTTCGATAAATACTTATTTTATTTTCCACCATTTGACAATTAGAGGAGGTGTGTGTGTATGTGTGTGTGTGCATCAGTTTTAATAATCCAGGTAAGCCAGGGGAAGACCTACCTTTTCGTTGCAAAGCACACCAGTGCCCAGATTTACAATGTGTTTATGCCCACAGATTCTGAAGAGCTGTTTTAATAAAATCACATTAAGTCATCTCCCGGGAGACTTACCCAAGCTTCCTCTGTCCCATTAGATGATATTTGTACATTTTGTGTAAATAGATATTTCCTTTCTCCACAAAAACTTCTGCCTATACCTGTGAGTCTCTTTATTTCCAAACAGCAAAAAGTGGGCTATTTATACATAAGGGAGCAAAATAAACAAGAACTGTGCCCTTGAAAAGATACACTTTAGATAAGGCAGTCTTAATTTTTAAAAATCATTTGCTACTTTCAGATACGAAGGCTTTTAATTGAATACCAGTTTTGATCTATAAAAATATTGAAATGAAGTCTTTAAGGTATTAGATGATGAAAGCTTTGAAAACATCTTTGTTAATGGTAGATTCCTTCTCAGAAAAAAGAATAATGCTTAGTTTTAAAAGCCTTGCTCTGACCTTTACTTAGTATGAATTAGGTGACTTGGGAAAAACTAGTCCTTCGATAACTGCACTTACTTAAAAATTGTTCAAATGAAGTTAAATTATAAAATGATTATTTTTAAAGACAATGAAAAAAGCCTTATAGAGGTTTTTTTTTTTTTTTTTTTTTTTTTTTTTTTTTTTTTTTTTACACCCAGATGTCTACACATTACTTGCAGGTAATATTCAGTTTTAAAACTCTGAATGAATATGGATGGAGGGTAGTGTGTAAACTGCCCAGACACTCATTTTATCCTGATGAATCCGAGCAGCAATTCTCAACCGACTCACTGTCTTCCACTTTCTGAAATACCACTTTGATATTCACTGGTACTGCATATAGAGAGAGGGCCACTAGCACAGACATTCTTTGGACTAATGTCCATTCCCAAAATGACTTTATTTTTTTACAGAAGAGCAAAATGATGGGCAGTTTTGGCAATAGGATCATGGGAACACTAACTATTCTTTTTCTTACATCAGTGGTTCTCAACTCACACTGCACATTAGAATTACCTGGGAAGCTTTAAAATATGCTGATGCCCACATCTAACCTCAGACCAATTACATCAGTCTTCAGGGGTGGGCTTCAGGATCTGGTGCTTTTAAGCCTGAGTGAAACTAATGTGCAATCAGAGTTGAGAAATGTGTATTTAAATCATTGGTTCTCACCTAGGTTGGGGGTACATACTGTAATCCCTATGATGATATCTAGGATGCACAGAATTTGGGATGGGAGCCAGGGACAATATTTTCAAAAGTTCCTACAGATTATATTGCTATACATATTCTGTCTATCCAAAGAATTTGAATGGTACATCAATGTGTATTTTTACAAAACTCACCAGATGGTTTTTGTATTAGCCAGGGTTCTCCAGAGAGACAGAACCAATAGAATATGTTTATAAATATATCAGAGGGGATTTATTAGGGGAATTGTCTCACACAATTGTGAGAGAAGTCCCACAACAGGCCGTCTGCAAACTGGATGCCGGTAGCATTGCTCAGTCCAAGCCCAAAGGCCTCAGAACTAGGCAAGCTGATGGCGCCATTTGTATAAGTCCTGGAACCCAAAAGCTGAAGAGTCTGATGTCCACGTACAGGAGAGCAGAGTGTATCCCAGCTACAGTGGATAGAGAAGTAGATTATCCTTTTTCTTCCATTTTTGTTCTCTCTGGGCTCCTAGCAGATTGGATGGTTCAATCTGTCTGAGGGCAGACCTTTCCCACACTGTCCACTCAGGCCCACATACTAATCTATTCTGGAAACATCCTCGTGGACCTAAAAAGCTAGCTAAAGTTAGCTTTATGGGATTTCTTGGCATTCCACAAATGAATCAAGTTGGCACCTTTAATTAACCACTACAGTCCTGATATACCCTTCGCTCATATTTGAAAATCACTTACTTAGATTATTTATCCAAACATATATGCATTAACAGGGCCAAAGCAACAAATTAATGAGCCCTAAAAAATGTGGTTGTATCTTGCAGACTAATCCTGAACTCAATATTTATGGTATGTACCAGGTGTGACCAAAATTTTTATTCAGAACTGGGGAGATGTGCTACACTTACCTTTCACAGGATGTTCTCTTTAGGACAAAATCATGTGCTGAGATAATAGATTCTCTTTCCACCAAAAAATACATGTTTGTGGAGGCAGTTCTTTGAGCTAATAAGTTTGGGAGATGTTGTTTTAAGAAGTTCTGAATAGATTTCTTTACTGCATAATTTTTTATTTTTTTAATTATTTTATTTTTTATTCATTATGAATATTCATGAGATACAAAGCTGATTGCCACCCCTCTTGCCTATGATGTGAGGGCCAGATTCATACTGGCAGCATACCCATTACCACAAATTGCATTTGTACCCTGTGTCCCCCACCCAATTATCCCCAACCTCTCTCTCCCTTCCCTTTCCCCCCAGCCACTCTACTTTGTAGCCCAAGGAATGTTCTCTCCCTCTGCAAGTCCAACACACCACTGTGGCTTTTCTTTCCTTCCTTTTTTCTCTCTTAGCTCCCACATATGAGTGAGTACATGCAGTATTTATCCCTCTGTGATTTGCTTATTTCACTCAACATAGGTTTCTCCAGGCTCATCCATCTTGTTGCAAATGGGAGTATTTCATTCTTTTTTATGGCAGAGTAGCTTATCAGAGCCTTGAGTGTGCTGATTAATAGACATGTTTCTCAAACTTTTTTTTTAAGATGACCAGTAAGGGGATTTTAACCCTTGACTTGTTGTCGTCAGCACCACGCTCTCCCAAGTGAGCTAACCGGCCATCCCTAAAAATGGATCCAAACCCGTGGCCTTGGTGTTATCAGCACCACAACTCTCCCAAGTGAGCCACAGGCTGGCCCATGTTTCTCAAACTTTAACGTACATATATACAACTCTATTTTGTGGCATAGTAGAAAGAATACTAGCTAGGAATTATACCATTGCTAATAATGACTAAAAACAAGAAGAAAGGAGACATGAAAGAAATTAATATTTATTGATTTACTACCATTAAAAATTTTATCTGGTTAATAAACCTGTGAGGTAGGTGGTATTTTCCTATTTCATAGATTAGGAAACTTAGGTTGAAAGAAATTATGTAACTTGCTCAAAAATTTTAGAACTGTTAACAGAGTTATGATTCTGAATCCAGGTCTGTCTTATTTCCAAATCTGTGCTGTTTTCATGATACTTCATTTATTCTTTCCTTTTTTCTTTTTAAATAAGGTATTCTTTTCATACAGTAGAATGCATAAATCTTAAGTGTGCAGGGGTACTTTGAAAAGCTCATGGAAAGATTAGTATTATGTTATAATTCTATTTTTCCATGAACATTTTGAAGTACCCTCATATAGCCTGGAAAATTTTAATGAATGTTTACACTCAAGTAGCCATCACCCAGAGCAAGATTAGTATGTTTCTATACCCCCAAACGTTTCTTCATACCCTTTCCAAGATAATACCTCTCCAAGAGTTGTCTCTATTCTGACTTCTATTACCACTGATTAGTTTTGCCTATTCCTGAACTTCATTGAAATGGATTAGTTTGCTCGAGTGGCTCACAGAACTCAGGGAAACATGTGCTTATGTTTACTGGTTTATTATAAAGGATATTACAAAGAATGCAGATGAAGATATGCATAGGGTGAGTTATGGGAGAAGGGGCATGGAGCTTCCACACTCTCCCAACTGTGCCACCTTCCAGCAACTTCCATTTTTCAGTGATCTGGAACTCTTTGAACCCAATTCTCTTGGGCTTTTCTGGAGGCTTCAGTACATGGGCATGACTGATTAAATCATTTGTCATTGGTGATCAGCTTAACCTTCAGTCCCTTTCCCCCCACCCAGAAGTTGGTGGGGTGGGACTGAAAGTCTTGCCTTGGTCTTTCCTGTGACCAACTCCCATCCAGAAGCCAGCTAGTGGCTGCCAGCCACCATTAGTATACAAGAAGATTCATCACTTTGGAGATTCTAAGGATTTTAGGAGTTGTCTGTCAGGAGATGGGGATGAAGACCAAATATATATTTTCACAGTATCACAGCCATACTGATTATATATATATATATATATATATATATAATCTATATAGATTTATTAGGGGAATCAGCTCATGTGATTATGGAAACTGAGAAGTCCTGCAATAGGTCACCTGCAATCTGGAGACCCAGGGATGCCAGTAGTGTGACTCAATCCAAGTTTCAAAGTCTCAGATCTCATGGTATAATTCTTTGTCTGAGCCTGAAGGACTGAGAACGAAGAGGGGAGGGGAGGTTGCTTGTATAAGTCCTGGAATCTAAAGGCCAGAGAGCCTATCATTCTGATGACCAAGGGGAGGAGACAAATGGTATCCTAGTTCTGGGGGGGGGGGGGGGGCAGAGAAAGAGAGAGAGAGAGAGAGAGATTGGAAGAATTCACTTTTTTTCTGCCTTTATTTACTATCCAGGCCTCCAGCCTATTGGATGGTGCCCACCCACACAGAGTGCAGATCTTTCCCACTCAATCCACTGACTCACAGGCCAATCTCTTCTGAAAACACTCTTACAGACACACCCAGAAATCATGCTACACCAGATCTCTAGGTACTCCTTAATCCAGTCAAGGTGACACCTGAAATTAACCATCACAACCTTTTATTTCTTAACTGTATTTTTATTATTATTTTTTTCTGGATATACAAAATCAAGAAAATGGAAAGTATAACCCCTGTAAAAGACTATCTTGGAATAGTGTGCAAAATTATTGAAAAAAATTTCCGTAATAATGGTGTGTGTGTGCCCACCCTAACCATTTCAAATAGAGTGATTTTTGAAAATAAATAAATAAACACACAATGAGATGACCATCATAGAACCCATAAAAAAAGCTGAATGCAGCTACCGAGAGGGAAAAGATCAAACAGGAATATAAGCAGGCAAGATGCCTTAGGAGAAAAAGCAGGGAAAAGCACAGGGGAGCAGTAGGCATCAAGAACAAATACAAAAAGTGGACAGAACAATGAAGGCATGGTGCAAGGTGACTGGGATTCTGAACAGGTGAGTGCCCCAAAAGGCATGATTGGCAGGGCAGACACTGAGCAAAGGAAGAGTGGCCAGCCAGGGGAGCAGTCAGGAATTGCCTGCTCTGAATGGGTTCTACTGTTAAAAATCAGGCATGAAATCATACTTTTAAGCATCTATTTCCTAAGATGAGTCACTTTTCCCAACCCTCGGTTGCTAATAGACCAATGTGATTTCAGCACTTCTGTTCATCAATCACTCTCTTTCATTCATCAATCTGGTTTTGATTCGGGTGCATAATTGACTCAGTCCTTTCCTCCCACGTCTGGTCTGCTGGACTCATTTTGCTTTTGCCTCCTGCAATGTCACCTCAGCGCTGTGGCCTCTCTTTATGTAACATGCTTCCATTTCTAGGCCAAACATTCAACAACTTCCCTCAGTTAATTTCAAAAGCTCAGCAGTATCACCTAAATCTGGAGCTCTAAATCAGTCTCCTCAGGCTAAAATTAATCACAAATCCTAAAAAAGCATTTTAAGGGAACTTCGCAGCATAAGCTTAAAAGTAACTGCTTGAATGACACTAAAAAATAAATAATACTCAGCTATACTTACTGACTTCTTATTCTTGCCTATCGGCTCAATTTGGTTATGGGTATCATTTCATGTTTGTGGAGAGTTTGCCCTATGTGGTGATATAAAATTTAGACCCAGCTTGCTATGTCTCCCACTGCCCTCCAGAAATTTCTTAAAAATCGATTTACAGGACTATAGCATAATAAGCAGCAACTGTACTAAGCCTTTCTCTAGCCATCACCATATGATAAGGAATCACTCATGTAAAGTGCATAGAAAGAAAATAAGCCTTGCCACAATGAATGGCCTTCTTAGAGTAGGCACCATTTGGTGATGTATGACCAAGGAATACAAAGGATTTGCAAATAGTAGGGTAAATTATTTAATTTATTCATCTCTGTTATGTTTTAAATATTGCTGACCAACAAACTAAAGATGGATATATTCAAATACATAAAGCCAACTTAAACCAATGGCTCAGATTATACCTTATTGTTTAGTTCTAGGTAGTTGCTATGGTCTAAATATTTATGTCCCCCCCAAATTCATATGTTGAAACCTAATGTCAAATGTGATGGTATTAACAGGTGAGAACTTTGGGAGGTGATTAGGTCATGAGGTCAGAGCCCTCATGAATGGGATTAATGCTTTTATAAAAGAGGGCTCGGAGAGCCCCCTCACTCCTTCTGCCATGTGAGGTTACAATGACGAGATGGCCGTCTAGAAAGTGTGCCCTCACCAGACACCATATCTATCTACACCTTGATCTTAGACTTCCCAGCCTCCAAATCTGTAGGAAGTAAATTTCTGTTTTTTCATAAGCCACCAGTTTATGGTATTTTGTTACAGCAGCCCAAGAGGACTAAGACAGTTGCTATCCTTACCAGGTAATTAAATTTTGTTTGAAAGTATTGGATTTTGAAATGTACGTTTAGCAAAGAAAGATATCTGTTCAAACTTCCTAAACTATTGTCTTGTTTATTTTCATTAAAAGTTATATAGAGTTTCCATCTTCCCAAATACTATGTAATACAATGTATATACTATTGCTTAAAGTTAATCCCATAGGAACAGAATGCAACTGATGGGTTTTACTAGTTTTGTGGGCAATAAAATAA
Source organism: Cynocephalus volans (assembly GCF_027409185.1). Lineage (NCBI taxonomy): Eukaryota > Metazoa > Chordata > Mammalia > Dermoptera > Cynocephalidae > Cynocephalus > Cynocephalus volans. The sequence goes on from NC_084465.1 coordinate 39,690,675, forward strand.
GAATTTTGCCAACTGTTTTTTTCTCAAATACCAACCATGAGTAAATAAAACAGAAAGTAATCTAGGAAAGCTATATGTGAAATATAATTATATGACAAAGGGTATCAACAAAATTTCGAAAAGTCACCTAATTTTTTTTAAGTTTTAAAAAATATCCAGCTGTTCTCAAAGAAAAATAAATTATAGTAACTGTAAAAGCACCTGCCTTTTATATGTGAACTAATTTCCACAGTTTCATAAAATATGTAGTGGAGTCAAAATCCCCACATACCGTTTATTTTAGTTTTATGATTAAATACTCACATAAGAACTAAGAAAAGGTAGATTATTACCTACTGCATATTACCTTTGAAATTCCTCAATACATTTTCATCTTTTCCCTTTTGCATTGTAGGTCCACTTGTTACAATTTATGTCTATTAATATATGATGCAAGAAATGCATATACTGTCAAAATTACTGACTTTATAACTTTTTTCTCTCCATTTTTCTATTTGAAATAAGTGATTCGAAGACCTTTTTTTCACCCTATTGTTTTTACTTTAAAAGCCACTCAGCTTTTAATAGAAAGGAATAATAAGTGCTAGTTGTAAAATAAATCAGTCAATCAGTCAGGTACTTACACTTTGGGCAGACCACTCATAGAGCTTTAGAAAAGATTTTTTTAAAACACAAATAAAGGAAAATCGCAATTAAATTAAATGCAGATTGAAAAATTCCATTTTATGATTCTATTACTAGAATTTGCAAAGAAGCATGGTGACTGTATTAAGCTGATGTTCAAATGGCTGCATTCAGAAACCTGAATAGTACCTTGGCCAGTCAGACCAGGGAAAAAATATTCTTCTGTGTCCTCTCTTCAAGTGCCTGGGAAAAAGAGAGCATCCCCTCCTGCTTGTTTGATCCCTGTAGATATCCTGGCTAGTTTTTGGTGTTTTACCATATTATCTATAATAGGAAAGATGAGATTAGGAAGTCAAATCTCCAGAAATAAAATAGAAAATGATATGCCACCTGCCTTCATTTATGAGGTGAATGCAAACAATGATGAAATAAGTGAAGATTAAAAGTCATCTGATGTGCATAACAAACTATTTCTAAATTCCATCCTCACTTTTCATTTTTCAGATGGAAATTTTGTAAATATGACTAACCTTGTAGGTTTTTAGGGGTTTTGGGGGGTGGTGAAGACCATTCTACCTTCTTCCGGCATGATTTCTAAAATTATGTGCATCAAATGATATCCTCAGACAGTGCATTTTTAATCTAACTATAAGAAATGTTTGTCCAAATAATTTGTGTTTTCAAATTTAGCGTCTAGATTAGGACCATTTTCAAAAATTGGCCCTGGAAATGTCAAGCGCATACCACCTTTATGTAGCATCATAAATATTACAAGGTAGAAAACCTAGATTTTAACTTCCAGAGAAGTGGTATACCATACCTAGTCACTTGACACTCAAAGAAAAAAAAAAAAAAAAAAAAGAACAGGCCTCGAATTGTTCTTTGGGCCACATGGAACTTCAAGTTTAAAATACATCACTCAAGTACAATTTATAGCATACTATCACAAATTCCTGAACTTAAAGTTACATTCAGGGTGAAATTTTTTTCCTTTTTTTAAAATAAAAGTGTACACGTCGTGTTCCATGGGCCTGTTAAGATGTTTAATTGGTCAAAACCTTGAGGGTGAGGCTTGCATTGGTCTTCGATCTTCAGAGCACACTTGCACTGGCCTCTGAGGGATGCGTGCTACAAGCATCTGTCTCTCACAGTATAATTCTAGCTGTAGCAAGCCAGAATGGCCATTGCTTCTATTACCTACTTAAAAAATAAACAATGAGGACTAAAACACGGACAGTTTGGAGTGTTAGAGCGATGTTACTTCACAACGTTTTTGTAGCAAACCATGTTCAGAATGTAATATGGCAAAGGTTGATAGTTACCAAGCCATAAGATCTCAGTAGATGCTATATGAGAAGAAATGGCTATTCCTAACAAGTTCAGAAACAAAAATTCCTTGGGGCCATTTTTTTTTTTTTTTTTTTTTTTTTTTACTTACTCAAGGAAAAATAAGAAATAATAACAATAGCAAGAACACCATCCCAAATAACATACCTTAGGTTTCACAAAACAGTTTTGCACAAACTCTCATTTGATCTTCATAGCATCATGCATAGTTTGCATTATTATTCTTATCTGCACATGAGAACACTGGAAAGCCACAGAACTAAAGCATTTCACAAAATGTTACACCATTGATTAAGTGATGGATTCATGATTCAAAAAGATAAGATTTAATTCCAAAGCCTAGGACAGCTTACTAAGTACCTAAAAACTGATATTTTTTTTTTTTTTTTTTTTTTTTTTTAACTCACCATTTATTTATTTATTTTTTTTTTTAAATTTTATTTTGTCGATATACATTGTAGCTGATTAATGCTCCCCATCACCAAAACCTCCCTCCCTTCTCCCTCCCCCCCCTCCCCCCCAACAATGTCCTTTCTGTTTGCTTGTTGTATCAACTTCAAGTAATTGTGGTTGTTATATCTTCTTCCCTCCCCCCCCCCGATTTGTGTGTGTGTGTGTGTATGTGTGTGTGTGAATTTATATATTAATGTTTAGCTCCCTCCAATAAGTGAGAACATGTGGTATTTCTCTTTCTGTGCCTGACTTGTTTCACTTAATATAATTCTCTCAAGGTCCATCCATGTTGTTGCAAATGGCAGTATTTCATTCGTTTTTATAGCTGAGTAGTATTCCATTGTGTAGATGTACCACATTTTCCGTATCCACTCATCTGATGATGGGCATTTGGGCTGGTTCCAACTCTTGGCTATTGTAAAGAGTGCTGCGATGAACATTGGGGAACAGGTATACCTTCGACTTGATGATTTCCATTCCTCTGGGTATATTCCCAACAGTGGGATGGCTGGGTCGTATGGTAGATCTATTTGCAATTGTTTAATGAACCTCCATACCATTTTCCATAGAGGCTGCACCATTTTGCAGTCCCACCAACAATGTATGAGAGTTCCTTTTTCTCCGCAGCCTCGCCAGCATTTATCGTTCAGAGTCTTTTGGATTTTAGCCATCCTAACTGGGGTTAGATGGTATCTCAATGTGGTTTTGATTTGCATTTCCCGGATGCTGAGTGATGTTGAGCATTTTTTCATATGTCTGTTGGCCATTTGGATATCTTCCTTAGAGAAATGCCTACTTAGCTCTTTTGCCCATTTTTTAATTGGGTTGCTTGTTTTCTTCTTGTAAAGTTGTTTGAGTTCCTTATATATTCTGGATATTAATCCTTTGTCAGATGTATATTTTGCAAATATTTTCTCCCACTCTGTTGGTTGTCTTTTAACTCTTTTAATTGTTTCTTTTGCTGTGCAGAAGCTTTTTAGTTTGATATAATCCCATTTGTTTATTTTTCCTTTGGTTGCCCGTGCTTTTGGGGTCGTATTCATGAAGTCTGTGCCCAGTCCTATTTCCTGAAGTGTTTCCCCTATGTTTTCTTTAAGAAGTTTTATTGTCTCAGGGTGTATATTTAAATCCTTAATCCATTTTGAGTTGATTTTAGTATACGGTGAGAGGTATGGATCTAGTTTCATTCTCCTGCATATCGATATCCAGTTATCCCAACACCACTTGCTGAAGAGGCAGTCCCTTCCCCAGTGAATAGGCTTGGTGCCTTTGTCAAAGATCAGATGGCAGTAAGTGTGTGGGTTGATTTCTGGATTCTCTATTCTATTCCATTGGTCAGTGTGTCTGTTTTTATGCCAGTACCATACTGTTTTGGTTATTATAGCTTTGTAGTATAGCTTAAAGTCAGGTAGTGTTATGCCTCCAGCTTTATTTTTTTTGCTGAGCATTGCTTTGGCTATTCGTGGTCTTTTATTGTTCCATATAAATGTCTGAATAGTTTTTTCCATTTCTGAGAAAAATGTCTTTGGAATTTTGATGGGGATTGCATTGAATTTGTATATCACTTTGGGTAGTATGGACATTTTCACTATGTTGATTCTTCCAATCCAAGAGCATGGAATATCTTTCCATCTTCTTGTGTCCTCTCTAATTTCTCTCAGCAGTGGTTTGTAGTTCTCATTATAGAGATTTTTCACCTCCTTGGTTAACTCAATTCCTAAGTATTTTATTTTTTTGGTGGCTATTGTAAATGGGCAGGCTTTCTTGATTTCTCGTTCTGCATGTTCACTATTGGAGAAAAGAAATGCTACTGATTTTTGTGTGTTGATTTTGTATCCTGCTACTGTGCTGAAATCATTTATCAATTCCAACAGTTTTTTTGTAGAGGTTTTAGGCTGTTCGATATATAGGATCATGTCATCTGCAAACAGGGACAGTTTGACTTCATCTTTTCCAATCTGGATGCCCTTTATTTCCTTCTCTTCTCTGATTGCTCTGGCTAGTACTTCCAACACTATGTTGAATAGGAGTGGTGAGAGTGGGCATCCTTGTCTAGTGCCTGTTCTTAAAGGAAAAGCTTTCAGCTTTTCCCCATTCAGGATGATACTGGCAGTGGGTTTGTCATATATGGCTTTAATTATGTTGAGATACTTTCCCTCTATACCTAACTTATAGAGGGTCTTTGTCATGAATGAGTGCTGAACTTTATCAAATGCTTTTTCAGCATCTATAGAGATGATCATATGGTCCTGGTGTTTGAGTTTATTAATATGGTGTATCACATTTATTGATTTGCGTATGTTGAACCAACCTTGCATCCCTGGGATGAATCCCACTTGATCATGATGAATAATTTTTCGTATGTGTTGCTGTATTCTGTTTGCTAGTATTTTAGTGAGGATTTTTGCATCTATATTCATCAAGGATATCGGCCTGTAGTTTTCTTTTTTGGTTATATCTTTACCTGGTTTTGGTATCAGGATGATGTTTGCTTCATAGAATGAGTTTGGGAGATTTGCGTCCGTTTCAATCTTTTGGAATAGTTTGTAAAGAATCGGTGTCAATTCCTCTTTGAATGTTTGGTAAAATTCTGCTGTGAATCCATCTGGTCCTGGGCTTTTCTTTGTTGGGAGCCTTCTGATAACAGCTTCAATCTCCTTTATTGTTATTGGTCTGTTCAAATTTTCTACGTCTTCACGGTTCAGTTTTGGGAGCTTGTGTGTGTCCAGAAATTTATCCATTTCCTCCAGATTTTCAAATTTGTTGGCGTATAGTTGTTTATAGTAGTCTCGAATGATTCCTTGTATTTCAGATGAATCAGTTGTAATATCGCCTTTTTCATTTCTAATTTTTGTTATTTGAGTCTTCTCTCTTCTTTTTTTTGTTAGCCATGCTAATGGTTTGTCAATTTTATTTATCTTTTCAAAAAACCAACTTTTTGATTCGTTGATCTTTTGAATTGTTTTTTGGTTTTCAATTTCATTCAGTTCTGCTCTGATCTTAATGATTTCTTTCCGTCTGCTAACTTTAGGATTGGATTGTTCTTGTTTTTCTAGTTCTTTAAGGTGAAGTGTTAGGTTGTTCACTTGCCATCTTTCCATTCTTCTGAAGTGAGCATTTAATGCAATAAATTTTCCCCTCAATACTGCTTTTGCAGTATCCCACAGGTTTTGGTATGATGTATCATTGTTTTCATTAGTTTCAATAAACTTTTTGATTTCCTGCTTGATTTCTTCTTGGACCCATATGTCATTAAGTAGAATGCTGTTTAATTTCCATGTGTTTGCATAGTTTCCAGAGTTTTGTTTGTTATTAATTTCTAGTTTTAATCCATTGTGGTCTGAGAAGATACATGGGATAATTCCAATTTTTTTGAATTTATTGAGACTTGATTTGTGACCTAATATGTGATCTATCCTGGAGAATGATCCATGTGCTGATGAGAAGAATGAATATTCTGAGGTTGTTGGGTGGAATGTTCTGTAGATATCTGCCAATTCCAATTGGTCTAGAGTCTTGTTTAGATCTTGTGTTTCTCTACTGATTCTTTGCCTAGATGATCTGTCTAATATTGACAGTGGAGTGTTCAGGTCCCCTGCTATTATGGTATTAGTGTCTATTTCCTTCTTTAGGTCTAATAGAGTTTGTTTTATAAATCTGGCTGCTCCAACATTGGGTGCGTACATATTTATGATTGTTATGTCTTCTTGATGGATCAGTCCTTTTATCATTAAGTAGTGTCCCTCATTGTCTCTTTTTATGGTTTTTAGTTTAAAGTCTATTTTGTCAGATATAAGAATAGCCACTCCTGCTCGTTTTTCTTTTCTGTTTGCATGGTAAATCTTTTTCCATCCTTTCACTCTTAGTCTGTGTGAATCTTTATGGGTGAGGTGGGTCTCTTGTAGGCAGCATATAGTTGGGTCCTGCTTTTTGATCCAGTCAGCCAGTCTGTGTCTTTTAATTGGGGAATTTAAGCCTTTAACATTAAGAGTTGTTATTGAAAGGTGTTGATTTATTCCTAGCATTTTATTGGTTGTTTGGTTGTCTTAGGTGTCTTTTGTTCCTTACTTTCTGATTTACTGTTTGGTTTCTTTGTTTGTTGGTTCCTTAGGTTGTAGATAGTGTTTTTGTTAGCTTGTTTTCTCTTCATGAATGCCATTTTTATTGTACTAGCGGGTTTAGATTTTTCTTAGGTTTTTATGGCAGTGGTAGTTATTTTTCGGGAACCAAACCCAGTACTCCCTTGAGGATTTCTTGTAAGGGTGGTCTTGTGGTAGTGAACTCCCGCAGTTTTTGTTTGTCTGAGAAATATACTATTTGCCCCTCATTTCGGAAGGATAGCCTTGCAGGGTAGAGTATTCTTGGCTGGCAATCTTTGTCTTTTAGTATTTTGAAAATATCATCCCATTCCTTTCTAGCTTTTAGGGTTTGTGATGAGAAGTCTGATGTTAACCTGATTGGGGCTCCCTTATAGGTGATTTGACGCTTCTCTCTTGCAGCTTTTAAGATTCTCTCTTTGTCTCTGAGTTTTGCCAATTTGACTATGACATGTCTTGGAGAAGGCCTTTTTGGGTTGAATACGTTTGGAGATCGTTGAGCTTCCTGGATCTGAAGATTTGTGATTTTTCCTATACCTGGGAAGTTTTCTGCCACTATTTTGTTGAATATGTTTTCAATGGAATCTCCATTTTCCTCCCCTTCTGGAATACCCATGACTCGGATATTTGAGCGCTTGAGGTTGTCTGATATCTCTCTCAGATTTTCTTCCATGTCCTTGATTCTTTTTTCTTTCTTTTTGTCTGCTTGTGTTATTTCAAACAGCCCATCTTCAAGTTCAGAGGTTCTCTCTTCAACTTCGACAAGCCTGCTGGTTAAACTCTCCGTTGTGTTTTTTATTTCGCTGAATAATTTCTTCAGTTCAGCAAGTTCTGCTACATTTTTTTTCAGGACATTGATTTCCTTGTATATTTCCTCTTTCAGATCCTGTATACTTTTCCTCATTTCATCATGATGTCTAGCTGAGTTTTCTTGTATCTCATTCAGTTTCCTTAGAATTATCACTCGAAATTCCTTGTCAGTTATTTCAAGGGCTTCTTGTTCTATAGGATCTAGAGTATGAGATTTATTAACTTTTGGTGGTGTACTTTCTTGATTTTTTGTATTTCTGGTGTCTTTTTTTTGGTGTTTATTCATTGTGGCAGGGGGTTTCACAGTCCACCGGTTTGAGACTAATGACTAACTAGGATGTTGCTGTGGTTGCTAATTTGGTATGGCTCCCGCCGTGACTGCTCAGTTGGCCTCTAGTGTCTTGTGTGTGTGGTTGCCTCGGGTCATGGGCTTCTCCGGGGATCCACCTTTCTGGTCAGCTTGTACTCTGCTGGGCTGGTGGATCACGTACCACAGGGTGTGTGATCTCTGTTGAGCTTTCACTTTCTGTACAGGACTTCTCCCCGTTCCGTGTGCTCTGGCCCAGGCTGTTAGATCGTGCAGTGGCGACCCCACCGGGTGTGTGGTTTCTGTCGAGTCTCCCCCCTCTGTGCACACTGTGCTGGGCTGGGGTGTGTCTTCTGCACCCCTCGTCTATCAGCTGGGCCTTCAAGACCCTGCTCAGCACCGCCTCGCCCAGGAAGTCTATCAGGTTTCTGCTAGGCACAGACAACCGGTCTCTCTGGGTGCCTTTGTAGCACTGTGTAGATCTTTCTCGGGTCTTGTTCACCTTTGTATCCCCCCGGTATAAACCGAGTCTAGTGCCTGCCTGCAGCCTGCTCTCCGGCAGGTTCAAGCGGACCTGGGAACTCTCCTACCACACTATTCCCAACCAGAAATTCGTTAGGCTTTTTTCCAAACTGGTGGTCGCAGAGATGTTATCTGCCTCCCAGTAACAGGAAGTTTACCGGGGCGGAGTCCAGGGTGTGGTGGAGTGACAGTCGGCCCGCCCGTACTTTCTAGCCCTCCCAACACTGGTCGGGACGCCCCACACCCCCAGCCCCGCCAGAGAACCGCGGAGGGAGTGGGAGAGGAGGCCGGCCCGCAGGGTCCGGAAAGCCCCGCAGGCCAAGCAAATGGGCTCAGTGATGGCCGAGCAGGGCGGAGCTGCCCGCACCTGGGAAAATGGAGGCAGCACCGGGGCAGTGAGTGGCCTGGTGGTGCAGGCGGGAGCCGCGTGGGCCAGGGATCACTCACAGTGCTGTGCCAGGTCGGGCGCTCGCTCTGTCTCTGGTTTGTTGCCTTCCGTGTTCTCGGCGCTGCCGCCTCGGGCTGTTCAGTCGCGGCGCCGCTCGGGCGCTCCCAGGAATCTTCTTTAATGCCGGCCTGAAACCTCGAATCCTGAATAGGGCAGCTGGCCGCCTTCAGTGCGGCCCCAGCCTCCGGGATCCTGGCTGCATCCACAGCAGCCCTGGCGCCGTGTTCCCTGTTTCAAGACTCGCTTTTGCAGCTAAGAATCAGTTCTTTTCCTGCTCCACACTTCAAAGCTGTTGCCTGTAAATGAGGCAGCCTCTCCTGCCGGGGGCAAAGTGGCGTTGAGCCCCCACGACCGGCCAGCAGCAGCAGTCCTCCCTTAAGAGATGGCCAGAGGAAGGTCCACAAGTTTCCCGGCTGCCTGAGGCCCAGTGGCCACCTTTTCCACCTCAGCTACTCCGCGCCAGCCGCCGCAGCCGCCGCCATCTTGAAAACCCTAAAAACTGATATTTTAATTATAAAACTATTACCAAGTGTATCTGACATTATTGGAAATCTCACAAGGTTTGTGTAAGGGAAGTTTGCATTTTAAACTATAATGTTGCTGACCAGATGAAAAAAAGATACAGCTTTTTGGACTTTCTTTTTCTATTCACTTTTCCTTAAACAATGTTTTATATTTCTCTATGGCAACAAGAGGGAGCGTTTTCACTGTATGGACTTACATTTCTTTGGAGGCATCAGTTTTTTAGTTTTTTGTGTGTTTGTTTGTTTCCTGTGAGTTCTTAATAATGGAATGTTTGGTTTTTTTCCTGTGGGTTCTTCAAATTGAGAATTCAAAAATTATTGTTTTTGTTATTTGGGCTGCATTATTACTTGGGTATAAAAAACTCCATTCCTGATGTACTGGGCTGCACAACCCATCTGAACATAATTGAAGACTGAGAAAAAAGAACAAGGTATAATTTTTCTTTATTGTGTAGAGTGTGGCTTTGTACTGACTCCTTTCTGGGACTTTTAGGAACAACCTCTCTGATCTTATCAGAATCTCTGATTCTGATCTCTGACCATGGGCTTGGTTTCAATGTCCTATCACAACTTAAACTTAAAAAAAAGTTTTTTAAGTCCTGGGAATCCACGGAAAGAATGAATTCAGAATTCTATCGTTTCATCTAACACTTCTGTATCACTTTGCTAGGGTTATCATAACAAAATACCACAGACTGAGTGGCTAAACAAAAGAAGTATATTTTCTCATAATTCTGGAGGCTAAAAACTGAAATGAAGGTCTCAGCAGGGTTGGTTTCTTCTGAAGCTTCTCACCTTGCAGATGGATGTCTTCCCCCTGTGTCTTCACATGGTCTTCTCTTTCTGTGTGCTGATGTCCTGATGTCCTCTTCCTGTACAGATCCAGTCACTAGTTTAGGGTCCACTCTAATGATCTCATTTTAACTTAATTACCTGTTTAAAGACTATGTTTCCAAAAGAAAGATGTTAAAGACTATGTTTCACATTTTAAGTAACTGGGGCTTAAAGCTTCAATGCATAAACTTTGGGGGGACACAATTCAGCCCATAACAACCTCTCTCTTACTTCTTCATCCTTACCTCCCTTGAAGGAGGAGTTGCTTATCTGGTTGGTCAACTTCCAGGACTCCGAAGGAGCCACTTTATTAGATGGCATCACAGGACAATAGGAAGCCATGCATTTGGGTGTGGTTCAAGGACATCTTAGCTTTCTCTCTTAAATGAATGGCATGTGACCCAAGGCCTGAACCCTAAAGAGTTTCTTTTTCTGATCCCTCCATTTGTGTGAACAGAGGAAGAAAAGAACCAAGGAAGAAAACTATCATTATAATTTTCCATATTGCCAAGCAAAAAAATCACAAAATCCAAGCTTTTGTTGAAAAGATGTCCACGTTTAAAAAGAGAAAAGAAAAATATCTCTCTTGGTTCTTTGTTCCCTTCCAGCTTCTGTAATAGCTGTCTGTCTCACTTCCCAGGCACAATTTTGAAGTTTCCACATTCTCAGCTCTTCATTCTTCCTCCTGCATTCTGGTTTACTCCTCAGTTAGTTCAGTAATACTGGTCTCTTAAAAAAATGGATTAAAGACCTAGGTATAAGACCTGAAACTGTAAAATTACTAAGGGAAAATATAGGTAAGATACTTCAGCAACTAGGTCTGGGCACAGACTTTATGAACATGAGCCCAAAAACACAAGCAGCAAAAGAAAAAATAAACAAATGGTACTATATCAAACTAAAAAGTTTCTGCACAGCAAAGGATACAATCAACACAGTGAAAAGACAACCTACAGAGTGGGAGAAAATTTTTACTAACTATGCATCCGACAAGGGATTAATATCCATAATATACACAGAACTCAAGCAATTATACAGTAAAAAAACAAATGACCCAATTAAAAAATGAGCAAAGGAGCTGAATAGACATTTTTCAAAGGAAGACATACAAATGGCCAACAGATACATGAAAAAATGCTCAACATCACTAGTCATCAGGGAAATGAAAATTAAAACTACACTGGGATACGCACCTCACCCCAGTTAGACTGGCTATAATCAAAAAGACAGTGAATAACAAATACTGGCGAGGGTGTGGAGAGAAGGGAACACTGTTGGTGGGACTGTAAATTAGTACAACCACTATGGAAAATAGAAAGGAGGTTTCTCAAACAAGTACAGATAGATCTTCCATATGATCCAGCAATCCCTCTTCTGGGCATATATCCAGAGGAATGGAAACCATCATGTCGAAGAGATACCTGCACTCCCATGTTCATTGCAGCTCTTTTTACAATAGCCAAGATATGGAAACAACCTAAATGTCCATCAGTGGATGACTGGATAAGGAAACCGTGGTATATATACACTATGCAATACTTTTCTGCCATAAAAAATGATGAAATACACCCACTTGCAACATCATGCATGAACCTAGAGAAACTCATGTTGAGTGAAATAAGCAAAGTACAGAGGGATAAATATCGCATGTGCTCACTCATATGTGGGAGCTAAGAGAGAAAAGAAGGAAGAAAAGAAAGACCACAGTAGTGCCGTGATCCAATAGAGGGAGAGAACATTCCTGGGGCTACAAAGTGGAGTGTGGGGGGAAGTGAGGGAGGGGAAGGGAGGTTGGGGGATAATTGGGTGGGGACAAAGGGTACAAAAGTAATTTCTGGTAATGGGTATGCCCCCAGTATGAATCTGGCCCTCCATCATTGGCAGGAGGGGTGACAATTAGCTTTGTATCTCATGAATATTCCTAATAAATTAAAAAAAAACAGATCAACCTTGAATTCTGCATTAGTCCATTTCCTGTTGCTTATAGCAGGATACTTGAAACTGGGTAATTTTATAAGAAATAAATGTATTTTTTACAGTTTGGAGGCTGTGAAGTCCAAAGTCCAGGGAACACAACTGGTGAAGGTCTTGCTCTTCATGGTGACCATACAGCAACACAGGGTGTCACATGGTGAAAGATGGCTGAGCAAGAGAGAGCTAATCTTCTCACTCACTCTCCCTATAAAGCCATCAGAACCACACCCATTACTCCATGAATGGATCAATCTATTCATCAGGAAACAGTCCTCACGATCAATTATCATAAAAGGATTTCCCACCCTCTTAACACTATTACAATGGACATTATGCTTCTTCCAGCTTCTGAGAAACACATTTAACCCACACAAAATCCATAATACACATCCAATAGATGATTTTCTTTCCTTAACTTTCTCTTCAAACTTCACTTTGCAATCTCCTTATCTTCTTTAATCCATTCTCAAATCCACTGTTAGTTCAATATTGTTTTGAGATTATCATAACTTCTTGGTGGATTTTTAAAATTATTATCTTTGACGTCGTAGATCCACTTCTTTAAGTTCTATTTTATCTGTCATTAAAAGTACTAAACCAGTTTATTTAGTTTATTGTTTGGCTGGTAGAATTTTTCCTAGGACTTTAATATAAACTGTTCTGTATGGGTTTTTTTTTGCCATTCCTTTGAAGATAATCTGTTTTTTTTTCTAGGTGATCTTCTTTGTGTCATTAGTTTCTACCATTTCACTATGATAAATCATAACTTCTATTTTTTTTTCAATTTACTTTACCTTCCTTGAGGAATTTATTAAGCTGTCTGCATCCCTCAGTTGATGTGTGTGGATATGTGTGTGTGTGTGTGTGTGTGTGTGTGTATCACTTTACGCGCGTGTGCACACACACACACACACACATATACACACATATCTCCTTACTTTAGGCTTTGTGTCTTTTAACCATTCTTTCATATTTTCTACTTCTGTCTCTCTTTGCCACATTCTGGGTAATTTCTTCACTAATTTTTCTTTTAGCTATTTATGCCTAAATTTCTGTTAAGCCTACGTATTTTTAAAATTTAAATAATTATGTGTTTCTTTCCTAAAAGTTCCATTTGTTTCTTTGCTGGATAACATAATTTTCTAGTGTCTTGATCTTTGTTTCTTTTTCTAGTCTCTGTTACATTTTAAGCATATTAAACATGCTTGTATTCTGCTTCCTAATAACTTCTATACTTGATGACTTGGAATTTTACTCAGTTGCCTCTTTGTTTCTTTTCTCTCTTGCTCATAGCATCTTATTTCCGTGGTTGCTCTATAGATGTTGACTGTGAGTTTATTTTTCTTGAAACTTCACCTGTGAGAATTCAATGAAAATGGAGATAAAGAAAGGTTTCTCCAGAAAAATTTGAAATTGCTAGCCATCTGAGGGCACCATAAGCCCAGGTCCACTTTGCAGATCTGGAATACCTATTAGTTATTTATTGGAGGCTCTTGATCTGTCCTCAATGTTTCACAATTTTCTTTCTTTCTCTATCGTTCTCGCTTTCTCTTTCCTCCCTCCCTCCCTTCCTTCCTTTTCTTTCTTTCTTTCTCCTCCTCCTCCCTCTTCTTCTTCAAATATCTTGTCCTCTGTGTGCTATATTCTGGATTAATCCCTCAGGACCCTTCTGTTTCACCTTTTTTTCTCTGCTCAGTCTGAATAATTATTATATTTTTTACCTAAGATTTCAAATTTGTTCTTTTCCTATTCTCATGCTAATTATTTGTTATTGTATGAATGTTAATTATATTTTTAGCATCCTAAGCTTACATTTTAAAACCATGCTTTTCATACTGTTCTATTATTTTCATCTCATTTGGGATGAATTGATTTCTGGTTGTACACTTTTGGCTGTCCTTCTAATGTTTTTGTAGGATCTTTTTTACTTTTTCTGTCACTCTTGCTCTCTCTTGCTTTTACTCTCACTCTTTCTTTCTTCATTATTCCCTAACGCTGTTTCATTAACTGTAGTTCCAAATCTGTAACCAAGTCCTGAAAGGATTTCTGCACCAAAGTACTATTGGGTCTCTCAGATACCAGTCCCCAAACAATTTGCCTCAGTTTCCTTGCAATGATATGTATATTTTCACTTGCTTCCCTAGGCATGAAACTTTACTAAAGCACAGTTCCAGGCCTTGTACTGTCAACCTCTGAGAACGCACGATATCCCGCAGTTTCAAGGAGTCTCCCTGACTCATGAAGCATTTTAATCCCCTTTCTCTATATGAGCTACACGGTAGCTGCCTCTGTGCTCTCTGCATCTCGAGTTCTAAACCAGCAAGTTCACTGTTTCTGCCTACTTCTTACTTAGTTTGAGTGGTTTACAGGGAAGATAATCTTGGTTTTTTGCCAGGTTTCATCTTTACTTATTTATTTTTTTATATATACTTTCTATACATTGCTATATAGTTGGAACCATGGGATTGCCCCAGAGTATGAATTTACTTGGAATCATCTTGGCTGGAAGTCCAGACTGTTTGTTATATTGATACTTCCTATTTCACCTAAACACCATTTTGAGAATTTTACTCTCTTTACTAAAATAATTTATTGACCTCTAACAGTATTAACCTGTTAGTATAATAAAATCTGTGGTTCAGAAATCTTAAATTTAAAAAAAGTTTATTGTTATTATTATTATTTTATTATTTTATTTTATTTTCAAACATCAGTGACTTTATTTTATTTTTTTAGAGTATTTGCAGTCCTTTATTTATTTATTCATTTATTCATTTTAACTTCTGAATATACATTGTAGTTGATTTTCATGACCCTTTACCCATTCCTCTTTCTCCGCTTCCCCCTGTACATCATATCTGTTCACTTTTCTTAACAAGTTCAAGGAATTGTTGTGATTGTTGTGTCTTCTTCTCCCGCACACTTTATTTATTCGTGTGTTTATTTATTTTTAACTCCTGCAAATTAGTGAGAATATGTGGTATTTCTCTTTCTGTGCCTGATTTGTTTCACTTAGCATAATTTTCTCTAAGTCCATCCATGTTGTTATTTTTAAAGTGTTATTTGAATCTTTGGTGACAACAAACTTCCATAGTGAAATCTCAAAATTATAGCTCTTTAGATGAAATATTCTTACCTTGTTGAAGAAGGTTCATGTTTAATTTAACCAGCAGTATCCCATTTCAAGGTGTTTCCATGAGAATTAGCTTGACAAATTATATCTTCCTTAATAGATTTTCTTATGGAAAGAGAGCCTAGGTAGCAATTTATGACTCAAGCATAAAAATATCTGCAAGTAAATGCAGAAAGTTGACATCTCCCTTATATACAAATTTACCAATTTGAGATGTTTTAAATTATAACCTTTTTAGGTTAAATATAACAGCTGGTCTTTGCAGGATGTCTTAATACATTGAAAAGTTGCATTTTATCAGTTTCCTATTGCTGCTGTAACAATTTATTACAAATTTAGTGGCTTAACATAACTTTATTATTATATAGTTATGGAGATCAGAAGTCTGAAATGGGAATCACTTGGCTAAAACCAAGGTGTCAGAGGGGCTGCATTCCTTCTAGGGGATCTAGGGGAGGTACCTTTCCTTGCTTGTTCCAGATTCCAGAAGCCACCAGCATTCTTTGGCTGAGGAAGAGAGGTTGAGAGAAAAAGAGAGAAAGAGAAAGAAAGGGAGGTAGAAAAACTGAGTTTGTTCATGCAGTGCAAGATTGCTGTAATATGAAAAAAAAATCAATTTTTGTGATTTATCACATTCAAAGTTAAAAGGAGAAAAATCATGTTAGCCTCAAAAGATGTAGAATAGGGGTTGGAGAAAGTACTTTCACGATAACACCTTAGGCATAGAAGAGAAACTCCTTAACCCTGAAAACAATACTGCATATTACCTAGAGCAAACATTACAATTAATGTTAAACACTGTATTTGAGTGTTTTAATATTGCAGAACAACCTTTCAGATAAGTGGGGAAAGGATGAATTTTAAATAAATAATTCTGTGAAATTGGTTTATTCATTTAAAAAAAAATAAAATTTGGCTGTTCCCTCACTGATATATACAAATGAATTCCAACTGGATAATATACTTAAATATAAGCAGCAAATCTATAAAAATTATGGCAATAGGGAAAAATAACTAATGATCTTAGGCTATGGAAGCATTGCTTAAGCATGATAGAAAGAGCACAAACCATAAAATATTAAGATATCAAACTACATTAAAATTTTGTACTTATATTCATCAGATTATAGAGTGAAGAGAGTAAAAAGACAAGCTACAAATCCCTGTTGGAAGATATTTTTAATCTGTATCATGGAGAAATGATTAGTATCCAGAATATACAAAGAATCCCTATAAATTTATAAGAAGATGATTAACAATTTAATAGAAAATGAGCAATAATCGACTTAAATAGTCAGCTCACTGAAGAGGAAGCCCCGATAACCGAAAAAGAAAATTTACAAAGCTCTTAGAGAGAAAACTTTATATTTATATGTTAAACCCTATAATTACATCCCAATGTTGCAAAATTGAGTTTACTGCTCAGAAAAAGATAAGGGTGACCACTGCCACTGCTTCTACTCAACACTCCTAGAGATAGGGGTGTTTGTAGAACCCGAGAATTAAGCAACCTCTTACAAATATAAAAAAAGAGAGAGACAAAAACCAAATACACAAAATGGGAATGTTTTGAGGGATATAACAACAGATGTAGATCCTAAGCAAAAAAAAGTCCAAACAAACAAACAAACAATTAAAATACAGAAGAAAGGAAATTTTCAAGAAATATTAATTACACTGAACCAAGATAAACTAGAAAATCAGTCTAGACCAACATATTATAAAATGGAGCTTCATATGTTATCTTTTCTTTGAAAAATATTTTTCCCAACACCTTTACTCTCTCAAACTTAATTATTTTCTATTCACTGATTTGTCAGTGGGCTGGAAACATTCTTTCACCCCCACCTGAGGAATAATAGGTTTTCCAAGAGATTGCATGCTCATTTGATATGACATTCTTAGGTCTTGATCCATTTTTTTTTTTCTGCTTTCTTATATTGCAGATATTAACTCCATGGGTCTGCTTTTGTTTGTTTTCTTCCCAGATGCCTAAAGGAACTTTTTCTCTATCTTTAGGTGCTAAAATTTTCACTTGGTGTTCCAGTACTATCTTTGAAATTGTTTTCAATATGTTTTTAAAATTTTATACTAAAAAAAATTTAACCTACAGAAAAGTTGTACGAATACCACAATAGACACACTTATTCCTTTACCTAGATTCATTGATTAACGTATTGCCACATTTTCTCTCTCTCTCATCGTTTACTTTCTGATGAATCATTTGACAAAAAGGTGAAGACGTTATGAACTTTCACTCCTAGATCCTTCAAAATGTATTTTCTAAGAATGAGTACTTTTCACATTACCATAACACAATTATCAATCACAGAGAATTTAATATTGATAGTATAATAATATTATCTAATATTTAGTTGATATGCTAATTTTACAAAAACGTCCTTTATAACATTTTTTTTTTTCTAATCCAAGATCAAATTCAAGATCACATTATGCATTTCACTGTCAGGTTTTCCTGGTTCCTACTGAGCCCTGCTGATCTGGAGAGTCTACTTTGTTGGTTTATTTACATCTAAAATTCCTGTTATATACATATTGGATCATCTACACCTGTTTTTTTTTTTTTTTTTTTCCAAAAGATGACCGGTAAGGGGATCTTAACCCTTGACATGGTGTTGTCAGCACCATGCTCAGCCAGTGAGCTAACCGGCCATCCCTATATGGGATCCGAACCCAGGGCCTTGGTGTTATCGGCATTACACTCTCCCGAGTGAGCCACGGGCCGGCCCTACACCTGTTCTTTTAACTCTAATGCTTATTTTCTTGATTTTAACCTTTTTTACCCTTCTGAAATTGCTACCTCAAATTTTTCTTCACCTCATTACTTTGATTTTCTACTCTGTCCAACATGAGGCTCAGTCCTTCTATTATACTATTTAATTGAGCAGATGCAAATTGTGGTTGTGTCTTTAAAACTTTATCTAGTCTTCACAAAACTCAGATTTTCTTTCCTTTTTTTCTTTTTTCTTTTTGTTTTTTGCCTGTTCCTCACTCTATGTCGCAGTTTTATAGAGATAATATCCTCTGGAGTCTTGCATAAGAAAATATCTAAATGAATGTCGTAGTATTTAGAGTCTACTTTTTTTCAGAAAAAAAAAAAGATTTATTCTGAGTCTACAAAGCAATATCCACTTTTCTGGCTGCATTTTCTCTACATATATTAAATAACGTTTCTCTGTTTGCTTACTTGGTATAAAACCCCACTATGCTGACCTTCTGCTTGCATGACCATCTAGTCTAAAAAGGACTCAGAATACTGATTTTCTACTTGTTATGCCTCCTTACCATTATATTATCATATTAGAGGTGATTTAATGAAGCTTCCTAGTTTTCCTTAATAATTTGACACAAATGCCTGTGTGTATGTCATTTTTGTGAAAATATTTAGTGTGAAAGAATGTTGGTCATCTGTATTCTTGTTGCTGTTTTACCTGAAAGACCTTCTTGAGAAAGACTAAGTATCAACGTGATAGAATTGATAACAAAATAAATATTGATTCTATTGAATACATTTAAAAAATGTTTAGTCTCTCCATAAACAATGTCATGAAATATGATAGACAATGTGTTACTTTTCATATAAGGAATATTTACAAATCAGTAAGAAAAATAAAATTATTGCTTATAGGAAAATCATCAATCATAATGTCAAACTATGTATAGAAGATATACAACTGACAAACAGTACTTGAAGAATGTTAACTCACTCATAACCAAATAAATTCAAATAAAACCAATAGCAAAACACCATTTTTGTCTTTGAAATTGGCAGACACTTAATCAACAATGCTCGATGTTGGTGAAGGTGTAGTAACAGGCACACTCATGAACTTCTGTCCAGAATTTAAATTATGACAACCTTTTAGAAATCATTTTGACAATTTAGTTAACGCTTATTAAATACTTTTTGTGTGACTAGTCCTGTGCTATGTGCCTTAAATGCATCATTTTACTTAATTATCTTAAAACACTAAGAGGTAGAATCTATTATCCTCACCTTTGTGATGAAAAAATTAAAGTTTAGATATTGTTTCAGTGACTCATTTAAGTTCTCATAGCTAGTACAATGCAAAGTCCAGCTTCACACACCTAATTATACCCTATTCACAGAGTATGTCCTTTACCAGTGGCTCCAAAAGTGACTATACATTGAAAATTTTGACAAACATAAAAAAAAAAATTCCACAGAATCTTTGACTTCATCCATGATATCTAGAATCAGATTCTCTGGTATGTTTCTCAATAATTAGTAATAACTTCTAAAGGAAATTATTATTCAGCCCCCCCAGACATTGGTTCGCAGGATCGAAGTTTGGAAATTACTGTGCATCTCTGCATTGCCTTAAAGTACGTCATACTCTGTGGCATGATAATTCAATTTCTGGACTTTTATCCTGTGAAGTTACAAGTGGTATATGCAGGTTCCAATGTTTCAATATAAACATTCATGTTTATAATTGTGAAAATAGTGAGAAATCTGTCAGTAAGTGAACAGTTACATGCATTTTAACATATATATAGATTATTATATAGACATTATAAATCTTATATTCAAAGTTTTTTTTTTTTTAATTGGAATACTCTCTTAGAATGTTGAATGAAAATAGCAAGGTCCAAGAATATATATAAAATATAATCCCACCTTGGTTTTGTATATTTATAAATGAGGGGTAAAAAGCTTACAGGAAATATATCACAATGTTAACACTGTTGTTTCAAATGTCTTCCATTTTTATCTGTAATCAAAATCATCTGCAAAACCAGGCATTACTTTTATAATCAAAAAGAAATAATAACTGTTATTTTAAATTGATCTTAATATCTGAAATTGAATTCTTCGCCCTCCTTTCCAAATGCTCTTCAGTGATATTTTTGTACTGATGTTTTGTACTGATGTTTCTATCACTACAAATGAAATCATTATTCTGGTTACCCAGGCTTAACATCTCTAGAGGGTAATTTTTTCCTTTCCAGTATATTCCACCTACAGGAAAACACCTCAAGTACTATGGCACAAGGCATGGATATATACTATTCTTGCAGAATTGGGGTTGGGGTGGAGGGAAGGAAAATAGCTGGAGACAATGCGACCATCTATTACCAGTGGTTTGATAGGCCAGGCCTGGATCTCATGCTTCTGCCCTGGAGCAATGTGTAGCTTAACTTGAACCATATGCATGGAAATTGGGAAAGACTGGACACCTCAAAGGAAATCTATGGTGAAGTTAGCAGGAGAAGGAGAATGTAGGCTGGAAAGTTGGGAAAAAAAAAAAAAAAGCAAGCCCATTATGAGGCTTGTTGTTTGGGAATGTACATGCCAAAGACTATCAAAGACATATCCCTTGTTCAGTTCTACACATTTTAACCTGACAGTTGGTTTACAGTTGATTTAGACTCTGTTGTTTTCTTAAGGCAAGAAATATGCCTTCATATTTTTATCCCCAGTACCTTGGTAGTACCTGACAAGGATATCAAGTTGCTTTCATTTGTTAGCTAATCATGTCCCTTTCATGTGATATTGACTTTATTGTCTTTTTAAACAGTTATTTAAACATTTTATGTTACAAAGCCTCATCTACACTTACTACATCTTACAGAATTACACTTTCTACATCTTAAAGAATTCAAATGCTAATGCTCTTTACATTTTTCATACTTTATAATCTTAAAATATTTACTATCCTAAAAAAGGGGTTACAAATATGTTTAAGCCTCTTCTATTCAAAAACTATCCCTTCTGTATCAATGAGTTTGCATTAAGCAGCAAGTAGTAGAAAACCCAATGAGAATACATTTTCCTTAAGAAGTTAATAAGCTTTCATTCTAGTTTCTTTTGGTCCATTCCGTGTGCTAATAAAAACATCCAAAAATTTTGTCTTAAAAATGCTTCTCAAATTTTAATGTGCTTTTGAATCACTTGGGAATGTTGTTAAAATGCAGATTCTGATTAAGTAGATTTGGATGTAGCTTGAGATTCTGCAACTCTAATAAACTCTCAGATGATGCTGATATCATGTGATAGCAAAGATTCTACAGTTACTTTTACATTTAGAGAATTGTCAGCACTTAGGTTTGGTGTACTGCTCAGTCCCTTAGTTCTCAGTTTTAATGCCCTCTACATCAGGGCTTTAAAAAAAATAGACTTGGGTGAAGAAAAAAGAGACATAGGTGAAAGGAACCGCCCATAATCCTACATTTGTCCCAGCTTGACTCCCTTATTTTTCAGAGATCACTCAATGAGAGACTCTGATTTTATCAGTCTTATGTCTTAATCATCATTCCCCTCCCTACCTCTGCAAGGCTCCCCAACTTCTAGTCTGGAAGGGTGAGATTCTCACCTTTGCCCTTTGCCTTACCCCCTTCTCTCAGTCATTTTCACATTTTGGAATTAAGTATCTTTCAAACAAGAAGCCCAGAGGCAAAACAATTCCAAGAGTGATTAACTCAGTGATTCAGCAACATTATCAAGGAGCTAGGTTCTTTCCATCTTTCCACTGTGCCAGCTTATACTCTTAGGCTACTGTCCTTCATTTTCTCAAGATGCTTGCCTTAGATCCATATGTCACCTGCACACAACAATGTGCAGAGGCCAAAAAGGAAGGGTCTTTTCCTTTTACACACAACTTTTTAGGAGAAGGACTCATTTCCAAAAAATCCCTCAGCATAGTTCTCTTAAGTCTTTTTTAGTTAAAAGGTATTAACTTGTCCTGCCAAGGAAAACCCAATTCCACAACTGGATTAGAATATTCTAGTCTCTTAACATTTTATTTGTAATACTCATCTCTGGTGACTGGTAATGATAACACTGCTTGTTGTGATGCACATGAACACTACTTTCTGGAAGGAAATTGAGGTTGTGTTGGCAGGAAAGATGGAAGGGGATAAATGGATACTGCATTACAGTCCCAATCAAAGGTGGCCCTGAAAGACATACTAAACAGAGAACATCCTAATATGTCCCTCTAGTTGCCCACTGCATGTGGAAGGAGAGATGACTTGAGGTACAGATTTACACTGGTAGTGTTGATAGTGGCTAAGAAGCTACCAGGCTTATCGGGGATGTGAACGGAAACAAATTTTAAATGGAAAATTGAAAAAGTATGTCTGGAGATGTATGTGGAATGGAAATTCTGGAAAGGCACAGAGTGCGACAATATTTGTACTTCATGTAAATGCTCAGCAGAGGTAATCCATTATAGAAAAGCCCTCAGTAATTAGTTAGGTAAATGGCCTATGCAGGAGATAACAGTAATCTCTCTTTTATACCTAGTGCTTGCTCAATGTACCCATGCATTCAATGATTATAGCATCAGGTATAGAGGCTATGCATGGGTTTTCTGCGAGGGCTTATTTTGGCTACTGCCACTGGTGAGTGTCCAATCTTTCAACAGTGGAGGCTAATGCCAAGCCCCAATTATAGCAAGAGGGCTTGGGGAGGGTGGGTGGCAAGCTACCTGGTGACAGATTGGAAAAATTTGACTCCTCCCATCAGAGAGGGCAGCATCTTGTTTTCACGGGTATAAGGATTTGCCCCCACTGCCTGCAATGCTTCCGCAAGTAACACTATTCGTGAACTCATAGAATAACTTATTAACTGCCTTTCTCCCCTATATGTTTTCTCTGAGCCTAGAGCCTCATTTTATGGCAGCAGCAGCCAGCTTGCCAGAACAGTGGAATGGCATGCTAAAGGCTCAGTTATAGTGGAAAAAAAGAGACAACATCTTGTGAAGTGAAGGTGCTCTTCCTACAGGGTGAGGTGTATGCCTTAAACCAGCCACCAGGTTAGGCTCCATAGAGAGGATGTACAGGCCCAAGAGTTAAAGCACAGAGTAAACTGGGGTCAAGAAAAACCTTATGAATTTTCTGACCCAAGATGTTCTTAAAACATATCTCTCCCGCCTCCTCCTGGTTTAGTTCACTTTGGAACTTTAATTAAGATATTCAGGAAAGGGACTATTCTCCATCTTGACTAAAGTATGCAAGGATATAGGGGGATCCTATTTCTGTCCCCTATTCTAAGGATAACTAATTTCTTGATACATTTAATGGAGGTTAAAAAACAATTTCACCTTGTAGTTTGAATATGAAGGAAAGCAGAAAATTGGAGCAGTAGTTGGAATGAGGAGAAAGGATTAAGGAAAATATTTTAAGATGGGTGATGATTAAGCTATAGTATACTGGTTTAACTAGGAAGGTTTAATGACGACACTGAGAAAGTAAAGTGCCAGGAGTCAAAAGGATATATTACAGAAGCAAATTACAAGGAAAATGAGAGGGGATGGCATCCATGGCATGTATGGTGGAAGAATTTTCCTTTGAATTTCAAAACCCCTGTTACCAAGAGAACGGCAGTCGAGGAAGAACACGCGTTGGTGCTGCTTCCTGTCCCTCCACTCCTTCCACCTCCAGCCCTCTTCCCTTGGACCCATCACACTACTAAACAAGTTTTGTCAAAGTCACTGATTGCCTTCATCTTGCCAAGCCAATAATAATTCTTTGTTTCTACTTTTATTGGCTTTTTAGGTCCCGCATGTAAGTGAGATTGTGCAGTATTTGTCTTTCTGTACCTTACTTTTTTCACTGAACATATTATCCTCCAAGTTCAGCTGTGTGGTCACACATAAGGATTTTCTTTCTTTCTTTCTTTCTTTTTTAAGGCTGACTAGTATTACATTGTGTATCTATCACATGTTTTCTTTATCCATTTATCAACTGATGAACACTTAGTTTGATTCCATATCTTGTCTATTGTGAATAATGTGTCCTTGAGAATGCAGGTATCTCTTTGACATAACTGATTTCAGGTCTTTTGGATGTATAGCCAGTAGTGAGGTTGCTGGATCATATAGTAGATCTATTTTTAGTTTTTTGAGGAATCTTTATACTATTTCCCATAAGGTCTGTAATAATTAACATTCCCACCAACCTTCTATGAGTGTTCCCTTTCCTCCACATCCTGACCAACACTGGCTATCTTTCATCTTTCTGATGATAGCCATTCTAACAGCTGGGCTGGGCGGTGATATCTCTGGCTGCTATGTGGATAAACTTTGGTGGTGGGGGGTCATTATAAAGACTGAACAACCAGTTGAGAAGACATTGGGGCTTGGGGAGAAGCATGTGTGAGAAGAAAGAAGGGTGGACATGAGTTGGTAAATCAAGAATTTTGTGTTGGTTATGATAAATGATCATGACTTGTTAGACATTTATATGAGGAGATCAGAATGTCTACTTAGGGGAAAAGTCTGAGAGAGAGATATAAATTTGAATGTCATTGGCACAGAGATGTCATTTGAAGCCAAGAATACAGAAAGAGGAAGGAGAAGGTGAAGAACAGAGTCCTGGGAAATTCTGACATTTAGAAGTCTGATATAGAAAGTGAAAAAAGGAGTGGAAATTGAGGAAAGGTAACCCTCAGTGGAAAATGTATTAAAAGCGAAAACATAGTCAGAGAGTTCACATATATTATATTAATTACATCTTAATTAAAAGAAACACGTTACATTGTTATATCTACCAGTCCTATTAAAATGTAGGTTCCTTGAGAATATGATCTCTGTTTATATTTCTAAAGTTCCTCAGAATTTGTTGGCTGATACAAATTCTCACTGATGGTTTTATGTTTCTTTCCATGTTTTTAGCGAGCATATATATCTGGGTCTCAACTTGAAACATCAATTCTTGAGCTGTACATTCTTCCCCAAATCACAATTCTAACCTCAACATCGTCTCCACTATGTTCCTTTGCTTTTCTGGAAAAATTTCAAGAATAATTATGGCCAATGTTTGCACCTTTTTGCACAATTTAAGTATTTCTTTTTCATCTGCAATTCTCAACATGCCTTACCTGGATGACGGCTACTCACCTCAAATATCTCTATTTCTAACCCCAAACTCTTCTCAGAATATAACCTAGTGGTTCTTAACTCCTCTGCTTTTCCTTTTACCTTCTGTAAACTACCTAATAGTTCTACCTATTTCCAAAGAATATCCTTTTTTTCCCCAAAATGGATTAAAGATTTAAATATAAGACTGGAAACTATAGGACTGGGCAAAGACTTTATGAATACGACCCCAAAAGCACAGCAACAAAAGAAAAAATAAACAAATGGGATTATATCAAACTAAAAAGCTTCTGCATAGCAAAAGAAACAATTAACAGAGTAAAAAGACAACCCAGAGAATGGGAGAAAATATTTGCAAACCATGCATCTGACAAGGGAATAATATCCAGAACATAAAAAGAAAGAACTCAACTTAACAGTAAGAAAACAGGTCATCCAATTAAAAAATGGGCAAAAGAGTTGAATAGACATTTCTCATAGGAAGATATACAAATGGCCAACAGACACATGAAGAAATGCTCAACCTCACTCATCATCAGGAAAATGCAAATCAAAACCATACTGAGACATCCATCTCATCTCAGACTGGCCATTTTCAAAAAGACAGAGAATAACAAATGCTGACAAGGATGTAGAGAAAGGGGAATGCTTTTACACTGTTGGTGGTACAGTAAATGAGTGCAGCCATTATGGTAGTCAATATGGAGGTTCGTCAGACAACTACAGATAGAACTGCTATATGACCCAGCAATCCCACTGCTGGGTATATACCCAAAGGAATGGAAGTCATCATATTGAAGGGATACCTACACTCCCATGTTTATTGCAGTTCTATTTATAATAGCCAAGTGTTGGAATCAACCTAAATGTCCATTGATAGATGACCAGATAAGGAAAATGTGGTATGTATACTCAATGGAATACCACTCTGCCAAAAAAAGAATGAAATTCTGCCAATCGCAGCAACATGGATGAACTTTAAGAAAATTATGTTATGTGAAATAAGTCAGGAACAGAAAGAAATACCTCATGTCCTCACTCATAAGTGGGAACTGAGAGAGAGAGAGAGAGAGAGAGAGAGAGAGAGAGAGAGAGAGAGAGAGAGAGAGAGAGAAACATAGAAAGAAAGAATGAAGCAACTACAATAATATATTTTGTTGTCTTTATCATATGTAATTGGACAGTTGTGACTCCCATTATTTTTATCAACATAATAAAAGGCTTAGAAACTAAGTAACAAGGGGGCAGGGAGGGACCCAGAGGCAGTGGAAAGAAAGGCCTATGTGCTAACATAAAACTCCCTTTCTCGTTCAGTTCCCTGGAATCTACCCCCTAAGCCGACATTAGAGTAGTCTCAATAAAACGTGATATGCATTTTTAAAATTTCCTGCTTAGACAAGTCTAAGGGCTCTAACCCTGGACTATGAGTACACCGAAGTCAGAGACTAGGTCTCTCTATTTCACCTTTGTTTGCTGACTGGCTAGTATAGTTCCAGCTCATGACAGGCACTCAGAAGTATTTGTTGAATGAATAAATAAATGACAACCTTTTTCCACGTTCCTTTCCATACTATAAACCCAATCGTATTTGTTTCTGCCTACCAATCGATCATCATATTGCAATACTGGATCATCTGAATGGCCAGAAACACACTGTGCCATTTCCTGCCCTCATTTCTTTTCTCAATTGTTTCTCTGCACTAAAGTGCTCTCTAGCTCCAACTCCATTTTATTTTCTTTCATCTAATTCATTCTTCAAAATCTCCACAAGGGTAAGATCCATAACATTCATATTCATTTCCTCTCTCCTGTGCACTGTGGATGAGCACTGATAGATACTCAGTAGAAACTGGTTGAATGAAATGGGATTGAACAATTTTGCCTTCACTACAAAGATTTTTTTCCATACCGTATTTGATGAGCTCATCCCAATAGTCTTTCTACATTGGCAGAGTAAATATTGTCATTTCCATTTTTCATATAAGTGAGCTGATGCACAGGAAAGTTTAAGTGCTTTGTAGGATACAACATGATTTATGACAGAGGTGGTACTAAACTTCATGTCTTATGCTTTATTCTTCCCAGTTCATGATAGAGACTGTTGAGTATATTTCCACGGTGCCATGGAATCCAATTGGATTTAGCAACCATCTAGAGTCCTTGTGGCAGAACATGCCATTTTTTTGTTTTGTTTTGTTTTTTTCCAAACTGGGAACTGTAAAAAGTCAATTTTCATAGAGAATCTGAGGATGGATGAAGAGGAAATACTTTTTTCCATTGAGCTTCAGAAGTTTCTCTAGAAACATGGGGGAAGAATCAGGGTTGTTTTGTTATAAGGATTTTTTTAAAGTAATAAAAACACTGCATTACGTTTGCAATTTTACCCCACTTCACAGTACTAAGCACAATTTCTAAAAAACTTAAAGCATGCCATTTTTATTAATGGTCCATTTAAAACCACCAAACATTTTGATGTCAATTACTAAAACAAGGTTTAACGCTGTCAAAAAGCATTAGTGCTAAAAACAGTCATTCTCTCTGTATTTTCATCTGCAAAGCATTACAGTTTATAAAACAATTTTAACTCTGAATACGTAAGGCCTTATATGAAGGTTTCCATATGTTAAGAATTTTATTTGTGTGTTTGATTTTAAATTGCTTTGAAAAACAGACAGTTGAGGTTTATAGAAAGGAATCTTTCTTTTAGGAAATAAATGTCTCAAAAGTGCAGGGCACCAGCAGTGAAAACATTCTGACCACAAATCAGAAACACATTGAGAAGTGTTTGCTGAGTACACCTTCTGAAACCAGTATTTTGTTTCTATTTGCTGGAAAATTGAAAAATCTGTTGTATCTTGGCATGGCTTATTGGCCCAGCCCCAGATTCCTTGCGTAGTAGATGGCATTATTGTACACACAACCAGGCTGCCTAGCCGTCTGCTTTTATCACGTGGATTTTAAATATAAAATGCTAGCAGAATCATTATTTAGTTACAGTTGTTCTCCACATCAAATTAGTTTGCATATTTTTTCCTTAAAAATTGTGTCTAAAACAAAAAAAAAAAAAAGAGAAAGAGAGGATGACAATTAATCAGTGTTTCAGCTGCTTAGTGGCATCTGGCCAAAAGCCACCAGGCTGACAACTGGAGTTTGGAGTGTGTTTTTGCAAGGCTAATTTAAGGTGAACTTAGATGGATTCAAGATTTATAAGCCTTAAAATGTCCTGACTGGAGCAAAGTTCAAGTAAAGTAATCTGCTGCTCACTGTGCAGATGAGGTTCAGCCGACGCTGCCCTGTGATTGAGTCTATAGTCAAGGAGCATTTTAAAAACAGGCAGAAGGCCTGAGTTTCTGTGTTTCACTTCAAAGGTCTTCTAATAACTGAGAGGATTATACTCTTTTAACCAGCTAAGAAGGTTAGGTGGTTTTGAGCGAGTGCTTTTATAGCTATCGATAATTCTAAGTTTAAACTTTAAGGCTCGCTTCTGGTGGACATCTCCTTTAACACATTAATGACTGTGAGAAACTTGTACTCCTACCTCATGATTTTATAAGAATTTCAAATAAATAGCAGAACTTTTCAAGAGATTGGAAAGGCCTCTGGAGGTACACAGAGTGGTGGGAATGGAATTGAGAAACAATCCGGAGAACCATTTAATTAAATATATTTAGCCTACGTGAAATAAAATTTTTAGAACTACTCTAAGCATGAGAATACGTTCATTCAGAATAATTGCCAACAGAAATAGGAAGCAGGTTGAGATGTTAGTTTGCTGTATGTTGCTGCATGTTATAACCAATATTATCAAATTAACAGGAAGTTCTAATACTTGCTCTCTAGTGGCAAAAAAAAAAAGGCATGTGGGGGGGTCGTTTAATTGAAATGAAAAGGAACAAACAGGGAATGGTTATTATTTTTAACAAGGGAAGAAAATATTAAACATACTTGTGAACAAATGCCCTTTATCAAAGGATTTTCATTTCCATTTTTCATCTTTATCATTATGTGCAGAGAGCTAAAATATTCTAGAGTGCAGTTACTCTATCTAATAGATACATAAAAGGTAAACAATCAAAATGTTAAAGTGCAACATAGATAGGTTGCATAAATGAAATTGTCATATAAAAACACACTATTATCATTTCATGAGTTTCCTTTTTAAAAGGGCTCAGAGACACCTATGAATAGTACAGGGAATTGCAAATTACCTCATTTAAAAATAATAAAATGACACTTCAAAGTAATAAGTTACATCTGGTAAACAATAGTTGATGTTTACAATGGCTCTGAGGGAAAGCAGGGAAGGAGCTTTTGGGATTCTAAGTAATATCAGCCTTTATAAATATAAGGAAAAAACAAGATAATTGAATAGTTGTTGCTTCTTTTACTTTTAAATCTTATTCATAAGCTTCACTAGTATATTTTTCCTGGCAGCAGCAGACAAATATGGATTGTTGCACTACAGATGAAAAACTAATTGCACAGGGCCTTGTAAACCGCCAGACTTCAAGCAAGGATTACTACCCGTTCCCTCAGCACTCTTAACTTCAACAGCTTCAATTTTCCCCCAAACACACCTTTTTTATTTTCCACGAGCGTGCATATGTCATATGTGGAAGCTTGGCAAGTTCCTTCTCTGCTTCTTTTATTTTAAGGTCTATCTACCACCTGCATTGGATTGGGGCAGTGAAACATAAACTGGCGGCCCCACACTGTCCTGTGATTGAGTCTATAGTTAAGGAGAATTTTAAAAACAGGCAGAAGGGCTGAGTTTCTGTGTTAGCCTCCCTAACCAGGCTGTGGGAAACTGCCCTCCTTGGAAGAGAAGTTTGATCTGTGTTTTCTTCTGTAAAACGAAAGAGGCTCTGATGAACCTAGAATCACATCTTTTACCATGAAGCTTATTTCCTAACAAATGTAGTACCATCTTTGAAAATAAAATCTGTCTGATCTTTATTTCATTGGCTCAGGAACTGAGGGCACTCAGATGCTTTGGTAAGTCATGTGCTGGTTTCATCCTTAGGTAATTTGTTTGTATGATTAGACTCATTCGATCACTTTTCAAATTCTCTAGTTTTACTCACACCAAAAAGTTTTCCACTCATTGACCTAGCCTTTACCTTGGCGGGCTCTTAACCCCACAGCTAGCATCGAGTGGGATCCTCAGCAGGGGATCCCCACACTCCAACCAATGGGGGACCTGACATCTCCATGAGGCGCACTCAATACATTGCTCATTAGAGACATGAATGAACATGGGGTTTCCTCTGACATTTCACACGCATTCTAAAGGACTTACGAGTGTGTATATATGTATGTATGTGTTTGCAGCTAGATAGTACTGCATTTCTATTAGAAAATGCCAGGGGTTTTATTAATCAATCCCTAACAAGCTTACAGTGGACATTCTCTTCTAGGAAGAAGTACACATAACAGGGCTAATTCTAAGTCAGTTTTAACTATTTCAACCCTCTTTCTAATAAAGCCAGGATCAGTGTCTGAGGGACTTCTAGGCCACACCTTAAGGTTCACCTCTGGGTGATCAGAAATATATTTTAAGATTGAACCTTCCATTGATGTAATAATCTTGAACTTACCAAAAACGGGAAAGAGGTGAGTTTTCTTCACCTACTCATGTTTTCTAGAAAATTAATGACATTCTATTTCTTTGATACATTTCTCTTGTGGACAGCCATTTATTCTGCATTCTTTAAAAATATGAAACATTGACTTTAAGTGTTTATATTTGTCATTGACTTTCAAGATATTCATTTAATGTTAATATGGCAGCATTAAATACATTTTTCTCGTGAAGATACAGCAAACGTACTGTGTTTGGAATAATATTATGCTGAAATTTCTTCTCTATTGCTTTCTTCACTGTGTGGAGAAATGGCAGAAAAATTTCTTCTCCAATTGTAGGAACAATGGCAGTTATTATAAAAATAGTGGAAGAGAAATATAGTGCTTTATTTGCCCAGAGATAGTTCCTACTTTCTTCAAAGAGAGAGAGCCTTGAATCACGAACTATTAATTTATATTTTCTCTAAGGAGGATATTTTGAGATTGACTTGAAGATCCAAAAGATTTCATTAATCTTTTTTTGGCAACTCAATATTAGATGCAATGATACAAAGTCATTTAGTACATCAGTTACGTGTAGCTGAACACACTTGTGCTCGTGCACACAGACGCACATGAAGCCTAGCAAAGCAAGTAATGATGTCTTCAGCTATGTTTCATACGCTCCAGAAAATCAAAAAAAAAAAAAACAAAAAAAAAAAAACCCAAGCCAAGCCAAGCCAAAATAAAAACAGAAATAAAAGTAAGCTCATCTTGTGAGATGCTCTTGCTAATTTTCTTCCCTGAAGCTGGGGCAGGGAAAGTGAAGACTCTGAGTTTGTCGCTTTAGGTTATTTAGAATATGAACTCTGCTTTCACTAAACTTACCTCTCTTGCAGGTTTGCTTATATTCCGTAGAATCAGCAAGAGCTCTAGAGTGCAGACTATTACATATTACTATTACATAAGCTTACCTTCTTGGTAGATAACTACTTGGGGTATCATTTAGAGATAAGGGACTGCTTCATAAATAGACTAGTACCTATGGCTCATTTTTAGATATGACTGCAAAACACATAAAACCTGCAACTATCTCTTACTTCCACCATTACACATTAGTCTGTTGGAAGCAATGGAAGTCCATTCAAGAGAAAAATAAAAAGACCTTGTTATCAGCTGAAGGATCTCTGAATTCCTTTTGCTACTACTTAGCAATTTTTTTTTCACAGTGAGAAATGGAAGGGGCAAAGTGTACAAGCAGCTCACAGGAAGTTTGCTCTCCTCATCTGCAGTTAGTGTTCTAGGTGATGCACACGTGCATCTGAAAGCCTTGTGCAGGTTACAAATCTTATATTGCATTTCTTCTACTTTCAGCAATCATTTAACCTTGTTTGCAGTTTTTCTGGCCCAAGGTAAATCTGACACAATTAAAGTCAAATGCTGCTCAGATGGTAGACCATTGCATATAGCTACCCATCTCTAAAAACAATCCACACAAATTTAAAACAGAAAGGAAACCTATTGCTGCTGTTAAGCTAAAAGTCTATTCAGAATCCCTAGGTGGCATGGAAAGCATTTAGATTCATTTCATTCATGTGTCAGGTAAAGACTTTCATTTAGCAGTGAGATGAATGCTGAATAATGGATCTTTTGAATAATGTAATTAAGAATTCATTAGGGGGGACTTAAAAAAAAACCCAATAGAATGCAGTGTGGGTATTCCCTACACTAAACTCCCAAAATATATCAGAGAGTTGATGATTAAAAAAAAAAAAAAAAATCAGCAGAGAACCAATTAGAAAAATACCAGCATTTCGTTTACAAAATAGTGACATTAAAATTCAAAGAGGAACAAATACATGTTTGAATTTTTAGGAAGTATGTTAAATCATAATTAAAAATTATTTTTATTATTTTAAAATGTGCTCATAATATGACAAAATCAATACTTTGGTTTTCTGAAAAGAGTGTGGATTTTACAATATTAAAGAAATTCAATTTGTTCTTGGATAACTGATTGAATGGGAAATGGCAAATTTCCCTTTTTATTCTTTGCCTATTTTAATTTAAATTATGAAAAGATTTAAAACAGACCCAAATGAAGTAACAGCAGGTTAGAGAATTGACTGTAACAAAAGCAAGTTTTGCTGTTATCTTGTACTGCTTTTGTCTACACAAAGAGGCAGAGGTGAAGAGCCATGGCTTTCTCAGTGATCAGACATACTAGTACATCCATGGCCTAGCTTGTATCATGCTGCCTTCATACAATGGAAAGAAACTACCTGATGAAGAAGAGGCAGAAATCTGTGGATTGTACATATCTGTATAGTGCAGCGTTAAAGATCCATGCCCATGTACAACACTGCATCCCACAGATATGTACAATCAATTATGTTTCATTAAATATACACAAATAATAATAATAAAAGTCTGACTTAAAGGTGAATTCAGGGCTCCAGGAAATAAACTATTAACTGCTTTAAATGAGGGAAAAATGTTTGTGGATATCATAGTTCAGTGACTGAAGACCTAGGAGAATCTTACACAGAGGCAATGATAAAATTTTACCATTTTTCTTGGTAAACCTCAGAAATACATTCTCATAGCAGTTGTAATCTATTATTATTTGAGGAAAGGGACCATATTCAGTAAATTGGTCTTGCATTTTTTTTCCCTTGTATGTTACAAGCCATGACTATATTTGGCATAAAATTTGTTATTTTTTTCATCAGTTTTTTTCAACAGTATGAAAGAAAAAGGTCAAGAAATTGATGAAATAGAATTAATTCATTTGCTTACATTGTCAAAAAAAATGGACTATACTGGATTAGTTAGAGATAAAACTGCATTAATATATAGCCTAAAAGATTTTGTTTTACCTTGTTGGGACTAGATTGAAACAAACAATGAATAAACTGAAAAGAGTTGCTCTGAGTCTTAAGTAACTGCACAAAACTGACTTGTAAAGTGAGTTTGATTTCCTACTCTCTTTTGAGAATTCTGACCCTGGGGAGCTAGACTCTTTAATGTTATAGGAAGGTAAGTAATCTAATGACCCTCTCTGAAAATTTAAAAATAAAAACAGCCCCACCTCTCCAGATGGAATTACTCATCCAGATGGTACATTGGAAGCTTTTAGCTCTGACTGCATTCTTAAGGCTTTCATTTTTATTCTGAAAATCATTTCTTCTTTTAAAGATTTCTCCTAGTTAATTGGAAACAGTACGACCTAATGGAATGAACAAAGGATAAAGGATTGCAAATGCTGAGGTCTTATCCCTAGTCTGTCAGTAACTACTGCTTTGTATTTCAACCACACCACCTTGCCCTCTGTCTTCATTTTGCCTTGTGCAAGATGCGGAATTTGCACTTTCAGTCTAGGAGTGTGCTAGTGAGCACAGGAAGGAAGGAAGGATGAAAACCAATATTATTGTTGTTTTTGACAATAATAATAATAATATTATTATTATTCTCTGAAAATATTATTATGGTATTCTTATTTATAAGAGCTATAGACATTCATGTCCTTGAAGTGTATGCACATCAGAAAGATGCAAAATACCCTAAACACACTTGTTAGCATCAATTGACAAGTGCAACTTAATACAGTTTGAACTCAGGATATTATTGCTAAAGAAATCCAATGTAGGAAGTGGCCAGAGTTGAACTGGATTGATTTAATAAACTTTCCAGGAGGAAAGGCATATTTTAACAAAGTGTTATAAAATTAAAATTAATCTTAGTGTTTTTAAGCTCAAAAGATATTCTTTAGATTTTCTTTTAAAGAATGGTCTCTGTGGAAGACATACCCTAAGGTGACCCCCAACGAGCCATACCCATGTATAATCCCCTCTCCTTAAGTTCAGGTGGAACTTGTGACTTGCTCCAAAACAACAGAATATGGCAAAGGTGATGAAATGCCATTCCTGTGATTGCATTTTGTTGTATAAGACTTTACCTCCACAGACTGGAGGCAGAGAAATTCTCCTTTTGGCTGTGAAGAAGCAAACAGCTATGTTGTGAACTGCCCATGGAGGGAGCCCCAGGGCAGGAAGGCTTCTAGGACCAGAGGGCCTCAGTCATATTATTGTAAGGAAATAAATTCTTCCAACTGCACTGAGTGAACATGGAAGCAAGAATCTTCTCTAGTCGAGCCTCCAGGTGAGGATATAGGTAAATTGTTCCTGTACTCATGACCCAAGAAACTGTGTAATAATAAATATGTGTTGCTTTAAGCCATTATGTTGGTAGTAATTTATTACTCAGAAAAGAAAATGAATGCAGTCAAATGTGGTTTTATCATGGAATAAAATTATCAGTAAAATAATTTTACCTTGCACACCATATACATATGTTTTATTTCTAAATTATATACATGACTACCACAACACCATGGATTAATTATCACTGAAGCTTCATTTTCTTATTTTTTAAGACAAATATAAAAATACAAAGAAGTGCTGATATTTTTGTTCTGTCTACCTGATGGAGTCCTTCTACCACACTTAAGGGTTCTGCAGACGCTTGAGACCCAGTGCTTGAATCTGGATTTTTGCTGGTTGTAGAACAGTGTTAGTGCAAAATACATTTAATTTTCCTTCAAAAAATTCCTTGCTTATTCCAACCTACATGTTGTTAATATTTCTGCAAAGTGCTAGGTGTCATCTGTTGCTGACCTTGAGTGGATCCCACTAAAGATTCAACAGTGTGGATGAAGAAAGAAGTGAGGCGGTGGGGGGAGGGGCAGGAGTGAAATGATATCACCCCGGCTCTGAGCAGAAGATTGAGTTTAACCTTCAAGTCAAGCCAGTCAATCCTGCAGCTTGATTATTCAAGCACAGTGCAACCTATACTTGGTAGATTCCACCTGTATTCTCTCTTCATATGGGTTATATGGGATATTTATATATGGAATATTCTATCAGTAATCTATCTTGTACATTCTGCATCCTTTACTTTCTCACACTTGCCCTCTTTTTTAATTCAGAATTTCAGAAGAGATGTCAAACTGACTATACAGTCAGGACAGGTGGGACTCTATATGTATGTTCTAGGAAACAACTGGCAAAAGCCTCATTTTACTCAAATTTTGGGAACAGTCACAGTGGTTATCCCCTACTGTGACAAATAACAAGTAGATTTCAGGTTAGATTAACAGGCAATGACTATTGACAGATTTTATCTCCTATTAACAACCACTATGGGATTAAAGTTGAGAAAGCTCCAGAAATATATATGCCATTTATTTAGTAATTTCCACATATCAAGTGCATGGGTAGAAAATTGACCTAAGTTATGCCTTTTAATCCTTTCAGTAGTAGCTCTCTCAAGGTCAGTAGGGAAGAGTGGTTTAGAGCACTGATCTAGAATCAAGGTGTTGGGTTCTATGCCCACTCTACCACTTTACATGATTTTGGGCACAGTATGTAAACTTTCTCTGCTTCAGCTCCTAAATGATTCATTCTTGCAATCATTCATTCATTCAGCAAATATGTATCAGCACATTCTATGAGCGATTCACTCATCCAGACACTGAAGATTCAACAGTAAACAAAATAGGCTAAATTCCTCATGGAGGTTAAGTTCTAGTGGGGGAACCAAATGATGGTAAAATAAACAGCAGACAAATAAATACATAAAATGTCAGGTAGTGGTAAGTATCCTTAAGAAAAGTAAAGCCGAATAATTTGGATGGAGAAAAACAGGAGGGGGTGCTATTTCTGCAGAATGCTCAGTCTCTCTGAGAAGAAAGGTGTCTTTTGGGCAGAGAGTGAAAGGAAGTGTGAACAGAATCATGAATGTATCTGGGGGAAGAAATTTCAGAGAGAGTGAAGAAAAAGTTCTAAGGCCCTAAGGGGGGAACTTGCTTGGTGTGTTCCAGGGAGAGTAAAGAGGCCAGTGTGGCTAGAGAAGAATGGGTCAGGAAGAGATGGGTAGGGGATAAGCTCACAGAGGATGAAGGGACAAGGACATGTTGGGCCTTACATGGTGAGTTGGGCTGGAGGCCACTTGAAGTTTTCTGAACCGAGATATGACATCATCTGCCTTACCTTTTAAAAAAGATTACTCTTACAAGTGTGTAAATAGCACATTGTAGAGGAACAAGGGTGAAAAAAGGGAGACCAGTTAGACAGTTATTGCAATAATTCAGATAAAAGATGATGGCAGCTTTAAGTATGGTGGGATTCTGAGTGTATTTCGAAGGTGCAGCCAGTTAGATTTGCTGATAGATTGGAGTGACGTGTAAGAAAAATGAGTGAAGAATGACTCTCAGATTTGGCAAAAAGAAGAATAGAGTTGTCATTTATTGTATTGAAGGAAACTGGAGGTAGAGAAAATTTGAAGAGCACATAAATAATTCTGTTTTGACCATGACAAAAGGTTAGATGCTATCAAACATCCAAAGGGAGATTATTAAGTGGGCAGTTGAAAACACAAAGTTCAGGGTAGTGATTGTGTTATCCTCAATAGTATTTAAAACCATAGTACGAGATGAAATTACCAAGAGACAATGATGGTCATCAAGAGAACACTAGTTCTCCCCCATCTTCACCCCAGTCATAACTTACAGTGACTGTTTTAGAGTCTGTAGTTAGAGTATGCTGACTGTTTTAGAGTCTGTATTAATGTTTTCCATTTTAATAAAAGTTCAGGAAATTTGTTAATAGGAAAAAAAATGTCTGTTCAAACATTGTCCCTTGTGTATTAGTCCATTTTTGATGCTTGTAACAAAATACCTGAAATTGGGTGATTTATAAAGAAAAACAACATTTATTGATTACATTTTCTCAGGCTGGGAAGTCCAAAGTCCATCGGGTCGTGGCAACAGAGACCCAGGGGTCTCACTTTGCAAGATGGTAGAAGCAGAGAGAGCAGAGAGAGAGAAAGACAGACTCTCCTCTTCTTTTTAAGCCCTCAGAATCATGCCCCTGACCACTATTTTTAATCCATTCATTACTGCATGGTCCTAAAACCCAATCACCTCTTCAAGGCTCCACCTTTCAATTACCATAATAGGATTTCCCACCCTGTTAACATTCGCAGTGGGGGCTAAGTTTCTAATACATAAAACTTGGAGGATACAATTCAAGCTTCATTGAGTTTTGGGGGAATAATTCAATCCACTACACCTTGAAATATATCAAACAATGTATTACTCATCCATCATTCTATGCCTCAATCAGAAAAGTTGGTTGAACTTAAAATTATTAAACATATAGACCAAGAGAATTAAATATTATCAACAAAATAGATGTATTCATGTGTAAGTATTTTGGATATATATTTCTGTTCTTTGGTCTTTGATGAATTCTTTCTTTTTCTTATATATTTTAATATTCCCTTTGCTTATTTTTTCTAGTGTTCCTTACTTTTGCCTGTGCCTTTTTATTCACTTTGCATAGTACTTTACTTTGCATTTTCTCTTCAACATTCTTTAGAGTTCTATCCAGTTTTCAGTTAGGCTTTCAAATGTTTTTATGCCCTTAACACCTCCTTCTTTGTCATCTTTTGTGTCCAATTTTGACCCTCAGTAACTGCTGATATTTAGCTTAGAGAAGGGCAGGACAAAGTTGTGACATAAATGCTCTCAATTTATTCCACAAGCATTTGTGGAATAAGGTTCTTAGAGAGTATAAGTTTAAGATATTCATGGTCTTTTTGAAGATTTAAGTCTAGCTGGGAAAACATAATATGCACAGATGAAAAAGATCAATGTAGAAATAATGGCAAATTTTTTTACTTAAAGCTATACCCATGAATATTGAGGTGCAAATGAGTAGTTGAGTATTGCAGTGGTGTATTGTTAAAGAAAGATTTATATCGTCTTGATATATTTCCCATCACCTTAAGTTATGGGAAGACATAAAGATGCAATATTGAAAATGTTTAACAATAGTGGAGGCAGGGGTACTGACAAATCTTACTTACAGTGGGTGTTATTTGAAAAATGCAAGTTAAAACCATCATGAGATACTACTACACACCTATTAGAATGGCTATTTTTAAAAAGTTCTGTTGAGGATGTGAAACAACTAAAATTCTCATATATTGCTGGTGGAAATGCAAAATTGTATAGCCACTTTGGAAAACAGTTCGGCAGTTTTTCATTTAGTTAAACCTACCTTTACCGCACAATCTGGCAAATCCAGTCCTAGATATTTATGAAGACAAAAGATAATTTGTGTTTACACAAATACTTGTAAGTAAAAGTTTGTAGTGACTTTGTTCATAATTGCCCCAGACTGTAAAAACTAAAATCTTCTTCAACTGGACAAACTCACATATATCTAGGCAATGAAATATCAAAAAGAAATAAGAAAGAAAGAACTAGTGATACGTACAACATCTTGGATGAATTTCAACGCATTATGTGTAGTGAAATAAATGAAATTCAAAAGGTTACTGTATAATATGCAATGATTCCTTGTTATGACATTTTGAGAAGGCAACGCTATAGACACACAAAAAACGTATCAGTAATTCCCATGGGCTATGGGAGTGGTGAGCGGTTGACTACAAACAGGCATAAGGAAATTTGGCAGATGATGAAACTGTTCCATATTTTGTACTTTGGTGGTGGTTACATGAGAACATGTGTTTGTAAAGATTCATAGAACTATGCACTATAAAAGGTAACTTTTACTTTATGTTAAATTATGCTTCAGTAACCTGGCTTTAAAAAAGTTAAAAAAAAATTACAAAATCCGTTTTCTGAGTATGATAATCAGGTGTTTTGGGACTGAGTTTGAGTTTGAATAGTCTATCAAGGGAGAGTAATACCCATGGACCCTGGAATTAATTGTTCTTTTTTATTATTAAAAATTGTTTTCGTTTTACCAAGTATGTAACTACGGAGGGATTCACCTCTGGTAGGAAGGGAGGACAAGGACATCTACCTAAAAATACTGATACTACTGAAGTCAGAAGGACATAGATTAAGCAATGCTAAAAGCTATACCATGTACTGAGTGCTTTCCTCATGTAAAGTGTTTCATATTATTTTCTAACAGCAAATTTTGTCTGAATTATTTTACAGCAATCCTATAAGATGGATGTTACTTTTATTATTTCTAGTTTACTGATGTGAGAACAGATTCAGAGAATTTAAGTATGTTACCTAGATGATGGCAGAGCCAGGATTCAAACGCAGATTTTTCTGACTCCACAATTTATATTTTTTTCTGACACCATCTTGTCTTCAGATCATCTTTGTAGAAGTCTTCCAAAGAGAGAATAGTCTAAGTCGGAACTATTTCATATATTAGCTAGAATTATTAAGTACTGAATTCTCTTTCTCAAACACTTAGGCTGCTCCATAAAATATTGACCACTTATTCAGCCATTCGAAGCATGCACAATTTGATTCCACACTAATCTTCCATTTCTCCCTCTTTTGCACCTATGCTCAGAATGATACTTTTTTGTTCTTTTTTTGGGGGGGGGGGGGTTGTGATAGCCCTTCCAGACCTCTTCCAATATATTAGTATTTAGAAAGTGGAATTTAAAAAATTTTTTTAGTAATTTATAATTTCAGCATCAGCTGTCACTTTATCCTGTGGGAAGCACAAGATATTTTGACTTAAATGATCACATATTTAATTCTTATACATATGTTTAGTGTGTATCTAATCTGCCCAAGTGTTGAATAACATAGGCTACTTTAAATACCACAAGAAAAAAGGAAAGGAAGAGTTAAACTACAGAATTATGAGAGATTTGAATTTCACAGAAATACCATAATAGGAAAGTATAACCTTGGTGACGTTATTTTATTAAAACTCAAGTGGAAATAAAAAACAAACAAAAAAAACTTCTCCTTAAGATAGTCTATCAAATAATGTCTTTTATGTAAAAAAGTATTTTAAATATTTTGAGAAAATACCACAGCCATTTAAATATAGGTTTACTGGTCATGAGTTCTATAGTACAATGCATGGCAGTTTTACAATGAATGGGAATTTTTAAAATTATGTAATCCAGTATAAATATACAATTACTCAGATATATTTTTTATTCCTCTGAGTCCTTTAAAGACTATATGCCTTCTAAATAACTATAAGTTCTCTGAAGACTAGAGCTATCTCATATTTTCTGGTATACTTCATAACATCAATTCCAAAACCCATCATCTGGAAGGTATTTAATGAACACTTTTTTAAGGAATAAAGAAGGAAGGAAGAAACAAAAATGACAATAGAGAATAAAGATAATAAGTTTTGGAGTTAGATGGACGTAACGTTTAAATTCTAGCTTTCTCATTTACTAGTTGGTTGACTTTGGTTTAATTATTTAACCTTGCTGAGACCCACTTCTCTCATATAAAATAAAGATAATTATGGCACCTGTCTATAGTGAGTTGTTCTGAAGAGTACATGAGAAAAAGCTTGCAATATGCTTAGCACAGTTCCAAGCATAGTAGATGTTTAAGGTGCGATATTTATTAATAATGTTAGTTAAAATTTTATTACTCTACTCTATATTGTTTCTTTAACAATAAAAATGATAAATTAATCATAATATTTTGGCACCTCCCCAAATTTCATTTACACTTTTGAGTTTTCTGATTCCTGAGACTCATGCATAATTTAGGGAATGTGACTTTATGAGTAGAATGATTTAGTCCAGTTTTCAAGTTGCTTTCCTTAAATTGAAGGGGAAGGTGGTTGTAAGAAAAAGAATTGGGTGGCAATACAGGGTTTTTCACCCATATTCATTTTCATATCTGCTACCATCACTTTTATGTAGTGGGAATTATCTGAAAACAAATTATTACAAAATAGTACTGAAAACCCTATAAAATAAGTAACAGGTAAATTATTCTGTTATTTCTAAGGTTAATAATTGGAGGCTCCACGTATGGCTCAAGCACAAGCTGAATCAACCCTTGGATTTATGTCTATTAAATTAGTGTTAGAAGAATGGGTCTATCAGGAACCAATTTTCAAGAAGACCTGAAGAGCCTCTTACATACAGAACTTGTTCCGATGGAAGGGAAAACCAGTAAGCAAGCTTTTGCCAGACACAAGACCTTTGTGTCCAAAAGGAGAAGCTGTTTCTGAGTAAGCACTGTAAATATTCTTTGGATTAGCTTCTTAGTTTAATCAATAAATCTGAGTTCCCCTGAGGAAAGAGGGATGGAGGCAGAGTGGTGGTAATTAGCAATAAAAAGAATTATTTCATGCAAAGTGAAAATACCACTAAGCTTCACTGCATTGAAAACTTGAGACAATTCAGTTCCATTTTGTTTCCTCAAAATTTTCTGCAAATTGGCAGAAGTTACAGGCCACGGCTGATGGAGATTGGGGAATTAGAGGAGCAAAGTGCTGAATATGTCATGTCTTAAATGGAAGGATGAACTGGGATACTCCGGAGAGGGTCTCTTGAGACTCCATCCTTAAAGAAGGGGACATTTTCTCAAGGAGCTTAGAGAAAAAGTATAAACCAAACACAGTCCTGCGCTTTACACAGTTTCATTTAAAAGGATAGCATTATGCTACCAATGAGCTTCTATTATATGAGAAAGTGGCATTACCTGTTAATCTTGAGGTGAATGTAGCTTCTGAAATGCACTAGTTTTGATCTTCCATGTAACCAGTGAATTTTGCCTCCTTGTAGAGTGATTTCTATTACCGCAGAATGAAGCGTTCTTTAGCCAACACAAATTGTGATGTTGGCTGTTTTGCACAACCAGCTCTGCTGTTAACAGCCAGGGCAGTGACGAAGCCAGTGAAATAAAGACAATGCTTGAAAGTTCTGATAAGAAACTGTAGTGATCCTATATAGTTGGGTGTCCATTCAGTCTGTATAGGAAAGGCAAAGAGAGACAAAATATTGGTGAAAAAAGCCTAAAGCTAGTAATTAATACCAGGGGAAAGCAATGGCACATGTAGATTATTGCACTTCACTTTGTATTGGTATCAGCTTCTGATATTTCAGCAGTGCGCATTTACATACCCACTGAGAATTGCTGAGCAGAAATTACCCTTTGTTCTCAGGCAGAAAATTCGGTGGGGTTACAATTTATATCTAGGCTTTGGCTCCTTCAAATAGAAAGAGCTTTGTGAGGAAGTATCGAATGATATGTAATCTTCACTTTGTTAAATAAAACCACAGGATTTTCTTACAGAATCATTCGTAAGTGTCCACATCATGAGAATCAAATATTTGTCTATTGTGGAGATACTCTTTGGTGAGAATATTTTAAAAGAAGTTGTGGAACATAGTTGGTGGCACCTGGATTTTAATACACGTCACACCCATCTCTCCCAGTCCTTTCCCAGTACTACTTACCACTCGAGCTCAGAGAGGGTAAGTGTTCTTCCCAAGGTCACAGAGTTAGTTGCTAAGAAAGAGCAACCAGGGTCTGCCTGAGCCCACTATACAGTAATCTCTCCTTATCTGTGGGGGATATGTTCCAAGACCTCCTGTGGATGCCTGAAACTCAGGATAGTATCAAAACCTATAAATATAGGAATGGATTGGGACAGTGCAAGATTTCATCCTGCTACTCAGAGAGAAAACAATTTAAAACTCATCAATTGTTTATTTCTGGAATTTTCCATTTAACATTTTTGTTCTGCAATTGTGGGTAAATGAAACTGTGGAAAGTAAAACCACGGATAAAAGGGGACTACTGTACAGTTTCACTTCTCAGGCTTGGTCAGACAATGGGTCACTAAGAGCTCCCAAATTAAGTCCAGGTGTCTGAGATAAGTTGCCCTTAGGTGACTAGATGAGTATTAAATGCAAAGTATATGATCTGATGCTAAGAATCGTCTAGGCTTTGCCCACAGTTATTTGAACAGAAAAAATTAGAAAGCAAGTTTTAACCTTCATACACAGAAACTAAACAAACCTGAGTTGCTAAAGACTGGAAAAGACTGAATAGAGATACGCTCTAAACCTCTAAAATTTCCTTTTCAAGTAATTGTCTTATCTCTTTCCACCCTTGCTCCACAGTCTCCTCAAAGACCCTCTGCCAGATGATTTCAGATGTATTATAAACAGACTCTTGTGAATGAGAGAGCCAGCCATAGTTCTAGATGCGGGGCCCTGCTGCTGGTGACAATCAGCCCTAGGGAGCCTTTCACTTACCAATCCCTGTTGGCTCCAAAATAAGTTTTGAAAAAAGCAAATCAGAGCTGAGCATCTAAATCATAAGTAAAATGAAGGAATGCTTGTGTTTTCACAGCTTGTGTTTTCCATGCGATCAAAAGTCACCGAGCTGACCCAACCCCGAGAGCCCTCATCATTGCATTCATCTCTTAACAACCATTCCTATTTGAGTTCAGGCTGCAAACCTTTTCTCCAGTCATGTTTGAAGATTAGCCTTGTGGTCAGCCTAATAGCAATTCCTCCAAAATAAACCACAACCTATATTTCCCTGCTATCCTGCTTTAAAGTTTTAGCTAGTTTACTAAAGTTTACCATTCTCAGAGTTCACATCAGAAGCACTTACTAAATGAACACGATAGGGACAGTAGATTTTTTAGAGATGTGAATAGGAAAGAAAAGATTTTTCCCCAGGATGAGAGGTGTTTTGGTTATTGGTATAACTAGCTGGTCACTAGCAATCAGGAATAATAAGACTTGAGGCTAACACCAGAACTAAATTAAAAAAAAAAAAAATTAAAGCCATCTAGGCAGGTCAGGATAGCCAGAATTTACTCAAGAAATCTTGGTGGAATCCTTACTCAATGCATGAAATCATTACTATAAGCCATGCATGGGACTCTGGGCTGTGTTAGACTCTTTGACCTTTCAGAAATTTTTGTTCTTGTTGGGTAGAAAATTTGAGGCATAGAGTACAGAACAGTGGTAACAACAGATTAGTTGGACATGTAACAAACAACTCAGAGAAGAAAGAAGCTGTTTTGGTTGGATGCTAGCGGACGTTTCATAAAGAAGTGACATAGAGTGGAACTTAGATTTTAGTGAGTGGATATTTTCATTTTAAAACACTTAGCAGACAGTTCTATTTTGCATGTTCAAAATGTTCAAAGATGTACAAGTATGCTGGGTGTTGTGCAGGACCACAGCATTAAATAC
Source organism: Cynocephalus volans (assembly GCF_027409185.1). NCBI lineage: Eukaryota > Metazoa > Chordata > Mammalia > Dermoptera > Cynocephalidae > Cynocephalus > Cynocephalus volans. The sequence goes on from NC_084465.1 coordinate 39,735,225, forward strand.
TGATGATTGAAATACGCTGCTCTGAAAACAAAGAGAACCGTAGAGCAATACCTCAGTGGGCTTGGTGGAATTAGTAAAAATATCAAAGTAGAAATGTTGTTTGTGCTGAATCCTGAAAGGTTGGTAGACTTTCAGCAAGGGACCAAGAATGTAAATATGAAACCACCTTACTATGAAATGTAATAGAACATTCACGAACTAAACATATGCCCAAGAGAAAATGTAGATATTAAGTAATCCATTCACTGAGAGGCTGGCCGTTTAGTTCAGTTGGTTAGAGTGCAGCCTCATAACACCAAGATCACGGGTTCAGATTCCGGTACTATGAGCCACCTAAATAAATAAATAGTCCACTCACTGGAGGACAAAAAGTCAAAATCATCTCTTACCTTCATAGAATTTCTTTGAAGGAGAGTTCATAAGTCCCACCTATTTATTTCCATATTTCCCTGGAATATAAACACACATACTTTTTGTTAGAACATTCACATTTCCGTCACAAATCTGAAGCTGAATATACATTTTCCTTCTATATTGATTACTTCTGTTAGTAGAGGATTACCTCTAAAGAAACTTTTATTTTGATTTGAAATACAATCTGGGCTTTTTTGTAGCCAGCTGAATGGGCTAGAAATTGCAATCTTCTAGAGGCCACTGTTAGCATAAGTCTTGGCTATCCAGAGCTCTTGCTGACTGACAGCAGTTGGAGAGGGCTATGTAGAAGAGAGAAGTCACTTTGTATTAAAATTTAACTGCATACAGCATGTGAAGTAAGCCCATAAATGCATTCAAGCTTTCAAGCACATTTTCAAAGATTACAACAAACCCGTAACTGCCTGGATTTGAATATAAGGAGCATTTGGAATATGTGTTTTTGAACTAACCAACAACCCCAAAAGTCTCTGTGCTTATATAAACACGTTCATATCGAGTAGTACGGGGATACTTATCCTTGTTATTATATATTTAGATAAGACAAGCAGCTTTTGCTGTTGATTGTCAAAGTGTTTTATTGAAAGCTTGTAGTCTACTAAGGAAAGCAAGGTCAGTGCCGGGGTACATTTCTGGCAGATATTTAAACTTCTGAGAAGGTGAATGCCATTTAGAATAATGTGGTTTTTATTAAATAAATCTGTCTAATAATATTAAGGTGCTATTTCAATGTTAAGAACAGACAAAGCCAGTCTTAGGCACTAAGAGATGGGGGCAGAAGGTTGGGGTCAAGGGAGGGAGTTGGGCCCTAGTGCACCTGGTTAAGGCTGACACTGAGAACAGGAAAAGATGAAAAACAAAACTCCACTTTATTTTCTTATTGGAGGATGGTTTATTTTTATTTAAATTCTTCTTTGCTTTACTGAATTTTCAACAAAGGTCAGGTATGAAATTTGAATATATCTCTAATATGAAATGGAAGCAATACATTTTCTTTAGACTCATATGAAAACATGACTTTTTGTTTTTAGTAAGTCACTGAATATGATAGTAAACATTATAAAAAGTAAAAATAAGGAATATTTTTATTATGATTCAGCATAACATGAAATTCTAATTCTGATTTTGACATCTTAATGTGAGTTTATATCTGTATTTTCTTTAATTATCTAAGCTAGTAAATAAATTGCTGTGTTTTTACTGAATCTAAAATTCACAAGCATAGAGCATTCCAGTAAAGCAAAATAAATCTGTGTGTTCACTGTGTGTTTGATAAGATAAAGTTCTTTATCCCAAAAGGAAGTATTTAAAATCCTATTAATATTATCTCCCAGCACCTTTTCATTTTTAGTAGCTCTGAATTAATAGCAGTTTCATGATTCAGCTTTAAACACACAATTATATTAGCACTGTTGTTATGAAAAAATATTTGGGGTATACTTAATTGAAACCAAAACTCTTTAACATACCTTGAGAACCTTGAAACTACATGAGATTGATGTTTAAACCCCCAAATGCACTGAAGTCTTAACAGGAGAACTATGATAACATATTTGTCATAAATGTGGTTTTTGGTGGCCAGAGGGAATGTGTTCAATACTTTTAAGGCAATTAGATACCTAAGCCAAATGATACCTAGTAAGACAAAAGTCTCATAATGACTATAGGAAAATAAGAAATAATGAGAAACATTTACCCCTGGCAACCCAAAGCAGATTCAAAACATATTATAGGATGATGAAATAACACATGTGGGGAATTTAGTTATTGAAAAGCAACATCTTGTGATTCTTAGAACACTTTGACCATGATCTGTTAGTAAATTGGTCTTGGAGGAAAGAAGAATAAAAGGATAGAAGGAAAGAAAGGAAGAAAATAAAAGAAAGGAAGGAAGGAAAAGAGAAAGGAAGAAATAAATGCATTAATAAAGGCAGAATTTCTTACATTGAAAGTTTATCATTTCTGAAAGTCTTGGGGAGTGTTTTGGGGCACTTTGAGGAAGGCTGCAGTGTGATTCAACCTTACACACCTGGGAATTCATTGATAATTCCCTATGTAGCTATAACTGCTTCTTGATCTTCGTTGTCCCTGGTTATCCCCATTTTATTCCCATAGTGTTTGCATGATTCTTCATGACACCCCACATTTTCTGAGCTAAAAAGAGAGATGATATAAGGGTACTTAGAAAAGTTTATGGAAAATTAGAATTAAAAGATAATGTGAATCTTTTCATGAACTTTTTGAAGTACACTTTTACTTTTATTCTCTTGTTTTAAATTCATTTAAATACTTTTCTTTTTCTGATATAGTCTCTCTCTCTCCCCCCACCCCCACCCCCAGGGAATAATCCTTATCATAGTTGATGCACCACTTTATTGTTTAATTTTTATTTGTTCTTTTAGTGGAAAGTGAAAGAAATAAGAACATGTTAGCTATATTAATTTAACCCTTTCTTAACATTTTGCTTCATTTCTTGCCTTTTCTCAATATCTTTTCCTAAAACACAAACAAATAAACAAAAACATAAACCTTGCAAAAGCATCACCATATTCTCAGGTAGCCTGCATTTCTGTTTCTCAATTATTGCTGTTTCTTTACTCTTCCTCCACTCCAGCACTCATCTTCAATTGACAGGAACTCTCCTGTCTCATAACTTCCCTTTTTTTTTCCTTCCCCACTGTCACTACCCTAGAAGAGGCCCCTATTAATTCTCCTGGGGATTCTTGAAATGAATTTTGATGTGTCTTTTCAAGTCACTTGAAAAAAAATCTACTCAATGAATTAAGTTCCAGAATTTACTGTTCAACTGCCTATCACATCACTGAATATTTTCTATACCAATGATTTCCAAACATAAAAGAAAGACATAAAATTTTCATTAAGATTTGCTATATCTACCTATAAATATGGCTATTTGTGAACTCATCTATATCAATATCTATAGCTATATTATCACTGAAAAAACTTTCATGAAAGAATATCTGTCCTTACTGCCTAAGTTGGGATCTAACATATTTTTTTCTACTTTATTTCTCTCCATTCTCTTCCAATATACATAGTTGATTCTCATTATTAGTGCATTTCATATCTGCAAATTTGCCAAGACCCAAAGATTTGATTGGAAGCCCTAAATCAATATTCTTGGCACTTCCATAGTTATTTGTGGACATGTGCACGTACAGAGCAGTGAAAAATTTGAGTTTCCCTACAGGAACACACTGGGTGAGGTGAACACAGTGATGACCTTCCTTCTTATTTTGGCTCTCAATATTGTAAAAGTTTTTTGCACTCTTGTGCATTTTATTGGTAATTTTGCTTCTTTAAATGGCCCCACAGCATAGTGCTGAAGTTCTGTCTGGTGTTCCTAAGTGCAAGAAGGCTGTAATGTGCCTGGCAGAGAATATATGTGTTAGATAAACTTCATTTAGGCATGAATTTATAGTGCTGTTGGCCGTGAGTTCAATGTTAATGAATGAACAATATAGACTAAATATGATGGCTTTAAAAAGAAACACATAGAAGACAAGGTTATATATTGGTCTGCTGAGGAAATGTTGTGGCCAGAGGTTCTTACGTACTGAGTCCTGTATTTCTCCAATGTGCAATGATTCAGTATTGGCTAACTAGTATTTGCAGGGACTTATAAAACTCAACTGTAGTGAATAACAAAAATCAACTCTATTGTATTTCAGTTTAAACAATTCTGGTCAGAATCCTCTAAAGTTATTTAATGGGCTGGCCTACAATTTGCAAAATACTGCCTCACATGAACCATTTTTCTTCAACTTTATTATTAGGAAAAACTTTGTTTCTCAGGAGAAAATGGTCTGTTTCTTTTCTTGAAGAGATTTGTAACTAGCGACTTTGTACTTTTTACCTTGCCTGCCAGGAAACTTAATGCAGTTTTAATGCTCAATTACAGCAACAGAATTAATACTTGATGTTGAAATTTTGCTTTCCTGTTTTTAGCCTTAGTTCTATCTTTTTATTTCTCCTATATGTATATTTTTTGGATGTATCCTTTTTGTGAAGAGCCTTGAACCCTCTTGGGAAAAAACGGGCAATGAATAAAAGAATTAATGAATAAGCAAATAATTGAAACGAGTAATCCTAGAAGAAAGATCAAGAGATAAGAAGCTATCTTTTCAGAAGAGACTTTAAAATATAACATTATTGTTGAATGCTTTGATATTTTGTGTTCTCCTTATTAAGATGATTTTTAAAAATGTGTTGTATGTTAAAATGTTCCTTTTGAAGATGAAGTGAAAGGGTTTTCTAAAATATCAGAATAATTAAATAGGGCTGAACAACTTATGATAACAGTGTAAGAAAATTACAAAATGTATGTTAACACGCTGTCTCCTAAGATCCTCTACCTTTTTATTATTGTGTGAATAGTTACCAAATACAGATGACATCATAAAAAATCCTTGCTATTCTTTAGTAATGCAAAGCAGATATAGTATGAATAATTAAATCATGAATAGTGAACATCTAAACATAACCAATAATTTAAATATTTCTACTTAACCTACTCACTGGAGTTGTTTAGCTTCCCCTTCTTACATCACTACATCCATTAATAAAGATAATATTAGATAACCAAAATTTGCTGCACCAAATTTCAAAATAAGTGAAAGTTAACCTATTTTCCTTATTTAATCAAACTCAATAGCTTTTATGAATTAAGAGTATCAATGAGAAAACTAAGAGTTAATAAATTCATTAATCCTAAATTTCTAAGATTACACAATTTACGTAATCTAAGATTTGCCACAATTTTTCAAAAGTGTTATAATTTGTCAAAAAATATACTCACTATTTGAGTATATTCTTCTAACATATATTAATATCACAATTCAGGAAACCTCTATTGTTAAAAATAATTGACATGTTCATTATCTGCTAAAGGAAATTATGTCTACTAAGAGATCCACAATTTTAAAATGCCTTTCAAAATAAACTTTCTGTAGTTTATCTCTAGTTATTTTAAAACAATAGAATAAGGTGTTTCTCTATTTTACATTTACTAAAGAATTGGGAGTGTTCAAATCCAAGGTCTATTTTCAAGCAATATGTCAATATTCACCCAAATATAATCTTTTACATTTTCAGAAAACTTTGTAAACATCAGTTTTATAAGAATCCTGCAGTTTATATCACTCCATTAGCAAACAAATAGTCAAGAGATAAAATACATATATGTATTTTACCTAGTAAGGGGATTTTTCATCATTTTGTATCTATTAAACTACTTCTTTATTTATATCTGTGTATAAAAACCTCACCTACAAATAGTATGCAAATACTATGAAATGCCTTAAGAATCAAATGTGATAAATTTTGGATTGGAAAATTAGAATAGGATTAACAAGCATTAGTTCATGTTTTATCAGCAGTGAATCATATGATCTGTGCCAATGGAAAGTCTGTTCTGGGTTAATTACTAAGAAGAGTTCATGGTTGGTAACAGCAGCTTTTCATCCATACTCAAAGTAGAAATCTTCTCTAAAAGTGATTCAAATATATATTTCTACAGTTCTACAAAGTCCTTGCTGTATTATTTTATATTGGAAAAGTTAAATTTTACCTCTGTTGGTAAGAGATAAAAAGTTCTTATTTTTAAAAATCATTAAAGACTTGTAGCAAATATTGATAAGCAATCTACGTTTGTATCACTAATATATGACCAATTCGTCAGCATTTACAGAACGCAGTATGTCACAGGGAAAGTGCACAGATTTTAGAGCCAGCAGCCTGGATTTGAGTCCCAGTTCTACCAGTTACTACCCCTATAATGTTGAGCAGGTGATTTAACCTCTTTATGCCTGTTTCCTCATTTGCAAAATAGGGATCTTCATATGGTACTTGCTTTACAAGGTCGTATGAGGAGTAAATGAGTTAATTATTTATAAAATAGTCAAAACAGAACTGGACACACAGAAGCCACCCTATAAGTGTTTAAGTAAGTGACAAACTAGGTGAGAAAATTTATAATGCTTCAGATACAAGATCATTATCCCAATGTAGAAAACAAATATATGCCACTTAAAAACTGTGACTGAAACCCAGAGATCATGTAGAAATGGTGGTTTTGATTATTTTTTCACATCGTTACCACTACCCCACTCCCCTTTTTTTTCCCAAATACAATTCTATGAGTCATCTCAAAATAGAAAACCAATTTGATGTTATTGCATTGGGGAAGAAGGTCTGGATCTTTGTCTGTGCTATGGGTAACCTTTGTTTACCCTTCTCAGAAGCCTCTGAATCATGCCATGAAATTCTGACATTCTAAGAATGAAAGTTTAAAAATCCCTGTTTCTTTTTTCATTTTGCAAGAAAGCATTCTAATAAGAAAGCCAAATTGAAGGAGAGACCTCAAATGTTCATTACAAAATGCATCACTTTCTTAACAACGGAGAGGTTGTGTCATCAGACAATTCAGTCCAAACCAATGGGCTTTCAACATTATAGTGTCAGTGGAAGAGCCCCATGAAATGAAAAAAAAAAAAAAAAAAATTGTTTTGTTTTGTTTTGTTTTTTTATTTTCTGTGTCAGGGAATTTGGATGATAATTGGTCGGGTTTGTTTACAGTATTTCAGCTACATCTGTATTTCGGAAACAGCAGCACAGAATATTAATGGGAATTACACTTTCTTATTCTCTGCTCCCAGAATGCATGTGGAAAGGTTGAATCTAGACCAAAGGGGGTAAAATTGAAGTGAATAAGAGCAGATGCCTTGATGACCTTCACCTGCTGGAACATTTTCCAGTTTTTGCTGACTGGTCACCACAGCCTGGAGCTCTCTGTGTAACTCAGATAGATTCAGACAGAGCAAGCTAAATGGTGTTTAGCTTCAAGTAGAAATCCCTGATTTTGATTTTAGCTTTCCTTTATAAATGAGATAACTCGGAGTTGGTAAATAGTTCACTTTCAAAGTAGCACAGCTTATTAGCCTTCAGCAAATACTAAAAATCAAGGATCCTTGTCCATGGCACACTGACTCCCACGGCATACTCAAAGCCCCAAATAGCTGAGCCTTTACTGGGCAAGATGAAAATATACTTTACTCTTCTGTTTCCGGATGGTCCCAATGTCTCGCTTTAGAGACATGTCTTCTGACAATCTTCCTACAGTTAAATGCCTCTTCCTCCTAATCTATCATCATGGCCCATATAAAAGGAAAAATAATTTTTAACTTCCTTATTTGCTTGTAAATTGAGTAGGTTCTCCGCATGCAAATGAACTAAGACTGAGTCAATGCAGTGTTAAAAATATACTTGAGTGTGAATTTCAAAGTGAGAGAGGATGACCCCAGCATCTAGGAAAGGGATGAACATTCAAATTATAGCTTACATCTGTGCAGCATCTCGTGCGGTACACAATACCTACACAAACACAGTAGGACCCAGATCATTCTATTTAAGGGAACAGAGGTTTCAAAAGTTTGTGAGAATTAACATAGGTAGCAAGCAAGAGCCAGGGTTTGAAGTGGACTCAAATCTAGTTGGGCTCAATTTTCACATCCTTATTAAACTTTTTAACGTTTGATGTGGGGATGTCTATTTTTGATCGCTAATTATATAAAAATCAGCTTGTGCAAGTGATTACAGTCAAGGTAAAATATTAGTTGTGTAGCATAGGCCGATATCACAGGCTTAGAGGAAAAATGCAAATTTTACTTTAGAATACTGAGAAAGTGGTTTTGAATGTAAACAGGATGTTTAACTTTCTGTTCTTGATATATATGAATATACTTTTATCATTAATTTCCTTTCTTTAGGTCTTGTTCAACATACAATTTAGTGAATAAAAGTAATTTACTCGTTTAGGACTAAAAATACATGGTGTCCATTAATAATTATTTCACACATTTAAAATTAACTGAAATATTTAATAAAATGATTAGTTTTTCATTATCAGAATTTCCGAAGTTGGAGAAAAACAAAACAATGCTAATTAGACTATCAAATCATCAGGTACATCATATGGGAATAAGCCTTAATCTCGAGTTGTGAAGAAGGTTAAGGATTGTGGCATCATATCTGCAAGCTACTAACCTCCGTGTGATCATAAAAATTTGGCTCAATACTGCTTTTCAAATAGACCAAAGTGACATGGAAAAATATATGTACCATCAGCTGCTCTTCTTTAATAGGATTCTCTGGTGTGCAAATCACAGCAGTGGAATGATGCAATGGAGCATAAGGACAATGAATCAGGTAATAAATTGACTGTAACACTAATTATATTCACTATGATCCGAAATATATACATTTGATGGCATGATGGCACACCAATGTTCAAAGTCCAAGGTGAAAAATGCATTTCAACTTCTTTCTCTGTAAAAACTCAACAGTCTGCTGCTGTCTGCGTCTGGCATCAAATTCTATATATCTACCTGTGTTTTCAGCATGGAAACCCAATTCCTAAAGGAAAGGTCATTATCATTATTAAGTTTTATAAGAAAATCAGTATGTACCAGTATCTATTTAATAACGGAGACATCATGAATGTCAGACTTAACACACTTTGCAGAGTGCTAATAACTCTTAAAGTATATCCTTGTCTCAAGTTGCAGTCAGTATTGGAAATTTTATATTATCTGCTCTGCCTGAAAGCATTAAAAAGTATTTCTGTGATAGCTAGGTTTTAAAAAAAGTGACTTTTTACAACTTTACCTAATTTTTGATTCAATTTCAAAGCTGATAATAGTTAAAAGTCATATGACATTGGCATTGGACTGAATTAAGCAAAGGAATCATTTTAACCACTAAAATTTTATGTTACCTTTAGAATGAAATAAAGCATTCACATGTGCCTCTGCTTGCAAGTTTGTAAGGTGTATGTGTTTTATACACATTAGTATTAGCTACATCAAAAATGTTTTTTCCCCACATTTATTTCAGTTCTGGAATTGCAAGGATATAAAATATGCATTTATTCAGAAACTAAACAAAAAAACTTTAGTAATTCCTGCATTACAATAACCCTAATTCAAGTCCAGTGATAGATTGGAAGAGGTTGTTTCTTTTTCTATTATATATTTAAATTAAAAATAGGAAGATGTAGTTTCTACTAATGAGTTTTGTAGGGCTGTTTTAATATGATGTCCCTTAGGAGATTTCCTCATTCGGTGTGAAGGCTCCTAAGAGGTGCTTGTGCACCTGATTAATTCATAAATGGCACTGAGGGCTGCACATTTGCCCAATCCTAGTTAAATCATAGTAGGCAGCTATTCCTCTGTAGGATGCATTGCAAATTGTGATGCTCTTATTATACACCTAATTACAGCATTCTACACCAGTCTGATTCTGTCCATAAATTCTTGTAAATGTGATGACCATTTTAGAATGTAGAGTTTGAGGTTCATTAAGATGACTTCACTCCATAGGATTGTAATGCAACAATGATTTGTGACTCAAGGAAAAATTGCTCTGAAATTCTATGAGAACTGTACATGTAAATATGTAGGAATTAAAATACAACTATTTTCAAAATTGATTTGTTTTATAAATAATAACTAAGCAGCTACTATGGTGATTCAAGAGGAAAAGATAAAAAAAAATTGAATGGATAGTTGTAGTAGTTTAAGGGTAACCAATAAAAAACATACATGTTTTGGAGTAAAGCACATAACTCTTAAGTATTTCTGTGCCTCATGGGTGATATTAATTCAATCTACCTTACTGAATGTGAGAATTAATTGATTTCATATGTGTAAAGTGCTTAGAACAGTGCCTGACACATAGTAAGTTCTCTGTAAGTTTTTTTTTTTTTTTTGAAGCTCTATCCAATTTAACTCACACCTAAGTAGGATGTATAGTTTTCTACTTCTTTGCTTTAGTTGAAACTGGTATTGCCACTACTGTTTCTCCTACTATCCTTCGATATTATTCTAGTTGGGAGATGGAGAGTTTCCCTTTTAAATTAGGGAGACAAAATGGATTAGAGTTTCATCAACACAAATTTGAACAGGCAAGACACTGCCTTTTTCGAGATTTACAGCTGAATTTAAAAAGCCCAGTGTATAAACAGCATGCAACTCAAACTATTTGACTTCAAATATGCCTTTTATATTTTCTCCCTATTATATGAAGCAATGCTGTTTATTAAAATATAGTGTCTGAGATAAATGTTCAAGTATCTTCTGAATCCCATTGTTATCCCTGGGGATATCCAAGTTCTATCTTCATAAGCTGGGAACACTGTACTAAGCTGAATCTGTCATTCAACTCAGTCAACTAACAAATCAGGTTTATTTTTATTATTCATCCATTCCTGTGAGCTAGATACTAGTTTCAAGAACTATCTGAAAATTTATATAAACCTGATGGCTATTCCTTCAATATGGTCCTATCCTTTTATTCAGGAGCTCAAAGGTGTCATGTATATTATATTTAAAAAAGAAGAGGTGTATGTATATTATTAATGTCTTAAATAAAATACAAAGAAAAATGAAGGTCAAAGAATTTAACAGGTTTATCACAAGTTTGAAATTAGTTAATGGTATGAGTAGAACACAGTGCTTGTGATCAGATACTTTTTTCTTCCATTCTGCATTTTATCATAATGCACAAAGTGGCAGAAAAAAAGGAACTATAAAAAGGCAAAAATACAAATATGAAAACACTTTTTCTTTTAATTAACCAATCATGTATTTACCCAGAATTTAAAACTCTTTCATGACCTATCCATCAGAAAAAGCTAAACTGTTTCAAATCAGCTTAAAAAAACCCCAAACTGAAAAACAAAACATAGACATTTATGTTGACTTATATGGTCTAGTGGGTATAACAGCAATTTGTTTTATTTTCTCTAGATAACAATATCCTAAGTTTATAATAGAGAATCTTTCGCTTATAAAATTGTCAAGTTTATCATTATCATCATTTCAAAATGCTTTGGATATGTGTCACTTAATCATTTTTTTTTCTTTTTAGCATTTTAGACCAAGGAATAGAGAAACTTGATCACTCAGTAAAGCTGCTCTACCCCCAGTCAAAATTAGGTAAAGAATTAAGTGGTTACATGTGTTAGTAGGATCAAATTGCCATTAAGGTTGAATCCATAGAATGATGCTCTGATCTCTTATTGGACAAAGAAGTACATTGTATTTAGGATAAATAGCATACTTGGGATCTTGGTCTCCTAACACAGATGGTTCACTGTGTTCATGGTGGCAGTGATGGTCATATTGATGGGAAGACTGACTGGAGATGAATCCCACTACAAAATAGGAAAGAAAAGCTACTTTTGTTGGTGTTCTGCCTATATCGTTAATTAGTTACAGCAGAATATCTTGCTCAACATTAGCTTGTTGTACAGCATTTGATTGAGAAGTTGACTAATATTCAAAGTCAGCATAAATAGAATTGTAAAAAATTTAATTAATCAAGTGAGTAGGAACAAATATAATTATAAAATAAAAGTTATTTATTTACATCTTAAAAAGTGTAAGGAGGTAGGATATACAGGACAGTAGTCAAATACCCACAGCAAGGTTACTATAATCCTTGTGTTACTTCTGAATTTTATCTCTAACAGTCACATTGTCTTCCTAAAAACCTCAGGATATGATCTCTTGAGATCTTAAACCCCATCTGCTTATGAGTAGCCTACACCTTCTAGAGATAACATTACAGAGATTTTTCTTTTTTTAGTGGGTGGTGAATAGAAGGGATAATTTTGCATATGACATATTCAGTAATAGCTAGACCCTGAGATTCTTCTTTGTTTATTTTTACTTTATTTTGTCCATATACAATGTGGTTGATTATTGTGGCCCATTACCGAAACCTCCCTCCCTCCGCCCTCTCCCCCCTCCCTCCCAACAATGTCCTTTCTGTTCGCTTGTCGTATCAACTTCAAGGAATTGTAATTGTTGCGTCTTCTCCCCCCCCCCCAGTTGTTTATGTATTTATTTATTTATTTTTAGCTCCCACAAATAAGTGAGAACATGTGGTATTTCTCTTTCTGTGCCTGACTTGTTTCACTTAATATAATTTTCTCTAGGTCCATCCATGTTGTTGCAAATGGCAGTATTTCATTCTTTTTAATAGCAGGGTAGTATTCCATTGGGTAGATATACCACATTTTCCATACGCACTCATCTGATGATGGATATTTGGGCTGGTTCCAACTCTCAGCTATTGTAAATAGTGCTGTAATGAACATTGGAGAACAGGTATACCTTCGACTTGATGATTTCCATTCTTCTGGGTATATTCCCAGCAGTGGGATAGCTTAGACCCCGAGATTCTAATGAATAAACAAAGAATGTAATTCTTTTTAAAACATATCAAGCTGTATAAAAGTCATTTTTATTTTTTTTTTACCAAAGTCATTCTTAAAACTAGAATAAAAATATACTAAAAACAAAATGTCTTTGGGATTTCATAAAACTTCTATTGGATTTGGAATTTTTTTCCAAAAGTAAGGTGGATTTTCTATTAGTATTTAAATATATGATTTGAATACAATATATTTTTTAAATTAACTTTACCACTTTCTTTTTACTTGTGTAAATTTCTTCTTTACTCTTTTAGATTGGCCGTAGGTAGCCATACAAAATCTCTTTGATTCAGCATGATACAGGGGAGATTATATTAAAGATTCCAGAACTCTCATGAGATGGGGAAGAGCCATAGAAGCAGTTAGGTGTAGGACAATGAACCTGAAGGAGTTTGGGTTTAAGACTTAAAGAAAAGAGAATCTACAATCCTGGTGACTAGAGAGCACAAATGCAGTAGGACTGGAGGCCAATAATGGATGCCTCTATGGGGATTGTGCAAGTCAGAGGAAGTCTGATCATGGTGGTGGACAAGAGGCCTGAATTTGGATCACTCATGAAGAGATGAAATAAAACATGGGAAAAGGTAATATTTTGATATGTATATTTAAGTGAAAAGTGGCTGAGTACACCTTAAAATGATAGGATTATGTAAAAAAAAAAAGGGGGTCGTGAGCTCAGTTAAGATACAGGGAAATCAAGAATTATACTATTTGCACATCTGATGCTGTGACTGTAAATTATACCTTGTATGAATACATAACATATGAATTTAAAGAAATTATTAAAGAATGCTTTCACTCTCAAAATGTTTTGGCTTAAGTTCTGGATTCAATGTAGAAGAATAATATTATCCTGTCTGAAACTGTTATTTATTCTAGAAAATCAAAACAATTAAGGTAATTTTGTTGATTGGCCAACTCAAGGCTTTTAATCCAAATAATATTTATTATGAATAAATCAAGAGATTCAGATAAAGCCTTGAGATTTGAAATCACAGGAATTATTTACAGCAAGGATCATGAACCTTGAACTTAGCAGAGTGTCTGGCAACAATAAGCTGGGAATAAATGTTATGATTTTCCTCATTATTGTTATTACTTCTCATCTCTAACTGGCTTAGGAGGGAAGCATAATATTTAGGGAGAGCTTCCTTGGTCTCACACATATGCTTCTTAATGATAATGTTGTAGAAGGAGTTGGAAGCAGGTTGAGAAACAAATTTGAACTTACTAGATGAACTCTTCAACTGGAGTTTCTGATCCTCTTTGCTGATCCAAAAGCCACAGCACAACCCTCACACAGTGGTTGTGAGAGAGAGAAGGGATGGCTCATGGACACACATGGTCGAATCAGTCTTCAGTTGTATTAATCCTAAAGAGCTTCCAACACAGAGTGAAAAAACCAACCCTTCTATTTACAATCATAGTTAAAAACTGTTAGCATTAAGGTAAATTTCATGGACAGAGGATCATAGAAGTATCTCCATTCCTTCCTAAAACAACTAAGTTTCTGTCTATTCCAATTGATATTTATACAATTGTATCTGTGACAATTTAATACTCTAAATATGATCTAACAGCTCTACTGTATTTTAGACAAAATGCTATCATAAAAAGCTACTATATTAAAAATATTTGCATACGGCATTCTCCTATAGTGAAAATTTATGAATTTTAATAAAGTTGCTTAGATTTTATAGCCCACAGTTGTAATTGTTCATAATCCTGGAATATTATTTAAAGCGAATTGAAATTACACAAAAACACTTAAGAGCAGAATTATATCTTTAGCTTTTCCATTAAATTTTTTATTTTGATTGTTAATTTTACCACAATAAATGAAAAAATGGTTAATTTTTAAGATGAAAACTACACTTAGCTGTGTAAATGTTTGTAAATTAGCAATGTATACAAATGTATCCTGATAACTCATGATTTGTTTTAAAAAACTATGGAGTAATATGTACTTTGGTAATAGGTAAGAATGATGAGGGGGAGAATAAACAAGGATAGGGCAATAAATTGTAATTACAAATAAGATTAGTGCATTAAATATATTCAATGAAACCTAAATTCTTTCAATGGGACATGTGTAAAGTGATAAGTTAAAATACAACATGTGATTAAATATAGCAATAATAAAAGAAGAGCTGTAATAGTAAAGAGAATGGAGTGAATAACTCCCTGTGGCTAATTTTTCGGAAGCTTTAGCTAAGTCCAAGATTTCCTGGAGGAAGTGATATTAGACTTCACTTCTGAAGAAGCAAAAAGAATAGATACACTGGAGTAGAGGAGTGGGATAAAATACACAAAGTTTTGTAAGCATTAAACACCATGGTATACAACAGAGCAGAGTATTTTAGAAACCAAATGCAGGATCATAAAGTCGAGAAGGAACAGGGAGGGTGAGAGGTGAGTGTAGGGGCTGGCCAGAGCTACAATACATAATTTTTTATATGAGAAAAGCATAGAAAAAGAAGCATCTCAAGAACCCAAGTTTAAGATGATAGTTCAGCTGAATGATGGTAAGAAGGTGTTGTGAATTAATTACTGTTGTTTTCAGGTTTTTATTGGAAAAATTCAAACATAGAAGGTTGAAAGAATTGTGAACCTCCATCTAGGCACCCCCTAGATTTTTGAAGACAGTATTGTTTCACCTGTATTTTCATCTACCACCCCCACCCCAGCACTACCACTGTAATTATTTTGAAGCAAATTCCAGACCTTATATCATTTCATCACGAAACAGTTCAGTGTGCATCTCCATAAGATAAGGACTTATTTAAAAATGTAACAAAAACACACAAAAAAATTAACAATAATCCCTTAAGACCTTCAAATACCTACTCATGTTAAAATTTTCCCAATTATTTGTCCAAAAATTAGGGACAATGTATTAAGAACACTTTTTATTTATTTATTTACTTGTTTGTTTGTTTTTGCCATGGTTATATCTGTGTGTTTCACATAAAAGTGCATACTTTTTGGCTGAAACAAACAAAAAAATGTAAGGGATATTTCAAATGATGGTGGCTTACAAGGAAAGTCTCGGACTATTTAAATTCTAAGACACAGGATTCAGTTATCAACAACTAGGCTGAGATGAACTATTACAAACGAATATCTCTGTATTTTTGTAAATAGGGAAAAGTTGACAGAACATAGCACAATCTGACTTTCAAAGATGCATTAATGAAAGTTCATTTTTAAAATTATCTTACTGCTTAATGGAGAGCTGGAACTGCTTGGATATACTCTATGTCTATTTAGAAAGATAACTTGGATTGTTATATCACACAGACAAAACAGTTACTAAAATCAGCAAATCTAGGGAAAGCGAAGGAGAAAACATAAGCCAGACAAAAATACATTTCCAGGCCCAAATTTTTAAGTATTCTGTATTTTGTCATTTGTAAAACCACAAATAGGCATACATAGAGCGACAGTTCAACATGCTTTTGTTTCCAACATAAATAAAGTTTGGGGCACTGCTCTGCAAATCAACCAGACTGTACCATGAGTTACACATGATATATATTATGTATAAAATAAGTGTCAGAGACTAATTGGAAAGTTATAGTTCAGAATGAATAAATGGTAGGAACCTTAAATTATAGAGAAGTAAGAAGAATTTAACTCAACAGACCAGACTAATTCTTTACAGGAAATGCACAGTTCTGCCTGATAAAATTGAAATCTGCATAGATACATCAGAAAATTTATTTACTATTTATAATATTTATATAAGAATTCATAGACAATCTCATTAGAGCTTCAGTAGATCTGCAAGTGATTCAGTAACTCAAAGTGAAAGTGCTTAAGTAGTAACAGATGGAAAAAATGAAACCAAAATGCACATGGAATAAAATCAATGTATAGTTTATTTGCAAAGGAATATTTTTTCAACTAAAATTGTTGCACCTACTAACTCACCAGTATTTATTCCCTAAATCAAACGTAAAAAATGATTTTTTAAAGTGTTCATTTTAAAGGGAGATTTTTCAGCTTGAACAGGTTTGTTGGGTAAGAAAATTATTTAGTAATTGAGAATGGCCAATCCTATTTTTGAAATCATCCTTCACTACATACATGTAAAAAGTTCTTTATCAAAGATAGAATAAAAGGAAATCTCAGCTCATTAGTAACTCAAAGTGTGCAAGTCATTTGTGGCTACAGACTCCTTCCTTCATTTTACTCTACAAGGGTCGGCCGCGCTACAAAGTAAACAATTGTTCCCGACTTCATAAGCCTGCAGAGGTCAGTATAGCGACAGCAACAAGACATTGGATAGATAAGTTAGTTGATCAATACTGAAGGTGGACAGTGAGATCACATACTTATTATTTACACATACCAGCATCTTGAACATTAAAATGAAATCTGTAATAATTAGAAAAGAACACTCTTTTAGTAATTTGTCTTCATAAGATTTACGTTTAAATAAAATCAACATTTGAAAAATCATTCGGCTTTAAAAAGGTAGGGTGGGCCAGAATAAGAAATGAAATTTAAAATCAAAGTAATCACCACTTTATATAAAAATAAATGTACTTTATGTATGCTGAAGGATTTGAAAAACATTTTTTACTTTTCAGCTGGGGATTATATTCCTCACACTTGATTCATCAGCTTCTTGCACCTGTCAATAAAATTCACTATTAACCTGGGCAATATTGTGATTTTTTTTTGACATTGATATATAAGTAAAATTTTCTTATCTTTAGTAATATTCCATACAATTCAAAATAAAAAAAAATCCTTCCAAATACAACAGTAATTTTCAGGTACAATTTTCTATGCACAAATTAAGGATAAGTATTTTAAACTTGAATATGTAAATGTGAACAAATATGTGTACATATATTCGTTTTCTTACAAAAATATTTTCACAGTTTTGTTTTTTGTAAAAGTGAAGGATTGGCAGATTTTAGAAACTGCATTCTTTATCCAGAAGCTGTCTTCTCCATGATGACCTGCTAGTGACCTTTGCCATGACATTGAAGGACTGCTCTCTCCAGGGGTGAGAAGTAATCCAACTTCAATAGTTCCTCTGCTCCAGACATGTATAAAACAGACACTATAAACATATACTGTAGGTTTATTTTGGCTCCAGTTAAGCTGACACCATCAAACTCAGTTAGTTTAGAACTTGCAGAAATGGTTTCAGTATCAGTTCTCTGCTGCAATCCAGTAGGTTAAAGAAAAGCTAGCTAAAACCAACATTAAGCTTTTGCTGGGACAGCAGTTATTGATTGTAAAGCAAGTTCCTCATACTTTTATAATACTTACTGTTTTCCTGGTGTGTCTCAATGCCACTACGGATGGGCAAAGTCAAAATGTTTTTCAAAAGTTTAGGAGATAGATAGGTAGAAAACTAGACAGATTAAATAGGCAGATTTTTAAAAAATACCTATTCATTTATTCTTTTAAATTTAAACATTACTTTTCCCTAAATGTGCATTGGTAAGCACATGTACAGAAATAGTCATGGAGGTCCACACACAAGCAATGAATTTTACTGTCTATACGTAAATGTAAACTTCTTTTACTTTTATATTTTTTGCAATTTTGATCTTAAATTTAAAATCTTTTTCTGAATAATATCTCAGCTTTCCTATAGTATCTCACATTCCTAATCTTTGACACTGTAATGGATTCTTAAAAGCCTGTGAAGTAGGCAAAGATAAAAAGTGGATATAAAATAATAAATAGATAAGAGGTAACATAATTAAATAAAAAATACTATTATTCATATTAACTATAAATAATAATGTAGTAGAATAAAAGATAAAATGTGGATATAAAACAAAATTAGTAATGCACATTACTAGCTAGATATCACATTCTATATCCTACAGAAAAAGGAGCCATTGAATTTCTATAAACTTATTACTTATTAGGCCACAAAGAAAACTAATAAACTCAAAATGCAGGAATTATTTTATCAAAACTAAAATTAATAGCAAAGTACAAGTATACAAAGTCACTTGAAATTTTTAAAAGAATTTGTCATCTAAATAATGTTAAATGAAGGAGAATATTAAATTATCAAATGAAATTATTGATCATTAAAATGGCTGTAATGGGATCACTGCAAAACAAAATGTATGACGTGCATCCAAAACTATAATCAGAAAAAAATTCAAAGCTGTAAATGCTTAAATTTAAGAAAAAGAATAAGTATTAACTCAAACAGTTGGACAAATAAAAATAACTAGAGTTGAAGAAAGGGGATTATAAAATAAAGAAATAAGTTTAAAAATAAAAATAGCAAAATAAACAAATCACTCCAAGATAACGGTCTTAGGAAAGACCCAAACTACATAAATCTGTGATATAGCTAATCTGGTAATAATCCCAACGATGTCACATTCTAACTTCAGAACTTGTCAATATGCCAAAGTAACTTATTGGCAATAATGGCTTTGGAGGTGTAATCCAGGATTATCCAGGTTGGCCCAATGTACTCACAAGGTTCCTATTGAGAGGGAGACAGTAGAGTTCAAGACAGAAAGAAGACGTAAGAACTGAAGCAGAGAGAAGAGATGTTACGCTGCTGGATTTGAGGATAGAGGTTATAAGCCAAGGAATAAAGGACAGCCTCCTGAACCTAGAAACGGCAAGAAAATGAATCTCCCCTAGAGCCTCCAAAAGAAACATAGCCCTGTGGATACATGTTAGACTTCTGATATAATTATAGATAAAAAATAAATTGTACATTATATATAATAAAATGTAATAGATCATATAATTTATAATAAATTGTGTTGCTATATAAATACATAATATAATTGCTATATAATAAAATTGTGTTGCTTTAAGACACTAAGCTTCTGATAATTTGTTAGAGTGGCAGTAGGAAACTAGGACAGCTAATAAAGGAAAGGAAAAAATTTATTAGGAGAATTAAAAGGAATGTTGAACGTAAAATATACGTATGGCTGAGATTAAAATTAGTAGATCACCAAATACAACTCAATGCTAATAACTTTGAAAATCATCTCAAGATCTGGCTAGTAAAGTACGCAAAAATAGACAGTATAATTTCACTTCTAAATCTAGATACAAACATTACAAAATAATTGCAGACAAAATCCAAAATATATTAAAAAGAAACTACCATGTTATATAACTATATATATTAACACTTGAAGCTTCATAATAATTCTATGAGGAAAGTAACCTATTATACCCATCTTACAGATGAAGAAATTGAAGTTCAGTAGTAGGTCCAAAATTATATGGCTAATAAGCTTCAGAGCTAGTAGCTAAACACAGGGAGTCTGGTTTCAGTGCTTATACTGTAAGATTTTTATTCCAGGATGGCCAGGCTTGTTCAAAATGGACAAATCAATATTGGTAAATAATTGTATCAACCAATAATTCCAGAAAAGAAATATTTTCATTTTGTCATATTTCAAAAAAATTTTGAGGAAATGCAATATCCCTTTCTAAAAGAAAGATTAGCACAAACTAAAAACAAACAAACAAAAATGACAAAAACATTAATTTAAACAATAACCAACATTTTACTTCACTTTAAAACATTATATATATTTTTATTAAAATCAGGAACCAGAACAAGATATGGATATCTATTATCACTACTATTCAAGATCATTCTGAAAGTTCTAGACAATGTAATAAAGGAAGAAAAATATAAGATGTTGCTGTAGATTGAATGTGCCTTCCCAACTCATTGAAGCTTAATTTGTGTCCCCCAAAGTTCCAAGTACTGGAAAGTTGGGCCCCACTGTGACTGTTGGGAGGGTGGGAAATCCTATTGTAGTGGTTGAAAGGTGGGTTCTTGAAGAGATCATTAGACTGTAGGATCATGCCATAGGGAATAGATTAATAATGGTGGTCAGGAGCATGGTTCTTACGGCTTTAAAAGGAGAGCATATGAGAGTCTCACACTTTCTCTGCTCTGCCATTTTCTGCCATGTGAAACCCCTGCATTGCTGTAAAGCCAATACCAAAGAAGACCTTCACCAGATGTGTTCCCTGGAGTTTGGACTTCCCAGCCTCCAAAACTGTAGGCAATAAATATTGTTTTCTTATAAATTACTCAGTTCCAGGTATTTTGTTATAAGCAACAGAAACAGACGAATACAGATGTAAATATTAGGAAGGAAGAAATAAACATCACTGCTAGAAATCAGATGATTATATGGAAAACCGAAATTAATTAAAAATGGTTAGACCTAATAAGGAAGATCAATAATGTGGTCAGGTACAAAAATCAATGTTTCCAACATATCCCTATAAAACTTTAGACAATGCAATAGCAAAAATATCTCATTTTCAAAGCAATAAAAATATGTAATGTACATAAATGACTGCAAAATGACAACATGCTCCAGACCTATTTGAAAACATCAGTAAAGATTTTTGGGGGGAAAGCACTTCAGTAATCATTTTTCTGAATTAGAAACATGCTAAATCTGATGCTAATTATTTCCTATAATTTATAAGTCCAATAAAATCTCAAAATATTAATATACACCTTTTATTAAATGCTTTATTCTGGGGTAGACATTGTGTTGAGTTATACTTATATGTTTACATGTATACAAGCATATTTAAGATTTAGAATTTCTTATTGGTTGATATAATTATTATTATTATTTGCAGACAAAGAAAATGAGGTTAAGCGGATGATACAAAATTAAACATCATATAATTGGTGGATCCAGAACTTAATCTCAGGCTGTCCAATTATCAGATTCTTTCACTTTAGCACTTTGTAACACAAACTTTGTTAGAAACTTTTGTTACAAACTCAAAATTCCTATAACAAATTTGGGGAAACTTTATTAAATGAGTCTAAAGTTCATGTGTAAGATTAAATTAATCAGAATAGCCAAGGTAATTCTTTAAAAATTTAATTTATTTAAAGTTGTATTTGACTTTTAAGTGTTAAACTACATTGTAAAATTACAATAATTAATAGTGAGCCAGCAGAAAAGTTACCATCAAACATAAGTATCAAAAAAAAGTTAGTATATGATAAAGATAACATTTCAAATCATTTCAAATTGATGAAATGTTTGCTAAATAGTCCTCGGATAATTCTTTTATAAACCATAGATTCCCAATAATGTATCATACTTCAATCCAGATTAATTAAAGAATTAAATACAACATATGATTCACCAAAAGAGCAAGAAAAATTATAGGCAAATATTTTTGTGATTTCACTACAGAAAGGTCTTCGTAAAAACAAAAGAGGAAACCATGCAAGGAAAATGAACAGATCTCAATATATAAAATTCTGAAGTTCTGTGTATAAATCAATACTAGAAACAAAAAGGTAAGCTACAAGTTGGGAAAGCATTTTCAGTATACTTGATCAATGAATGATGTTATTATATAAATAATCCTTTCACGTTAATAATAATATAATAAGCAATATTAAAACAAATCAAATTATAAAACATGCTCTAAATATAAAAGCAAATATCTAAACATATATATTTACATCCATATATATCTATAGATAGATTATATATATAATATAATATATATAATATAATATATGTAATATAATATAATATATTATATAATATATAATATATATATATATTATATTATATATAAACATCTAAATATCTAACACATATAAAATTATTCGGCCTCTTAACACACAGCACCTCCGGTCCCCCAGGTTTGTTGAATGCCTAGTGGCTTATCTGGTAGGCCTTATCAGTACTTCCCACATAAAAATTTCTTCCTCAGAGAGGTTCGATCAAAATACCCCTTATATAAACTTGGCCATTTTAAAACAGACTTATCAAACTGAGCATGTAAGTTTTATCTCCCTATGGAAGCAGCCATTCTCATCAATAGATATTTAACCTAAGGTTAAAAACAATTATTACTGATCCTTCTTAACCATTCTAAAGCTAAAACAAAGTTATAAGTTTAGGATTTAAAATGTTGGGCCAGCCCCGTGGCGCACTCAGGAGAGTGTGGCGCTAGGGTGCGCAGCGGCGCTCCCACCACGGGTTCGGATCCTATATAGGGATGGCCAGTGCGCTCAGCGTGGTGCGAGCGACACCAAGCCAAGGGTTGCATTCCCCTTAGCGGTCACAAAAAGACAAAAATAAATAAATAAATAAAATGTCAATGTAGTGCTATTAGGTTAGTGCCAGTTTTTCTTGGATTCATTACACTTTCTTGGAATTTCTTTCATTTTGCTGAAGTATATGCTCAAGTAAAGTTGTTGTTTTTCTTTCATCTTTTCTCTTTCTCCTTTCCTTGCTTTAAGAAAGATTTATTTTAAATAAAATTTTATTTTTAGTTTTTGTTAATTGTTTTCAAAACTTTGATAATTGTGTACTAATAGTAATTTTAAAGATTACTCAATACAGCTAATTTTTCAAATCTTAAAGTCATAAAAATTTTTAAAATATGCTTTCATTTTAATTTACTTATGCAATTTTAGTGAGATAAAATAATGTTTTTTCATGTGAATAAAAATAACAATAGAAAGGGAAAAAGAAACAATGTAAAATTTGACTTAATAAAACATTTAATTTACTTTATAAAATAATAGCTTTATTGAGACATAACTCATATATCATGAAATCTTTTCTTTTATAGTATACAATTTAGTTTTTAGTATACTTACTCAGAGCTGTGCAACCATCAACTCTATCTAATTTAGAACAGTTTCATCACCCCAAAGAGAAAAATTGTACCCATTTCCAGTCTCCATTCCCTCTCCCCACTGAAATCATCTTTCTGTCTTTTTTAAATTTCCCTATTCTGGACATTTCATATACTTGGAATCATCCATATGCAGTCTTTGTAGGCGTCTCTCACTTAGCATAATCTTTTCAAGGTTTATCTATGTTGTAGTATGAATCAGTGCTTCGCTTCTTTTTATGGCCTGATAATATTTCATTCTACGGATTTTCACATTTTATCTGTTAATTAGTTGATGGACTTCTGGGCTGTTTCCATTTTCTGGGCTATTATTAATAATTTTGTATGCACATTCCTATACAAGTCTTTGCATGGGAATTGTTTTCATTTTTCTTGAGTATATACCTAGGAGTGGTATTGCTGAGTTATATTGTAATTATGTTTAATATTTTAAGGAGCTGCCAAAATGTTTTCTAAAGAGGTAACACCTTTGACAATCTCACCAGCAACGTAGGAGAGCACCAATTTCTTCACTCTCTTGCCAAAACTTGATGTCACTGTCCTTAATTTTAGTCACCCCGGTGGGAATAAAATGGTATTTTGTTGTGTTTTGATTTGCATTTTTTAAAAACCAATGATGCTGAGCATCTGTTATAGACTGAATGTATCTCTCCAAATTCATATGTTGAAATGTAATCTCCAAGGTGATGGTATTTGGAGGTGGGACCTTTGGGATGTGATTAGATCAAGAGGATGGAGTTCTCATGAAATGAATTAATGTCATCAAAAGAGGCCAGAAAGCTAGCTCACACTCTTTCAGGAATGTGAGGGTACAAGGAGAAGTCAGCAGTTTGCAACCTGGAAGAGGGCCCTCACCAGAAATATCCTGGCACTGTGATCTCAGACTCCCTGCCTCTAGAACTGTAAGAAATAAATGTCTGTGGTTTATAATCCACCAGTTTATGGCGTTTTAGTCAACCGTGCTAAGATAGCATCTTTTTGTGCACTTATTAGCCATTTGTATATCTTCATTAGAAAAGTGTTTAAATCCTGTGCCCATTTTAAAATTGGGTTGTCTTGTTATTTTTTAAATGTATTATAAATTTTTATTTTTCATTAAAAAATATATTTGTGTATATATATATATATGGGATATGTTTGTATACAATATGGAATGATTAAATAAATTTTATTCATATATCCATTACCTCACATACGTATCATTTTTTGTAGTGAGGTCATTTGAAATCTACTCTTAGCAATTTTGAAATGTACATTACTTTATTATTAACTACAGTCACCATGTTATGCAATATATCTAAAGAACTTATTCCTCCTGTCTAACTGGAACCTTGTATGCCTTGACAAATATTTCACATTCTCCCCACACTCTAACCTCTGGTAACCAACCACCATTCAACTTGCTCCTTCTGTGAGTTTGATAGTTTTACATTCCACATATAAGTGACATCATGCGGAACTTGTCTTTCTGTTCCTGGCTTATTTTACTTAGTAAAATGTCTTCCATGTTCATCCATGTTATTTCAAATTACAGAATTTCCTTCTTTTTTTGAGGCTAAATAATATTCCATTAAACATGTATACCTTTTCTTTATCCACTCATCAGCTGATGGACACTTAGGTTTACTCCATATCTTGGCTATTGTGCATAATGCTGCAGTGACCATGGGAGTGCAGATACCTTTTCGACATACTGATTTCAAATCCTTTGGAAAAACACCCAGAGGTGAGATTGTTGGATCATATGTTAATTCTATTTTTAGTTTTTGAGGCACCTCTATACTGTTTTCCATGATGGCTGTACTAATTTACATTCCTGCTAACAGTGTACACGTGTTCCCTTTCTCCGTAAAATTGTCAACACTTGCTATCTTTCGTCTTTTTGACAATAGATTTCTGAAAGGTATGAAGTGATATCTTATTGTGATTTTAATTTGCATTTTCCTAATGATTAGTAATGTTGAGTATTTTTATATAACTGTTGACCATTTGTATGTCTTTTGAGAAATGTCTATTCAAGTTATTTGCCCACTTTTTAAACAGGTTATTTGGGATTTTTCTGCAATTCAGTTGTTTGAGTTGCTTATACATTCTGGTTGTTAACCTCTTATCAGAAGTAGGGTTTGCAAATATTTTCTCCCAGTTCATAGGTTGTCTCTTCACTGTGTTGTTTCCTTTTTTGTGAAGAGCTTTTTAGTTTGACGTAATCCTGTTTGTCTATTTTTGCTTTTGTTGACTTGAGGTTAAGTCCAACTAATCATTGCTCATAAGAATGTCACAGAGCTTTCTCCCTATGTTTTCTTTTAGTAGTTTTATAGTTTCAGGTCTTATGTTTAAGTCTGCAATTCATTTTGAGTTGATTTTTGTATATGGTGTGAGATAAGTGTCCAATTTCTTTTTTCTGCATGTGGCTATTCTGTTTTCTCAACACAATTTGTTGAAGAGACCTTTCTTATTACATTTTGTGTTCTTGGCACCTTTGTCAAAAAATCAATTGACCATAAATCTTTTATTTTTTTCTGGACTCTCTATTCTATTCCAGTTGTTTATGTGTCTGTTTTTATGCCAGTACCCTGCTATTTTGATTACTACAGCTTTCCAATATATTTTAAAATCAGGTAGTTTGATGCCCCCAGCTTTGCTCTTTTTGCTCAAGATTGCCCTGGCTATCTGTGATCGTTAGTTGTTTCATATGACTTTAGGATTGTTTTTTCTATTTTTCTGAAAAAGGACATTGGAATTTTGATAGAAATTTCATTCAATCTGTTGATGGCTTTGGGTAGCATGAACATTTTTACAACATTACTTTTTCCAGTCCATGGACACTGAATATCTTTCTATTTATTTGTGTCTTCTTTAATTTCTTTTGCTAATGTTTCATAGTTTTCAACATATAGATCTTTCACCTTCTTGATTAAATATATTAAAAGCATGGAAAGTTTCAAGAATTTGTGTGTCATCCTTGGGCAGGTGCCATGCTAATCTTCTCTGTATTGCTCCAGTTTTAGTATATGTGCTGGCAAAATGCACTGTCTTTTATTATGAAGTTTTAAGAGTTCTTTATGTGTTCTGCATACAAATCCCTTATTAAATATATTACTTGCAAATATGTTCTCCCATTCTGCAGGAGTCTTTTTTTTTTTCCTTGATGGTATGTTTTGAAGCACATGGTATGCTTTGAAGCACATGGTTGAATCTTGATAAAATAGCATTTATCTATTTTTTTCTTTTATCATCTGTATTATTGATGTCATGTCTAAGAAAACATTGTTTAGTCCAGGATCATAGAAATTTACTTGTCAGTTTTCTTCCAAGAATTTATAGTTTTAGTGCTTATATTTAGGTCTATGATATATTTTGAGTTAATTATTCTATATTGGGCAATGTAGGGATACAATTTTATTCTTTTGCATGTGGATATCCCATTGACTCAATACCGCTTCTTGAAAAGACTAGTCTTTTCTCATTGGATTTGCTTGGCATCCTTGTTTTGTTGTTGTTGTTGCTGTTGTTTTGTGACTTTCCTTGACAAAATTTGTAAAGTCTGTGTTTTTTGTTGTGTGCAGACACTGAAGCCTCTGCTCAGTAAGCTTAGTGGTCTGATAAAGACTGGACAAAGATTATTTTACATGTCTTGAGGCAACAATTCTCTTGGTCTTTTCCAAGTGGTTCTCTGTGTGTTTTAAGGCATGCTTCAATGTTCCAACATGCAGTCTACAGCTCTACCTTAGCCTTCACTTCCTTCTTGTAGAGAACCTCAAGGTCAGCTAGAGATGAGAGATTAGGGGGTTCTTATCTCTTTCTTGGGATATGCACAACTCTGCATGTGTGCTTCACATTTTGGATTTCCAGGCATACATCAGAGCTTTTCTGAGTCACTTATGGAAATGCCATTTCTTTTTATATTTTCCTTTTAAATTGTTTGGACAGCCTCTTGCTAGCACTGACTACTACCTTCACCTCAGGCTATTTTGATGCTAAATAATTGCCACTAACTGATTTCAACAAACAACGTGGGGATATGGATGTTCACACAGAGAAAGCTCTGAATCAGGTTAAATAAAGGTAAATTCTTAGAATAGAGCTTTTCCAGGAACTTCTATATTGTGATATTTCTCTTTAAATGGGGATGTGGGGTATCTTCTCTCCTATCTGTCCTTTACAGTAGCTGTTTGACTGTTGATTTTCATAGCCACCATAGTTGTGAGGTTGACAGTCTTTTAGTTTGTCTAATGGATCTGGAGTGGGTGATGGAACTAGGACAAGGTAAAATGCCACAAAGCTCACTGTTACAATACTCAGTAATTTTTCTTGAATAAATGCTTCTTGAATTGTTATAAGCCTTTAGTTAATTTCCAAGATTCTGAAAAGTTGGTTTTGATCATTTTGCAAGAGTTCTCATTGTTTCTATGAGGGAGCAAAGTTTTCAGAGGTCTTATTCCACTATCTCCAATGTGCTTCTCTTAATTTACTTTTAATATAAATTAATCTATTCTAAATTTAAATTGATTTAAGCTCTGTTTAAGTTGTGATATTTAGAATACACTTAAAATTGCATAATTACAACTGCTTAAACTTTTAGATGAAAACAAAAATTTCCAATGTGGTACACAGATTTTATAATTCTTTTTATGACTAAATCAAAATATATTTGAAGACTGCCTTAATAAGAAATTAGTTTGAAGGACCCATTTGCAAGGGGGTGAGAAGACCTAACATCATTGTCTAGACTGGGACAGCAAAATACAAACTTCTTTAAATTTTTCTGTACAAGAGGATGATAATGTTGAAAAAGAATCTGAGGTATGAAACTGAAAGAAAAAAGTGAAGAAATCCAAGATTAGAGAGAGGAGAGAAGAAACATGGTTGGTGATGGAGCTTATAGAAAGAGGCAAGTGAGAAATCCCTCTTGGCAGATGGTCAAATTGCTTTTAAGAAAAATGATTTCTAAAAATCAATATTAAGTTTGTTAGATGTGAATACCCAAGCTCTCAGCTGTCTTTACCAAAAAACTGTATATTTAAAACAAAAAATAAAAATAAAAATGAAAAATGGTAAAGTGATAGCCAGCACATACAAACTTTCAGTGTTATCCAGAGTGTTTTGTTTACCCTGTATCCCTGGTGTTGCACATCTTCCAGTCTTACCATACAGCTGCATCACCATATCAGGTGAACAATTTGTACCCTCTTATGTGGGAGAATGTAATGTTTCTAAGCATGGTTTGGAACCCTATCAACAAAGCCCTCTGGTTGGTTGAAGATTCCAAGGACTGCCAACTTGAAATCTAAGAAAAATTATGGTGAATTTGAGGAACTTCAGTATTAATTTAACATTGATTTTTATGAGCTAGATGCTACTTACTTTAAAAAGGTTTGGCAGGGAGTATGTGTAGTATGATCCTTGTGGCAGACTTCTCCTCAACAAAGCAACACACACCAGATGAAAGAAATGCTTTGAGGAATTTTTTTTAGAAGGATTCAATTTCATCTCCATCTATGACCACATGCCTAGAATCATATAAACAAAGACTTCACAATTTATCTAATGTTTCAAGATTAAAATTACTTTGGTTCTCATCGTTGAATCCCAGAAGGTGAACTGAATCCAAGAAGCACTGTGCATTTACATTGCTGAAGTGTAGTTTCAGTGGTCCAACAAAATGGACCCAGAATACCAACAGAGCCTCAGAGAATCGGAAAACACTTTGGGAATATTAAAGAGATTCCTAATGATTCCTCTCTAAAGTCCATAGCCATGGAAAATCCATTTTCTGATCTCTGCTGTGAAAAAGAATAATAGTTAATGAATGTATCTATACCTATATCTGGTGAAAAAATACCTCCTCCCTTCTCTCTAGATATAAAGCAACTAGTTTCTACTGGATGAACTTTTCTGTAGCTATGACACTTCTTTAAAAATTTTCACCCTAATGTAAATGAGATAAGTTTGACTTCCCAGTGAGTGATTTATGGTATGCAAATATTTCATTATATTTGAGAGTGAAATTAAATTGACTAGCCACACACTGCTAGCTTTAAACTTGGAATTTTTGTTGAAAAATAAATATTATAAAATACCTTTCTTCAGAGCTTTTGATAAATAATTTCAGACATAATCATTTTATGCCCTGTCCCTTTAAGGTTCTGAAATTTCTGTGATATCACGCTACACAATCTACGCTAGCACTAGCACACAAACTCACTCACTTGTGTATTCACGAGTTAATATTTTATTCATCTGATTCCTCTAATCTGAATGTCTTTCCCCTAAATTTTAAATCCCTTAAGTCTACGTTCTAATACTCATTCTTTCATAAATTCTTTCCTCATTCTCCTTGTACTTTTCTCAAAATGTTGCATGTACCCTTATTTGAATTCATTTCCTTTGGCATGGTATTTTTTATTAAGTCACTTAAAGGCTATCTCTCCATCAATGCAAAGTTTCTTGAGAGCAGAATCTCTCATTTATCTCACATTTTCAGCAACTAGCCCTAAATATTTGGTATTTTGCATTATAGAAAAAAGCCTGACCTCTAGAATTCCATGGAAAACTAATGAAAAAAAATCCAATTACTCTTCATTTTTATAATTTGTATTAAGATTTTATGGAGAAAAATTCAAGGAAAGTCAAAAGAGGAAAGACACTGGACAGATGGTTATGTGGTATTAAACTTAAAATTCATAGAGCAGTTATGTGAAAATTTGCTACAGTATTTGAGTAGCAAAGACTTTAACGACGCAAACAAGTTTTGTTTGATTGGACTAAGTTGACAGGTTGCTTTAATTGAACAAGTTGCATATTGGTTTGAGTTAAACTCTTATTTGGTGTCTAGAAAGACAATAACAAAGGGTACTGACTGAACTTTTCAACTTTTCACTGTTTATTTAGATATTGTGTAGACATAGCCAGAAGGAAATCTCTCCAAATACACCTCAAAGAAACTTTCCTTCAACTGTATAAGATCATGAGAAAATAAAATCCCTCTGTTCTCAAATGACACTTTAAAGTTATATGAGTAGAGTGTGGGGAAATCAGCTCAGCCATGGATTATCAAAACAACAGAAATATAAACCAGGTATCAATTTATAATATTTGTTGAAATAAATTGACTCTGATTCAAATTGTCAGCTAGGTTCTTTGACATTGAAGATAAAATACCAAACATGTACTAATGTAAAAAACTTTAGCAATGAAAAGCATGGTCCTTCCTTTTATAATATTATCTTAATATGAATTGAACTGATTGATAAAGTTCAGATTGGATTTTTTGCATGACTTCAATCCTGAGTTATATTGTTTTAAAGTTTTCACATACCTTTTCTACTGGTGCACATATTTTATATTTTGTAGAAATCATTTTGTAGCCATTCCTGATTGATTGTACCGAGATCGGTAGTTCTAGATTTTTCTCACTCTGCTCCCGTTGAAGGAATCGATTGATCTGAGATGATCTGGATCTTAGGCGATATAAATATACCTCTTGTTTGTATGTTGTTTGCCCTAAAAAAGCCCCTTTGTATGGCTAATTTAGTACCAAAATTAAAAACTTAAATAACAAAGGGACTGGAGGAAGTTCACGTGCAATAAGTTAGAAAGAAAAAAAGTAGTCTTTAGGAGTATATGCAAGATAGAGCAAGGTGCAGAGATAGAGTTGTGTCCCTCAACGAGTGGCATCAGAGAGGGCCCATCTGCTTGGATGATGTTGTCCTATGACTGCCTGAGCTGTGTTGAGGCACTTTTAGCTGAACTTTTCCTCCCAGGATGGTGACCTGAAGTCCCTGAGGTTCTAAATTGTCCTATGGATAGAAATCCATTCCTGTTTCCTGTATCTCTTATCTCCCCACCCATATATCAGGGATTAATTTCAAAGAATGTAACAGAGACCTTACAAATGCCTGAAGACCATAAATTCTGTCAAGGGGAAAAGAAAATGGAAAAGAGTAGAACGAGAAAAAAATCCCCAAATCCCTACACATGCAAAAGCTTTCTTTCTTTCTCCCCCCCCACCCCCCTGCTTCTAAAGAAGATGAGTCAAAGAAGAGCCCGTGCAAAACCACATGAGTAAAAATGAAGTGTGTTTTCCACATCCTTCAGAACAGGCAGAGGGATGAAAATGAGGACGACTTCCCTGTAGTCAAACATGCCCAGAAGTAGCAAACTTTGACTGAGCCACAAGCCAAATAAGCTGCTCCTGAATAATCAGGGCTTGGTTTAAATCCATAGAGATGTTCTTTTTATGTGTGTGAGGTGGACTTTTGATTTTATCTCTGGGACAGAGTTTGAAGTTATTTTGTGACTCTGGCACAGAAAATGAAGGAAAGCCTTGTAACGGACGACTCGTGTAGGCTTATTACGAGTGTGTGTTTAACTCCCTTATGTGAGCTACATTTCGAATCATTACCACTCAAGAGTCACAAGGTTTTGTCTACTTAAGCTCAAGACACCATGTGGAAAAGCATTCCAAAGCTAATTCAACAGGCAAATATCATTTTAATACTTGACTACTTAAATACAAACATTACACTAGAAATTAGAGCTTTCTGGTGCTCTTTCTCTTGCTTCTATCATGTTAAATGAACAGACACAGTAACAGACCTATACTATATATCAAAAGAATAATGCTGAATTCATAATAGAGGAAAAGAGCCAAAATTGTGCTCATGACTTTCTGCAGTGGAAAGAAAGATCCATAAGATCAGCTCTCATCCCAGCATAGGACATAAAATGGGTCAGAAGTAGAACAAACATAGATGCTCAAAAAACACTGACACCAGGAAGCTGAGTCCAACTCATTTCTTTCCTTTTCCTTGGACTTTGTATATGGGACTGATAAACTTACATAATTTTTTATACGTCTTTCCTTAAAATGGATAATTTTTCATAGATAATTTCATCCAAAATTCTCACTACTACAAATACTCTGTGGATTCCGAGTATTTAAGCTTTCCTTTCCCCTGTTCTCTGAACCCAAAGTGTTTTCGGTCCTACTTTTGCCAGAGTAATAAACCTTTCTGGGTGTGTCCTGAAGGTAACTAGGAACTTCGGAATTTGCTCAAGCCCCCTTGTGCTCTATAATAAGGTTCTGAAAAGAAAATACCAATATACAAAATTAATTCAGGAATGAAAATTTTAAAAACACCAAATCCCAGAATGCACTTTCATAGTGAAAACCTGAGTGAACCAGGAATACATTCTTTTGTAGGCCAAACAAGTTCCAGTAACAAAACAACTCAAGTGGCAGAAAAGACAGAATTTGTTATGGAAGAAGAATGGCTCTGGAAGTTTATTATCTTGTAGAATTTTATCTCCTGTAATACATGTCCACATTTGTCCATGTGAGCATTATCAGTTTGGCCTGTTACTAAAAAGAGTGGAGATTGTCTGATTTGGGGCAAAAGTAAATGTAGCAGAAATATTCATAAGGGGACTTTAATTGTTACAGAAAATATTTTGCAAAATACAGAGATAACTGCTAAGGTCATTGGCAGAACTAATAAATTCCAACCTGAAATATGCATGGGAGGGTCTTTTGCATGAAAGTGTGATGCTCTTAATTTAATAGCCTGACCTCAGTAATGGAAATGGTAAAGCTCCTATGCTATAAGGATATATAAAGTCTAACCACAGAGGCGGTCAGCATGTTTTTTGAAATGATAAACTAGAAATCAACACTAATTTTGTTTTGTTAGTGGCAGGGATTTCACTTCTAATAAAAAAAAAATAGCCCTCAGCTTTCAGAAGAAAATCCCTTAAGTAATGATTCATTGCTAAAACAGATTTTTCTTTTTTTTTAATAAAAGCATTATAATAGTGGGATACATCCTTACACAGTCTTATCTTTTCCTCTGTTCTTTGTTCCTTTGTGTCAGAAAGTAGGAATATCCTGTTAAATATTTCGGTATTCATTCTAGAAGTAATAACTCTGCCCTTATTCACTACGGTAAGACATATCTGTGATAGTATTGCTATGCTTAACCATTGCCCAATCAAAACATGTCACCCTCTTTCTAGGAACATACATTTTATCTCTGTATACATAAGACAACACAAAACAACAACGAACAAAAGGTCAATATAATAATGACCTCAAGCTAAATTTCTACAGCAGAATCATTTTCTGTAACTTTAACAGTACAATTATTCTCTTCGGTTAAAATTATGCAGCCCTTAAATAACTTTGAGTAAATGAATTAGGTGCCATTAAGAGATTTCTTGAAAGTTTTCATTAGCTGTAAAATAAAATAGCTTTAAGCTTTAGAATGTTCTACTCAGTTGGAGACTTTTGTGTCTTTGTGATATTCTAGTGACAATTTCTATTCTAAGTGTCAAAAACAACTCTAGTATCTGGAACAAGTCTTGTAGTATTCTCTCCTTTTAATATTCTAATCGTGAGGTGTGAAGTGAAATGGTTGCACAGTGTAATGGTGGTAAAGAAGTAGAGTGTCAATGAGACAGGGAAGGTGACAGACTCGGAATAGGTCCCCGAGGTGCTCTCCAAGTGCACTGGATAAAGATTCCCCTGGGAAAATTTTCTCATTAGTTCTCAGACACAGTTCAGTAATTCAATAGCACTAGGTTACCATTAGTCACAAGACCCAAATATGTTACTTTCCATGCTTTAGTTCCTTTATTTGTATATGTCATTTTCAGACTGAAAATTATGACCCTTACTCCCATGCAAAGCCAGTCAGTAAGCTGTTTACATATTGAAGTGTGATACATGACAAGCAGATTCTGTGATTTTTTTATTGTTTGTGTATGAAGCAAATTCAAAGGGAAATAGACATTTTAAATGATTTTAATGATACTTCCCTAAGCAGCTGTCAATTCCTTTATACCACAGCTATCAAGCACATGCACACACACACACACGCATGCACACACATTTTTATAAGAAAACTAGGAAGCATTCAAATATAAGTTGTTAAAGAAAAGACCACATTTTCAAAAAGCTCCCAACCTTATTTATGCTACTTAGAAACTTTGGTCACTGTTTAGAGGGAGTCTATTTTTAAAACCAATTATCTGCTAATAATTATATTCCCTGCTTCAGAAAGTATATAGTTCTTTCTAAAATCAGAAAATATGAATCATGTATTGGATATGTGAATATAAAATAGTCACATTTTGTACTACAACAGAGGGGAAACACTTAAAGATCATGGTGTTCGTTATTTTTCTGTGTAATTACACAGTAAAGATGTTAAAATGCATAGATTATAATTCTACATGTTTTATTTTTCACTGTCATAAAAGATGTGTACCTTTTTCTATGCTATGAAAGTTAATGGCAATCCCACTCCACAACTGAAGGCGTAATGGGCTAGGGAGTTGTCTACTTCATTACCCACTAGGTCAGGAAGAGAGGAGTATCCATCCCCAATGGTCATTTAAATCCTCCTGCTTACATTAAGGAAGCAAGAACGAAATCTGTGAAAATGAAAATTAGATGCTATACTAACAGATTGTTGTAGATTTTTGTATGTCATAAGGCAATTAACAGTGTTTTACTTTTCAGATTTTGCCATGATGGTCATTCTTGTGTTTAAGAGATCACGAGTGTGTAGCACTACAAAAAAAAAAAAAAAGTACTCAATTTGCTTTGTAATATATGCTAGTGGAAACATAATTTAAATGAATCCATCAAAACACCATGACAGAATGCAAGAGAAAGTTAATCTCCAATAATGCAAACTACATGTTTCTTACAAAAATGCAAAGTGATAAATAAACTGCAAAGGAAGTTATCTATTAGAAATAATGAGACATAGACTTTGGCAAATGAATTGGTTAAAAACACTGCCTAGTAGAAACACACTCCTATCAAAACAGCAATGATCAGGATTCCAAACAAACTATCAGATTCTTCTGTTTATGTGCTACCCATTGAGTTATTGTTGAACTATAAATTGTAAATATTTATAAGTGATTCATATTAAAGAAGTTGTCAGCTGTAGCTACAGTTACTTCACCTTCTGTCATCCCAACTACCAAGGGGGCTGATTCAATCACTTTCTTGTCAGGCTACCTTTCTTCTTCAGAATGCTCAATTCCCAAAACACAACAAAATATAAATGAATGGAAAGTGCTAATGACGCATGAGTGCCAAGAGGTATCAAGCTTTTTAAGGTCTTTTGCTGACTAAATTTTAAATTAGCAAAATCGTGAAATTCATTTCCCAAGGCAATGCTCTTTATGTATTTTATAGCTGTCCCCTGAAAGGAAATACTCACTATTGTCTTCCTATCTGTCTGCTTTTCTATGGTAGGAGTCATAGCAGCTTTTAAAGTCCCAAGAAAATGTAGTTTATTCCATGTTTGCTCGTAAGATCTATGCTCACAAGAACTAGGCTAATGAAAGATAAATTTTAATTAAAAGGAAAATAGCATGGAATTATAAGATTTGGGAACTGTTTTGTATTGTTAGGTATAAAGGTACATTTAAAATCTTTAGGATCAGGATGATGTCATTTTCAACAATTAAGTTGAAATCTTTATGTTTAGTAGATAATACAGAATAGTTCTCCAATATTATATTCTTACGTCATTTCTCCTTTAAATTGCCTTTATAATGTCACTGTGATGACAAAAACTGTCATTTCAAATGACTTAGACACAATCTAAACTTGCAATTTTTTTTCACCATTTTTGACTTGGTTGACTGTGTCATATTTCTGCTGACATAGTGTTTCATGGTATGTTTTTGATTCTAAGAAGAATCTTTTCTGAGCAAAAAAAGTTGATGGTCCCTGAAATCACACCTTATGGGTGCCAATTTTCAGAAACAAGCAAACAACAACAAAAAATGTATCTACTCTGTGTATTAATTTAGCAAAATAAAGCTTTTATTTAGATTTTATGTTATGAAGACTTGCTCATATTTACATAAAATTTCATATATGCGAGGGTAAAAATAAGTAATGGAAACTAAATCAAATAGGTAAGGAGCATTTTTCGATCAAATAATCAGATCTTTTCACTGAAAGGATGCCCTTTAAATAGGAAATCAGTGGTTTTCCAAGATCTTTGTATAAATAAGCTAATCGCAATGTGCCGACCTCTCTGTAAATTTCTGTCTTATTTTTCTATTTCTATATGAAATAGCTCTTGAGAATCTTTTAGCATTTTCCTGCAATGCCTTTTAATATCATTGTAATACTGTGATTTACATATGTTCTCATTGGCTCTCACAAGCAGGCAGACTCTACACACACACACACACACACACACACACACACACACACACACACACAGAGTCAGGCCCACTCAACAGATGTGTTCTTGTGTGGGAGTCATATCACTTTTTCTGAAACACGGAAGGCATGACTTTCAAATAGTTCTAAATTTCAAATCAGCTTAGTCCACATTTAATCTAGACATGTTGGTTTAACACCAAGCCACACTAGACCTTTTAAAGTTCAGTGGCTGTGATATAAAATTCTTCACTGTGTTGCACCAATAAATCGAGAAGCATAGTATAATTCTCCAGTATCCCTGGAACCATTGTGGAATGAAATAAAGACTTTGATAGAGATCCTCACACTGGTGCACACTCATTCACCTTTATATTCAAAGTGTGTGTTCACGAAGTGAATAAAAATCCACATAGATGATGTGTCGTTTATGGAAGTAAGTGGTAAAAAGAAAAAAACCAACTCCACTATTTTTTTTTTCCTATTGGTCACTTTACATGCCTCTAGATTGAATGAGTCTGAATTCCTTTTCTCTGAGGACCACCTTTGTAACTGAGTTATTTAGTTTTTTTTCACTTTTTTAAAAAACTAAGCAGCCAAAAGAGAGAGGCACTTGACACCTCCAGCAAGTATCTCAGTTCTTTTCATATTGTCAATAGCTCCACTGATAGCACTGTTCTTTTGACAGCTAAAAGCAGATGTGCGGGTTAAGTATGGGAGCAATTCAAATGTCCATAGTAAACTGCAGGGGGGCAGAGAGAGCTCAGAGAGCAGCAGCTTTAAAGTAATTGACTAATACAGTAAGGATATTAAAGTCATTTAGTGCCAAAAGGGAACACACTGATCCCTGACCCTCAGCCACTTTGGAGTAATCTAGTATTCAATCCAGCGTGTAATGACTGCCAGGCCTGTCAATCCTCCAGGCTCTCCAGTCAAATGCCTGTGGCTACTACTGGCTTAGGTAAAAGGACAGAAATGCAAGGAAATGCCTCTCAATCAGCCTATGATGTGATAATGTTATTGCTCCAATGTATTCTATATTGTCCCTGCATAGTTTAATCTGTTGAGACCCATGTCAAAAATTGCCCTTGCTCCCCAGAGGTCTTTACACAACCTTTTAGCAATACAAGTGAATTTGAAAGGAAAGGGGGTAACTTGATGAATTGTTTCCAGCTAATATATAAAAAAAATAAGAGGTCAACTGTGGCTTAAAGGCTATCCATGGAAGGTATAAATTAGAAGTGTGCTAGTATTCTGATTTGTAAACCCTTGCTCTTCTTTTACTCCAATGGGCAAAATATTTTACAATAAAAAATATTGACACAAAAATTTATTTACACGACAGCTGATTCATATTCAGTGCATGTGGCAAAAGGAGTTTTAGCAGGGGAAGATGTCAGGAAAAAAGATTTACTTGTTTCTGCCACTTTGAGCTGGTAAGAATTGGCCAACTTCTGGGAAGCTTGCATTTTAAATGAGGTGTTTTGCATTTGGAAAATATAATTATTGCTACAGGCTGAGAATGGAAAAAAAAATAGAGTGCAGAAAATTGCCATTTTTTGTTATTTTGATTTTGCTAATTAAGGCAGTAGAAACTGACCCATATAGAGTGTCTAAAGTTGAAAGTTAAAATGAGATGATTATTATTCAAATCTCATTTTAATATTTTACAAAGAGTCTTTGTATTTCTTACTCATTCTCCCATTTACTTTTCCAAATCTACTATGTAGAATCTTTGGAAAAAGAAAGCTCCAGTGATAACACTGTTATTTTTATAGAACATTACATAAGAGGAGGCATTTTGCCTAATTCTCTTCTGTAGGAGTCTGCTCAGCTTTCAACAAGGAAGGTCCTATACAAAATAAGAAACAAAGTGAACACCTATTTGCTGGTGAATCTGAAATAAACTTGATGTCCAAAAAAAAAATAACTTTACCCTCCTTCAGCCTACATTTATTAATCAAATATATGGTTGCATTCCAAAAAGCATTTTGCACATTATCTACTTTTTCTACTAGAGAGATTTCGTATTTTGTGTGCAACTTTTGGTAGAAGATAAGAGGCAGAGGAAAGTCTTACTTTTGTGTTCAGTGAATTACCAGACCTCGGGAGCAGTATAAGTGCAAGAGGAATCCCATCAGGATATCTCAGGCAATTTTTCATTAGTATCTGTGACAAGCTGTTTCACCACGGGCTATTGTTTTCATGCAAAGTTCAAATACAGCGGGATGGGATATAATGTGCTATTAACACATACAGACACAATTATTAAATATTTTATACATACACATATATGACCTTGTCATCTAGAACACTGATATTCTTCATTACCATGAACCTTTCTAGAATAAGAGGAATGGTTAGATAGCTTTAGAGGTTTTTCTCTAGTTGTATAATAATCCTTTTAAAGTTTTCAAACCTTCCTTAAGCAGTGAAATAGAAGGGAAAACCAAACAGGTTAAAAGAATCATGGGGTTTCAAAGGAACTCAGGATTAATTTGTCAACTTCCTCTATGTCCTGGCATCAAGAAACATACTTTCACCATTTCAGGTGAGAGTCTATTTTATACAAAATTCCAGAAGACAGTATTGTTTGTATCTGCAAAAAAAGCAATATGACTCCAAAGTAGTAACCTGATTCTACAAAGCAAGACAAGAAAATCAGTCTTTACACATTGTATTACAGCTTCATCAGTGAGTGGAAAGCTTATTTCTTCCTACCTTCTCCTTATAAAAATCAGCGAGTCACTCCTCACTGTTTGTATAATAACCCATGTTCTTAATGATGGTTGTTAAATATATATTTGGTCTTCTCTAGGACGAATGTGGAAAGCATCATCTGTTTGGGTTAAAAGAGTAGGTTCTCCTTTAGCTTCAACAGAATTAAGGGCACCTATCTTATCTTCATTTCTCATAATCATATGTGGTTGAAAAAAAATTCATTCCTTCAACAAACATGGAATTTCAGTTTTGCATGTAGCATTATGCCAAGTTCTGTAAAGGGCTATAAAAACAATAAGATATATTCTCTATTTTCAGAAAGCTGACAGACTAATTTGCGAAGTGAGGCACTAAGCAAATAACTACAACACACAGATGAAAGGGGAAAAAAGATAACTGAAGTTTATTAAGCAGCTACAGCTAGCCATTGGGTCTACATAACCCTTATTAATAGACACAAGTATATTGTGAGATGATCATTTTCATTTACTGAGCTGTCCTTTCTAAGCCTAAGAAAAGTCACCTTGTTACAAAGCCAGTACTGCATGTAAAACAAGTTCTTTCTGGCTCATGTTACCACAACAAGACTTCATCTTTTCCAAAATAGGAGCAGTGATTCCAGAATTTCCCCCATGTGAGGAAAGCTCTTCCAAATTGAAATCCCATTTTCGCTTTAAAGAAAAATAAAACTCCAAGGGTCAACCATGCACTGCGGTGTAAACAAACAATCTTTACATGGGCTCAACTCTTATGAAATTGAGTTCCAGGGCCATGGGATCAGGAACTATCTTTTATTCCTTATTGTAATCAGGATATGGTAGGAGTTTAATAAACAATGAACTGGTTAAATAGGTGTGCAGAACACTTATTTCCCTCAGTCTGGAATTTTCTTCAGGGTTTAACACCCAGAATAACTCCTAGAGAATACCAAGGTACAAAGCTGCAAAAAGGCACTAAGCTTATTAGCCATTGAAACGCTTAGTCCATTTATATTTATGAGGGCTTGTTCCATATATTTAACTACAGTAGGATAATAAGGAAGCAGAAAACTTATACATATAAAAAATAAATGTTATTTTCTGTGAATTTTACAAATCAATATTTATTGGCAAAATTAAACCAACCGGTTGAAATTAATGAATGATTGGACTACTATCTATATCTACATTTCTATCTCAAGCTTTTGGCTTAGAAGCTACTAGTATTACTAAGGGCCATTATGACAACCTACAGAGATTTTGTGTTTTTTTAAGTATTTTTTTTATTAAAAAATTATGAATAGTATCTCTTTATTGTTTCTCTTTTCTTTTTTGAATATTTTTCTTTTTTTAGAATTTATTTTTATATTTGTAAGTTAGTATGTTGTTCAATACATGCCCATATTGTGCAGTGATTCACTTAGGGTAGATAGCATATCTATCACCTAAACACTTGTCTTTTCTTTGTGGTGATTATGTTCAAGATCCACTTTCTAGCTACTTAGAAATATACATATGATATTATTAGCTATGTACATATAATATTATTAGCTGTAGTCAGCCTAGAACACCAGAATTTATTCTTCCTATCTACTTGTAATTTGGTACCTGTTAATCCACCTCTTCCATCTCCCCACCCCTTCTCTTCCCAGCCTCTAGTGACCATTATTATACTTTCTACTTTTCCTCTTTTCTCACCTCACACTTCTTATCTTTGCTTCTTAAACTTTTTTTGTAAAGTATGATATACATTCATACTAATTGTACAAAGCATAAATATATAGCTCAAAGAATTATCACCAATGAACATCTAAGTACCAACCAACTCAAGAAATACAAAATTGGCAGCAATCCATTTTTCGGACCATTGCCAATTATTACTCCCACCTTCCTCTCCCCCAAAGGTAACTACTAGTCTGGCTCATCTTTAAATGTTGTTTAGTCTTTATATACATAGAACCACTTTTGCCTCTATCTGGCTTCTTTCATTGAATACTATATTTGACATTCTTCATTGTTGTCATGTTCAGTCATTTCACCATATGGCATTCATTTTATGAATACCACATGATTAATTTATCCATTCTACTGCAGATGAACATTTGGATTTCCAGTTTGGAGGTATTGCAAATAATGCTTTTTTGAACACAGTGCACATGTCTATGTTTTTCCCTGTCTGTATAACTAGGAGTTGAGTTGCTGGGTCATAAATTATGCATATATGTTCAAATTAAAAATTGATGCCAATTTTCAAAACTGGTTGTACCAATTATTCTTCCACTAACAGTATATGAGAATTTCTGCTGTTTTACATCTTACCTGCAGTTGGTATTTTTAACCATTTTATTAATTTTAGCCCTTCTTTGGAGCATATAACAGTATCTCAGTGTTGTTTTAATTTGCATTGTCCTGATTACTAATGAAGATAAACATTTTCATGTTTAATGGATAATTTTAGTAGATTTTGCCAATTGCACTTAAAAAACACATTGATACAATATAGAATACATGTTTTCTCATACTCTTGAGAGCACTGGGAACTATCAAACTTTAATTGGAAAAAAAACACATTATTACTGTGATGTATTTCTTTCATAATACCTGATTTTGACCATAGATCTGTGTGTGTTTTTACCATTTTTACCACTTTTTGTAAAATATATTCTTTTCTTTTGATTCTTTTTTTCTATTGGGTTGATCATTTGTTTTATTGATCTCTAAAATGTTGTTACATATTTACTAAGTAAGACTTTGGCCTGTGGTAAATATTCTAGTTTGCCCTTCAATTTGGTTTATGCTTTTTTAGCTACACAAAACATTGTCACTTTTATGTGATCAGATTTATCAATCTGTTTTCTTTATGGTTTTAAGGTTTGTGTGTGTTTATGATGGTCTTCTCTACTCAAACCACAGCAAATTATTTTTTTTTAATTAGCCAATGTTCTCTTCTAGATCTTTTATTGTTTCAATGTCTCTAATTAAATATTTGATCTACTGGGGATTTATTATGGTGTAAAATGTGATACAATCATTCACTGTTCTATTTCCCCCCAAATGACTAGCTAGTTGTCTAAACACCATTACTCAATTAATACATCTATTCTCTATTAATTTGAATTATCACCTTTGTTATTCACTAAATTCCCACGTATACTTGAATTTATTTCTGGACTCTCCACTTGGTTAAATTTTTGTCTATTTCAATGCGAATTATAAGCTGTTAATCTATGGATTTATATTATACATTAATTTTGGGAAAAATTGACATCTTTGCAATATTGAGTGTTCCCATCCAAGAACAGAATGTCTTTTCATTCACACAATTTATCTTTTCATCCTCCTTTTCTATTTCCTTTTTTTGGCTAGGTTTGGTAAACAGAGCTTAAGATGGCCAATGAATATATATTTACTTTTAGGTTTCAAATAAAAAGTTTAAGATTAGCCCAATTTAATAAGTAGTTTATTATTATGTCTTATACTTACAAATGTTATAATTTTAAAA
Organism: Cynocephalus volans; assembly: GCF_027409185.1. Taxonomy (NCBI): domain Eukaryota; kingdom Metazoa; phylum Chordata; class Mammalia; order Dermoptera; family Cynocephalidae; genus Cynocephalus; species Cynocephalus volans. The sequence goes on from NC_084465.1 coordinate 39,778,022, forward strand.
CGCCCTTTAGATAATACATGTATTTGTAGAAACATGTCGCCCTGTATATATTAAAGAAAAATGCATTGTTTTTCCCATACTTAATGCTTCTGACCCACCAAAGTGAACCTATATGTATAGACGCACAGACCCATGTGCATATGATGTATGCATAGCCAGTGACCTTCACATAGGTGGAGAGAGAGATTCACAATCAAAATTAGATATGTATATAAGTGTATCTATCATCACATTTGAAATTCAATTCCAACAGTAGCAAAAGAAAATTAAGTACCTCAAGAAAGTATTAAAAATGATAAATTTTTTCTATATTGTACTCATTTGTAATAAATTAACTATAGAGCTTAGGAGAATATTTCCTCTAAGAAAAAGTTCTTGTCTTGATCCAGTTGTTATTTTTTTGTTGCAGTAAACCAGTGTCTGAAGATCTGATACCCAACCAATACATCCCCTTTCCACAAGAAGGTATGGTCCGGATGGAGAACAGTAGAGTTGGGGAAGTTACACACCATCACATCAATCAATCAAACAACTGGAAAATATGCACTGAGTGCTTAGTGTGTGTTTGCTTAAAATCTACTACTTATGAAACAGCAAATGACTGAATTGGGTATAAAACTGACTATAAAAGGAGATCAGACACATGACAATTGCTGTGGGCTGGAAAGGAAGATTATTTCATAAATTAAGTAGGATTTATAGAAAGCCTTTTAGATTTCTTAAGTAATGAATACAATCTGAAAGTGGGGAAAGTTTCTTTCATTCTGAAGAAAGAAAAAAACCGAACAGATATGAAGTAGTGTTCAAAACATGTGAGAAGTGGAATATGGAAGCTATTGAAAAGCCTCCTTCTTTCTCATTTATCTACAACAACTCTAGTTTTACAACTTAAACAAATAATATACTTAAATTTTGTTGTCCACCTATTTGGATTCAAAATATGCCTCATTACCTCAAGATCAGGCATCACTGCGATGCTTACAAGCTACAAGAACATAGTTGTTGCTTCATTTATGCTCTTTCCACTGATTCTACTGTCCTTTTACTTAGAAATTTAAGTGCTCACATAAAAGCCATAAAGCTGCACGAGGGTTTTTTTGTTTTTGTTTCTGTTTTTGTTTGTTTTTAGTGAGCTAGTACTAAAACCCTAGCCTCTGCTTCACAATTCAAACCAAATAATTGTATCTTACCTAATAAAGCTGTGATTTTGTTGGTAATATTCCTTCAGGTGTATTTTAATCTAATAGAACCATTTTGTAAACATAAAGTGACAGTGCAGTCTTCTCCAAGCTGAATTTCAAGCACAAATATATCATGTATTGCTATACAATGCATAAATACACACACAAATGTATACACATGCACTCTTCTTTATTATCTCGGAATAAAAATGCAAATGAATTTATTAGCCTAAGAGTGGCACCAAATGGAAATTTATGCACATACATTTAAAAAACAGAACCCTTGAAAATAAAGCAGTTGCAGCCTATTAATTTTCCTCTTTGACAGTTTTTTAAATTCCCCTAAAAAAATGAAACAGCATGAATACTGTCAATATATCACAACAGCCACATTAGGTTTTGTGATATACATCATAATATAAAGAGCACTATTAGAGCACAACCTGGGAACCATTAAATCATTCTAAATCACTGTTACATTCCATTAGTGTCAATGGTGAAACCACATAATAGGCTTTATTACAAACTTCACCTTGGTAGGCCATTGTCTCTAATAACCACTTCTCTATGATGTGGTATCATACCCAGAAATCCAGGGAGATAATAAAGGCTCCCTTATTTCTTTTTTATTGGATGGGTAAAGTTAAATTTAGCTGTAAGTAAAAAAAAAAAAAAAAAAATCCCGAAGCTTTGTTCTCTAACTGCGAGTTGCTGCTATTTGGACAAAAAAAAAAAAAAAAAAAAAAAAAAAAAAAAAATTAAGCAGACTTGGGAAGAACAGTTTGAAATAAATTTAAAACCTGGCAATGCTGAGGCCAGGGTAGGCTGGGCAGTGCCCGCAATTACGATGTCATTTTTGAAATGCGATTTAGTACATTTGCGTGCCTCTTTACACTTTTGTTCAGGAGCAGAATATTGATTATAGAAACACTGTAAGTTTCAAACCTGCCCTTTCCCTCATTCTCCCCTGGTTTGAGCTGTATCCTTTTAAAAAGTCATTTGGGCACTTTGTTGAGGTGAGGCTGGTAAGGACTTCAGCTCAAACTGAGATCAATTTTCAGACGTTTCATGCAGAATTGTTGCACACTGTTCTGTGCCTTCTTCCTCACAAATAGAACCATTTATTCTCTTCTCCCTACTACGACCTTAGTCACAGTCCCTCCATTCTATGTCTTAGGTACACCCACCTCTAAAATGCTCCCATGAAGACCTCTACTACACAGTCAACACCTTTGTTATTGGCCAAGGAAATTTTAGGGTAGAATAAAATAAGTGAAAATCAGATGCAATGGCAGAGAATAATAACCTCACAAGTGATCGAAATCATTTATTATTTAATAGAATACCAGTTCAAAGTCAAAAGCTTTATACTCTTTTTATACTATTCTTGAGTAATTGTAAAGTATTTTAAAATTATTCATTATAAATAAGTACATTTACTTCCTGTAAAGTAACCATCTATGCTTTGAAGGTGATCTTTGAATAAAGTCAATTCAGGGCAATAACATAGATTATTATCCGAGTGACTCCACTTCCCTTTTGGTCCATTCTTTAAGAGCACACTTAAAACAATAATATCACCATGTGTATGCCCATGAGAGATGATGTCTTAGGAAGAGAAAGCAAAGAGGAAAAAAAATAAATGACACATATTATGAGAAATAGAAATAAGTAACCAGAAGTGGAGTACTTCAGAAGGATAAACAAACAAAATTAGTAGTGATGTATCTGGCGGATGTACTTTTATAAGAATTATCTAATAAAGCAACAAACGAATAATAAACTTGGAAATCATAAGGTATATGAAAAATAAAAGTATAGAAATCTGATTTCATATCCAGTAAAATTATTTAGAGTGGCCTTATGCTGTGAAACTTTTTTAGATTTCTCCATTAATAGTGACATTTCTCCATTAATAAATTTTTTAGATATTCCCAAATCACATTTATCATCTTGGCATGAAAACAGGCCTCTCCCTCCATCCGGTTTTCCTTCACTTCCCTTCCTTTTCCTTCTCTCCTTCCTCTCTCTGTCTCTCCTATCTCTCCCTCCCTCTTTCCCTGTCTTTCCTTCTCTTTTTCCCCCTCTCTCCCTCCCCCTTTCTTTCTCTCTTCTATTTCCCCTCCCTCCTTTTTGGCCTCACTTCCTCTTTCTTTCCCTCCTTTTCTTCACTGCTAGCCTTTTGCAATGCCGGTTTATGCACAATATGTTTGCAAATAGCCATGTAGGAAAGTGTTAACACAGCACTCCATGGAGGGAAAATTGAAAATAAAACCTGAGGTATTAGGCTTTTTTTAATGAGGATTTCAACAGAAAGAAAGCATAAGCTTCATTTGCTATCTCTGTCTCCTAAAGAAAGTCTTTTAGTTAAAGCCTCACCTCTGACCTTGTTTTCTACTTTCAGGGTACATTGTATTTCTCTTTTTTTGTTATGTGTCTGGTTTGCAATGCCATTGATGTTCATAGGGAAGTGAGAGAACTGCTGTTTGAAAAGTCCATGCTCTACTTTATGAAGGCGAGCTTTATTTTCTTTTTTTGTAATATTTTATCTTTTTGCTCTTGGGAAAAAAATCATGATAGAGGTCAAGTCTTAAATACATTGGAAAACTTACCCAACTAAAAATTATACTACTAAAAAATACTAATAGATGTTCATCTGCTTTTGGTTTTAATCTTCCTGTGATGTAAAATTGTCACTTCATACATTGTTATCTCAGAGTTGAATGTCAAAGTGTCATGAATAAGCTGGTATTAAATTAAAAAGAAAATGTTGTTGATGTTTTTTGTTTTTGCTTTTCAAACATTGACTTTAGGTCCAAATGATGAACACACTAGGCTTGGTTTATTTCACACAATTACCAGAGTAGTTGTGTATTTATGGTCAAGGATAAAAAAAAGGCAAGCCACATGATATTGCTTCTTAATTTTGTTTTTTTGATACAAGGGAGCAGATTTTGCTGAAGGCTGGATACACAGAGAAAAGCTTGGTACAGTTAAAAATCTATAGGAACTGCTTCAATTGTGGCTTTGCCTAGCTCAACATTCTTTCTAGTTGGAAATGGTGAAGACTGAACGACGTGGGGAAAACTTTGGTAATAGGATGACAGTACAGCTAATCTAACAGAAGCAAGTAACCCACTAACTTCTGAATATAGTAACCTATTTTCCGTATTCTGTATGTCCATTTCAACTTAAAAAAAATGATGCCTAAGGAATCTGAATTAGTATGTGATTGTGAATCCTACATCGAGAAACAAGAAAAACAATGCCATAAAATACTCTTTCCTTGACCTGGTTTGTATTTGGTCCTTTTTTTTTTTATCAATATATATAAATTAAGTTTTTATAGTATTGCAAATCTTGAAACATCTTGCAAGTGGTATAAAGATTTTAAAGCAGAATTCCCAGATAGGACATTGGTTAATCAAATTAATTTTTTATAGTGACTGACTTTGAGAATATACTTTCGATATTAATGTGTTTTGGTAGATGGCATGCATACCATCTGTTTTATAAAAATAATATCCTTATCTTTTTCATTTGCTCAAATGAAACATTGGGTCATTTTCTTTAAACTATCAGATAGATATTAAACATGAATTTTCTTGATAGGAGTGATTAGTTTACGTTTTCCCTTATAAACCTCTGCACATTGAGTTATAAGATATTTACAAGTTTGTAACTTCTTTGAAATTATAACCATAGGATGTAAAATTCCTTCTTAGAAGACAGCTAGTAGTATTTCATTCAGTTCATTTATGACAGTATGTTAGAAAGCTGCCTGCTAAACCACAAATCTCATCCCATTAACTCACAGAGTCCTATAACCTTGAGCTATTCAGACTTCAGATGGTCAAGTGAAGTGCCCTTACCTTGCATTCATTAGTAAATACTAAGACTTTTCTTTTTAAGTCATAATTTTTTGAGTGCCATGATTATCGTAAACCATGTGGACAACAAATAATTACATAGTTTAAAATGTCTGGGATAAAAAAAATCACAGATAGGTCAAGTTTATACTAAATACTATATTTTTCTCCTCTCATCTCCTCTCTCTCTTCTGAATGATCATCCCATTATAGCTTCCATTTTTCTTTCATAAGTTAATTGAAATGTAATTTTAATAGTAGAGTTCAGTTAGAAAAAAAAAGAGGAAACATCACAAAGCAAACATTTACTGAAGACTTGCTATGTAGCAGGTACTTTATTTTCTATCAATATCTTTTTTAGCCACCCAACAACACTATGAGTTATGTAATGTATGTGGTGTTCCTCCATATTTTGAAGTGATTAAAATAAGAGCAAAACTCTTTTCCTCAAGGTAAGATAACTAGATCTTGAATTTGGATGTTATAACACATTGTGTGTATTTAATCTAATCTATAGATTTCCTATTTGGAGTATCTATTCATGAATTTAAAACAGTAATTGAAAACAGTTAACACATAAACATGAACACAATTTTAATAATGAGATATATTTAATTAGATACTCTGCATTTCTAACTTTATGGTTCCAAATTTAGTACCCCCAATTTTAAAGGTGTAAAATATAAAACTATAATAATATCAACAACATATACCTGCCGAGCTTGGTTCTAATAAGATCAAAATATTACTTTTCCTCAGGCTTCTGACAAGAATTAATTCTTGTAACTCATTCTGATGTTTAGCCATCCAAGTCATAAAGAGACAGCACTTTGTACTGGGCAAAAGAAAGTTTTAAAGTTACTTGGGAACTCTAATTCACTGTTTCCCAACTTGAAAATGGGGATAATACTACCTAAATAACTTATTATTGTGAAGATTAAATGACATAACATATATAATATTTTTAAGCCAATGTCTGGCACTTCCCCCTTTTTAAAACCCCAGTTTTAGAATAAAAATATCTATTTAGAAGATAATATACAAGCTTTATATGAGTGTTTTTACTTATTTGTGATTTCTTCTAAATTATACAGTGCAACACCAGCTTCTAGTCAATGTTTACATTTTTTTTTAGAGTTGCAGCATAATCTAGTATAAAGAAGTCTGGAAAGATTAGTCCACATAGTAATTATAATGAGAGTAATAGCAGAAATCACAAAAGCAATATTTATTTGACAGTGTTAAAGAGTAACACATACATTGTCTGTGTTACTCTTCACACATCCCTTTGAGGGACATTTTTTCATTATCCCCATTTGAAAGAGTTAACTGTGACTCATGAGGTTTAAGTGGCATATCCCCAAATCACTGAGATGGTAAGTGAAAAGACAGAGCCTCGCTTTAAACACATGACTGTTTAACACCACAGCACAAGTTCTTAATATAGAAATTCAAAACTTTGATAATGAGCTCTCCAGTCTTCCAGTTTAACAGTAAACAAATGGACCTCATGTTTTCAAAAATAGCAACTGATCTACCCATACAATTTATCTTGGTTGATGTAAATCACTAAAATAACAGGTATGACCATAAAAGAATGAGCTAATATGCAAGAAGAAAATAATTAATGCTTATTTAATTTGATCAGAAGCAAGGAGTACTCCCAAATTATTGTCTATGAAAGCAGATTTCTACGTTGCACAAAGCTATAGTCTTGTGCAAATTTGAAACTTTAAACTATCTTTAAAATTGATGACATTTTTCTGAAAAACATTAAAAATTTCACAATTAATTTATTCTTTAAACTAGTAAAATTTTAATTTAACCTGTTACTTTGAATATATTTTTGCAAATGTAAAAGCTTCTGAGTCTGTAAAAGTGGGTATTTGAATAAGTTCTTTTTAACATAATTTAATAATGTAATTTAAATAAAATTTCTAACATTTGTCACTCTAGTTATATTCATAACAAAATATTATGTGGCAAAAAAATTATTTTATGTTTAGTTGATAAAAGTATTTGAAAAGGCTCCCTTTAAGCATTGGTACTTCCATAATTCATTTAAATATTTATCCAAACATTATTACACACCTGAGTTACTACCCTTAAAGAACAAAACGAAAAAATGAAGTCAAGGCTCTCAAAATATGTCAGCTAAAATAATATTTGCTTCACCAAAGATTTCTACAAATTATTTAAATGAAACACAATGAAGTATAAAATTTGGGATAGATAAATTCACTCAGTATATGTTTATGAAAACTTAGTGAATGAATACTATGGGCCAGGTCCTGTTCCAGGCACTGAGGATACCACTGGCAATAAGAAAGACGTGGAGCTTCTAGTTTACTGTGAGGAAATAGACAATAAATAAGTAAACAATTAAATAATGTTAAATATTGACAAGAATCCCAAAGTAAAGAAAACTAGAATATGGTATGATGGAAAGTTACTTGTGAAATGGCTACTTTGGATAGTGAAGGAAGGTCTCTGAAAATAAGTGACATTTAAGCTTCAATCAGAAAGTCGCGAAGGATTTCATCCATGAAAACACTTTCATAAGGAATAGCCAGTGTACATGTCCCAAGATGCGAATAGGGTTGGCTTGTTTAATGGGCACTGCCTAAAACAGAGAGTGGTAGGAAATGAGGTTTCATGGGAAGCCAGGCCCTTGTCACTTAGGACCTTAGTCTGCCTTTTAACACACTTGTAAAGGAAGCAACCAAAATGATCATGCCTGATTTTTATTTTTAAATGATCCCTCTGGCTGCATATGGAGAATAAATTGTAGAAGAAGCAATAGTGAATGCAGGGGGACTGGTTAGAGAGCTGTTGTAGTGATGCGGCTAAACAGAGGTAGAAAGATTTCAGGATAGGTTTTGGAAGTAGCATAGGAAGACATGCTGATAGATTACACATGGACAATAAGGAAAAGAGAAGAAAAATCAAAGATGAGTATATTAGTGTATATATTTGGAGGCACAAACACTAAAATGACTCTTGCAGTTATATTAGTCTTATGTGTTTTCAGAATCATTCTAATTTTTACTTCCTGAAAGAATAAGACAACAACTCAAACAGCCAAATTATACAAACATTCATTTCAAAGGCTGTCATGTTGATTCATTTTCTGTGGATTGAAATCTGATTTTAAAAGGCCCATATTAATCTTCTGATAAGGTCACGATTATTTAATGTTCAATTGCAGAGCATACTAGGAGTTGTAGTTTTCAGAGTTATCCATATGTGGTTTGTGTAGCATTATCTAGTCTTGCAAAATTCCACTCACCTGTCAAAAATATCATTTGCTACAAGGCGAGTAATTGAATGAGACTCTGCAAAACATATAAACAGAGTAGTTGGTGACAATCAGTTATGATTTCTAATTTCTGGGAAACAGCATTACAACTATAGGTCTCCTTCCTTCTCACTACACAAAAAATCCAGACATACCCATAAGGTTTTTGGTAATAGTGAAGCTACCTGAAGGTAAATAATCACCATACATTGAGCATCACTGTAGGTGTTAATAGTGGTTGTCAGGACACTTACTGTGTGCACAAAATATACCTAGAGAAATTATATACATGGGCTATGCTCTGATTGAAACTAGAGACAGTTCCTGGATATATGAATATTTAGGGATATTTTTAAAATACTTAGGATGATAGTGTTTCAATACTGAATCTTGGTCTATGTTCTGAGAACAAGCAATGAGAAAAGAAAAAATGCCAGACCAAAGCAAACTCATTTTCAAATGATGAAGTAAAAAAGAACAATGACAATCAAAAGTTTTGGTGACCACCAAATAAGTTACAGTTTGTCCCCTAGAGAGAGGCTACAATGGGCTGAACTCACCCCTGGGGTAAGATTAAGTGCCAATGGTTCTGACTTGGTTAATTATACACTTAAATCCTTGCAATATATCACAGAAAACAGCTTTTTTGTTTTTGAATATCTGTATCATGACTCTATGGATTTCATATTGGTTATTTCTCTTGGCAACTTGAACCTGAACATGAAACGCCATTAGCAACAACTATCTGTCAAGAGTAAATAAATAAATAAAATTTGTGTATTTAGTTTTCATTATTGAAGTGCTTGTAGTTGAAAAAATACGTACCTGTCAAGTTTTCAACATCTCGCTGGGGATGGAAGCAATGCTGTTGTGATTTCAGAACCTGGTTGACAAATTCACGTTTCAGTAGTAAAGACAAATCAAGGGTTTTCCCCCACCTTTTTTAATTCTTTTTTTTTTCTTACCACTTTGACAGTCATACATAACAATTTGAGACCTAAGTGCCACTTTGATGCACTATTCCATTATTAAGTGGCACAGTCACTATAGAATAGATGATGGGCCTGTACTCAAGGCACTGCGAATTAAGCAGCTTTCTACAACAGGGAAACTGAATGACCCAAATAATTCTAAAATATTTTTAAAGAATAATTAAAAACTATGTATCAAAAATTTCGAAATATATAATTTAAAATAATCTCAGGTAGTTAATTGTAAACTATGGAAAACAAAATCTTTTTTAGCAATTTCATTAAATTTTAGAGGAAACATTAAATACATTAGCAAATATCCAAAACCCACAATTACTAATTTCAAATATGAGTGCTTGATGGGATTTAAGGGGGGAAAAATCTATGTGCACCTATGCAGACTTTAAGATAGGAAGAAATGAACACTTCTTATGTTATGTTATTATATGTTGGTAATTTTGCACCATATTAATACAGGAGTATTCTAAGAGTATTTCTTTATATATAAATACAGGAGTTTCCACTAAAGTAATATTGACTTAAAGCACTTAAATTAATTCTCTTGTCAATATCTCTACGGTAAATCAATACACCTAGAATTAAGCAACAGTTTTTTTTTTTTTGCCAGAAGGTAGGCTAATCTTGGTAATTTTAGTTACTATTCATGAATCAATCCATTACTGCTGGGAAAAATAAAAGCAAAGCAACAAGAATTTGATAATAATGCCTAATAACAGAAGTTCAATTTTTCAGAGTTTCTTCTTTTTAATTCAGGAAATAAAAAAATTGAAAGCTACTCGGCTGTCACTCCCCATTATATTTTAGGTAACAAAATTAAATAATCACTTTTTCTAGAAATACATAGAAAATAAAATCTTAGTTTGCAGTCTTGAACATAATGGGTCACAATATATATATTTTTCTTAAGATTATTAAAGGCAAAGGAATTATTTTACAAACATTGATTGCATGATGTGTTCCAAGAGGAAAAGACAACAAGAATTGAAAATTCTATTAATCTATTTAGTTCTGAAATATTTGCTATAATACTTATCTCTTTATAGTTCTGACAACTCAAACTGATGAGTATTTGAAGACATGAATTACAATTTCAACGCTCAATACTCAAAATCTGAGTATTTTTTCCTTCTTATTCTTCTGCACTAGACAGACAAACTTGAATTATTCCTTTATCCTCTTTAACTAGTAATCCCACAAAGCAAGAAAACACACATCCAGGATAAAGGGGTGCTTTATATCTCTTATAGGGTGATAGTAGAGAGCTATGGCCCCGTGAAACAACAACCGAAAGTAAATATATTGTTTCTGATGTACTTGAGACTGAGTCATTTAAGAAAGAGTGAAAGAAAGAAAGCAATTTCATCACTTTCCCACTTTAAACTTCTAAAGTGCTAAAGGAGTTAAAAAAAAAAAGAGAGAGAGAAAAGTAATTATGGGAAATAATATAAGAGTTTTCTTAGTTACAATTCCTGGCCCTTTGCTGATTGCAGTAAATTATAAATTATGCAGTCAATGTAGGCCAACAAAAGAAGACATCTTCAAATCTCAGTCAAAGGGAATTACTTAAGTCGGCTGAATGTTCCCTTTTCATAGAGTGTGATCTCTCTCTGACAGCTCCCACTGACAGATGACCTTCTCAGCAACGTTCTTATCCTTCGGATCATGAGCAGTGTGCCTCTCTCCCTGAATATCTCTATATATTTGTGACACGAAGCTTTCAAATACAGCTATTGACAAATCAGAACATCAGTCTAAGTGCTGGTCTTCCTATCACTCACAATAAAGTAGCTATCACTTGTGGTGGTGTAGAGCAAGCACATCTCTGAAAAATGAGTTCTCACCAAGTGCTAATTTGACACAGCTCGCTTGCCTTCCCATAATTGCTCTGTCATTGTCAGTTGGCAGTTCGGGCTCATTCCTGGAAGCTGTGCCGTACAATTGGATACAATTACTCCCATTTACCACCACTATTATGCCACTGATGTTGCCCAGTCCGCATATTGACATGCCTCATTAAACCTGGATGCGGGCCATTAATGAACATTGTTAGCATTTCTCTTAAACTTTTTTGCCTCTAATAAACAGTCAGTGTTCCATGAAGGAGCACTGCCATCCTTGTGATATGATATTTATTATCTTATGGGGGAAGGGGACTCTGCAAATGGAAACTCTCCAGATGCCGAGAGATATACAGTTAGATCAGTGGAGAATAGCGCTGATCAGCAGGACCTTTCTCCGTCAGGAGCATCCTGCCATTAACCGAGTGACCTGTTCTATCCTAAAGAAGACGAGCAGGATAAACACGAACGCCCCACAAGTGCCCACACCACAGCAGGCTTCTCAAGGTTGCATCATTGCCAACACCTCTCTCTAGCCCTTTCCTACCCCCAGGTGGTGCTATGTGCCATGATAAAGACAATTTTGCCCTCGGTCTTCAATCCATTATGTCCAGCTAACTTCATCGTGCATTTTTATTCAGAGATAATTATGTGTTGATCAGAGAAGTCAGCGGCTGTCACCCATATAGCAGGCACACCTGCAGTGTGACATAGGTGGTAACGATGGCATGCTCTTGAGCTGTCATGACACGGACAGGGACTTTATTATGTATATGTCATCATTTCTCTTAAGAAAATTATACTTTCCCACAGAATGACAATAATGAACCTTTACAACACTCCCATAAACCTCATTTGCAGTTTTATTCTTGACCTTCATTAAACATATACTAAATATATAGAAATGCCTACAAATACACAACATACTCTGTGTCTCTAAGAGTTTATAAGTTTATAACAGCAGGCAAATATGACATACCAAATTGGAAATATAGAAACATTAATAAAAACTTAAAACATTTTAAATGAAAAGTAATTTAGTCACTTTGGCATTATTAACTTTTCCACATTATGATAAGAAAATAAATATTTATACAGTTGAAAGTATTTGTTGAACAGTTATTTGAGTGCTACTAAAATGGACACTACTGGATTAACTAGTGTCAAGTTTCATGTATATTCTATAATTAAATTTTCATAATAAAAATGAAAGAGAAAATCTTCACGTGGACAGTGTTAACTTCTAAACCTTCACACATGTTTTAAATAAAATTTTCTATCAATTGGTACGTTGAAAATCTTACTTATAACATATAGAATTAATGTATGTATTTTAAAAAGGTAATGTGAAATTGACCTGAGCTAAATTTTGGATGAGGTGATTCATTATATTGAAAACCTAAAAAGTAATGCTAAGAAATAAATTTTAAAATATCTTTTAACTCCAAGAACTATTACACTCATAGAACCTATACAGCTTGAAGGAATCACTGCATAGAAGCTTCTGTGATTCTAACTAATTTAGGGTTTTTAACCCTTAACACCTGGCCTAAGAGTGCCTGTGTACTTATTTCTGAGAAGTTCTTATAAAAACAAGGGTTCCCTCTCTTCTCCTTTCAGCTCAATAATATAATCTATAATAATCTCCAGGATATGCTGAGCCCTACCCTTCTCCCCACTAGTCTGTCTGGATAAAATGAACATTACTTATTGAACAATTACCACTTGCCAGACATGTTAACAAGATATCCTTGCTTATTTCATTTAATCCTCAAACAACCCTATGAATTCGGTACTGTTTTTAACTTCATTTGAGAGAGTGTATCAAGGAACAGAGATATTAAGTAACTCTCCCAAGGTCACAGAGCTCTCAGCAAAGCAGGATTTAAATAGGGATGGCTCTGATGACCATATTCTTAACCAGTATGCTACAGTGACTCTCAAATGACTAATCTGTCTTTAAGATGGCAAACCAGTTTCATTCACTTACTTCCACAGGACTAATTTTGAAATTCACTGTTTTGGTATAGTGAAAACATTATTAACGCATTGACTTAATTAGATCTTGATAAGATTTAGATTATGCTCTACAACTTCTAATATTTGATGTTCTGAATATTGATTGCTATATAAAAATGCAAGGTAAATAGTTAAATTTATTTTTAATTTGAATGGATTTCACTTCAGAAATGGAAATATATATGATTTGTCTCCTTTTTAAAAATATAGGTCTAGTTTCTTCTGATCTAGCAATTTTTGATCTGTTATTTGCAGAAAGAAGGCAATATACTTTCATGTGATATGTCTCACTATTTTTTATTCCAATGGCTAATTTAAAAAGTCAGTCTGCCTTTTGGTATCTGCTGAGCCTTTCAAAATGTTTCAAGAGCAGTGACTTTTAATGTGATGTGGACACCTATCTGTTACTTGAAATAAGGCTAAGCTCTCCAGCACATTCATTTGCTAGTTTGCTAATGGGAACATTTGCTTGCAAAACTAGTAAACCCTAATCTTTTACCAAATTGTCTTTGTTGGATTAACTAATGCCAATGCATAATTTCACATTTGAATTAAAAAGGAAAGAATTTTTTGGGCTAGGTTTTGCTTTTTGGCAAGGAGAGGAGGCTAATTGTGACTAATTGCCTTGAGTATGTACCTGTAGACATAAACCCTGAATATTATTGTAGAACATACTTGGGCTTGTCAATCATTTTAATTAATATTAAGCTCAGAATTGTCCTTCTTCTCTGTTTCCCAATATTCAAGGTGTGTGGGAATAAAAGGAAGGATGTGAGATGTGACCAGTCAGGTAAACATAAGCTGGCATTTTAATTTTATAAAGGGAAAAGATTATATTGCCTGTTTGTATTCTTTTCCCTTGTCCTAATACTACAAGTGAAAGATGAGTTCCAGTCTATACCACTCTACTAGTTGATGTGTAGGATAGATGGAACTGGAGCACAGGAAATTATATGGTCTGCAAATAGAGAAAAACATATCTGGCTGAGTCAATGATAGACCCAGAAATGGCCTAGGAGTTTGCCTTAGCTTGCTTTGAGCTGCATTCCTTAGTCCTAAATAGTTAGAAAGAGGTATCTTTTACATTCATGCTTTTCTTTTAGGAGAAATAATTTCTCCTCTTTCCTCCATGAGATATTTTAATGATTTAATTTTACTCATTCAAGAAGTGTTTACTGAGTCCCAATAAGTACCAGGCACTGTTCTAGGCTTGGGGAATAAGAAAATAAATGAGATATATAAACCTCTGTCCACAGAGAGCTTACATTCTAATGGCCGGGTGTAGACAATAAATAAAACCAATAAGTGTATAGTGTGTTAGACAGTGATAAATACTACAGAGAAATTAAAGCAGGAAAGGGACATAAGAAGAGTGAGGGAAGAATTGCAATTTTAAAGCAGGACAGTTACGGAAGGCCTCAATAGAGGTTGACATTTGAGCAAACATCTGAAAGAGGTGCAGTAAGGAACATACAAATATCCAGGAAGTGAGTGTTCCATGAACAGGGAACAGCCATGAAGGTCACGGGGCAGGAGGAGCATGACTGGGGTGGTTGATGGATAGTGGGGAACCCTATACCACTGGAGGGGGTGAGGGAGATTAAGTAGGAATGCTGGTAGTTAGAAAGTATATCAACTTGTAGCAGCATTTTGGTTCTTATAATCAGTGGGGTCATTGCTTTTCCATTTCCCTTTTAGAAGTGCTAATGCCATGTTCCTCTTTTCTCCAACAGAATCTTGAATTTGTATCAGGCAGCGCAGATTCTTATTTCGATTCTAGAAGCATGGATGCCAATACTGGGCAAAATCCAGCACAAATTTTCTCTTTCTGCAAAGAATATGTTAGAGAAGGTATTCATTGCCACTCTGTTCTGTGTGTTATTGTGTCGCTCAAGTCTCTAAACAACATTCACAGATCATCAATGGTTTATGAATTTATATTTTCCTTCAGAGATTAATTAAGCTGAAAGAGTTAAAGTCATTTGAGATTAATTTAGTATAATTTTTGTTTTCTTATAGCATATTGAGCAGAAATTTTCTGTGAATCAGAGAAAAAATGTTAACATATTATGTCCATTGGTCTCCCATTATTCATTCAATTTCGTGTACACAAAAAACATATTCTGCTCTATCATACTGATTTAGTTAAAATGTAGTTACTTATTTACTTGCTTTTTCTACTCTATATGGCTAATAATTATTATAACCTCATTGATCTAGTACATCTTAATTATTATTAATATAATATTAACACATTTGATTTATTTAATATACACACATTTTGGTCCATTATTTATATGAGCATTATTACTTCCTGTATGGTTTTTCATAGTTCCTACACAAGATACTGCCATTTTTACCCTTTTTAAAATGCTTAAACTGTTCATTTTGTAAATAAATAGCCAAAACACACAAAAATAATTGATACAAGTATAAAAAATTATTACAAACATATTTATGTATTGTATTATGATCCAAATAAGTGACTTATATGGTCCAAACGCAGGGAAAATAACTGTTGTTTAATGTCACTACCTGTCTAGGCTGAACTTGATATATCAACTGAATGTTTGTTTATTTCATTAACTGGAGTAATCACATAGTAAAACTTGAACTCTAAATATATGTACAAATTAGTTATAAAAGAGATAATAACAAAAACAATAAATCTATACACAAGTACATATAGAATGACATAATCAATACACTTTTTCTCTTGTGTTATTTTCTTATAGGAATGTTCTATGATTGTTAAGTTTGGAGTTTTTCATCTACAAATTTGCATCTATGGAGAATGAAATCCTTCGAAGCCTAGCTCAACTCCAGCAATGAAGACAATACAAAGCCCTTTATAAAAACTTAGTACATTTGGGCATCAATTTGACCCATCTGCCTTTCTTTTTTTTTTTTTTTGAACTTCAATGAACTTTATTTTATTTTATTTTTTTTAATTTTATTTTGTCGATATACATTGTAGCTGATTAATGCTCCCCATCACCAAAACCTCCCTCCCTTCTCCCTCCCCCCCTCCCCCCCAACCATGTCCTTTTTGTTTGTTTGTTGTATCAACTTCAAATAATTGTGGTTGTTATATCTTCTTCCCCCCCCCCCCGGTTTGTGTGTGTATGTGTGTATGTGTGTGTGTGAATTTATATATTAATTTTTAGCTCCCTCCAATAAGTGAGAACATGTGGTATTTCTCTTTCTGTGCCTGACTTGTTTCACTTAATATAATTCTCTCGAGGTCCATCCATGTTGTTGCAAATGGCAGTATTTCATTCGTTTTTATAGCTGAGTAGTATTCCATTGTGTAGATGTACCACATTTTCCATATCCACTCATCTGATGATGGGCATTTGGGCTGGTTCCAACTCTTGGCTATTGTAAAGAGTGCTGCGATGAACATTGGGGAACAGGTATACCTTCGACTTGATGATTTCCATTCCTCTGGGTATATTCCCAACAGTGGGATGGCTGGGTCGTATGGTAGATCTATTTGCAATTGTTTAAGGAACCTCCATACCATTTTCCATAGAGGCTGCACCATTTTGCAGTCCCACCAACAATGTATGAGAGTTCCTTTTTCTCCGCAGCCTCGCCAGCATTTATCGTTCATAGTCTTTTGGATTTTAGCCATCCTAACTGGGGTTAGAGACCCATCTGCCTTTCTAACCAAAAAAGTTAAAAGAGAGAATTTCCATCGTTCTATACACACTATTTATTTCTGCTCAGTTACAGTAAGTTACCCTTAATTCATTTTACGACATGAATTGAATTATTTTATTTTTCTCCCCTCCAAAGTTCAGACATTATTAACAGGATATACCTCTAAAACACACTGCCATAAAAAAATTAAATACCAAGGGAAAACAATTAAAGTGATAAGGCCCCCCTTACAAATTGTACTTTCCCAATTTGGCATTTTGTTTTTATATATATATAAGCAAATGACAAAAAAAAGCTAATGTCTGTGGTTGCACGATGGCTATAAATGTGAAGTTTTGAATCAACATTTAAAAGTGATAGTTGAAATAGAAGTTAGCATTTCTAAACTAAAAGGTTTTCTTACTTTCTTATTTATTTATTTGTTTGTTTGTTTGTTTGTTTGTTTTGTCTTTACTCTCATCATTTTAAAGCTTGGAAAATTGAGACCTAGAAAATTAGAATATAAATGAAGAAAAAAGTTGCACACTGCAAAATTTGAAAAGAAGAATGAGGAAATGAATTAGAATAGTGAAAATAAAGGGACAACAGTAAGTAGAAAATTGTGAAAACAAGTCTGCACCCTCTCTTTTAACTTCTGAGAGTCTGTTTAAAAGATTCTCTTGATACTCTTTTGCCAGATCTTTCCTACCTATTTCCTTTCTATTTAGAATCTGATTAACAAGGTGTGAAGAAATAAATGCCTCTACATGTATTTTTAAGCTGAAGTTTGAAAAATTATGGATATAGAATGTATTTTTTTAAATTACTAAAAGAGTAGAATGTAGAATAAAATTGTAAAGAAGGGTTCAGAAACTCAGTTATATGTAGTTATTTCATAACATATTTGTACCACTGAATCTCACATAATTTTGCAAAACTAATAGTCTGTAACTTCTTAAATAGACTGGACACAATATTAATGACTAAAAAAGCTCAAGTGAATGTGCTATATCAATTTAACTACTTTTAGTTACGTTGATTCATTTTTTCCTCATTTGAAGTAACAATATTTGTTACAATGTCTTAATATATATAACAGCACAATGCAAGACACATGATTGAGGTGATGACATAATATTCATTATATATTATTCCTTTTATTATATGAATCCTGATGAGTTGAAATCCAAGTATTACTTCCATACATGTGTCCAGTTATAAAAATTAAGATACTCTTAGTATAAGCCATACTATATTTCAAATGCAAGTTTATAAGACCCGCTACTAACAATGAAATTTTACAGAAACATTAAAGTTTACAACAAACATGAATGCTGTTTTCATCAAGTTATAAGTGGCTGGAATCCAGGCTGAAGCAATTCACGCCAGAAAATCTGTACATCAGGCTCTTATAGAGAATGATTAGTTAACATCCTTTTGATGATGAATTAATGAGCAGTGAAAGCATTCTAATTTCAATATGTACGAAATCTTCTATTTAAAGATACAGGACCAGGGAGAACAGATCCATGACCTTTGTGATGCTGGCAAAGGTTGGGTTCACTAAAGTTAACGCCCAATCTGTCTTTCAAGGTTAACTACACATGCCATGCTGGGAAATGAAACAATTACTAACGAATTTTATAGGTATATTCTGTCAAATTTAAAAGGCAATCAGAAGTCTAAATGAAAATTATGCCTGAGGAACGCATATAAAAGGAGAGAAATAGGAAGGTGTGTGGGTATACCCCTGTGTCTGTGCCTATTTCCTTATAAAGACACCTTCAGAAAAAGACAACCTAAACTTCTCAAGTAAAATACACAAATGAAAATCCTTATATTGGATGAAGGGAACATCCAGTTTATGAGAATGGAAGTGTATTCAGGAAGGACAGCATGTAATCATCTGGGCAATAGTAGCACAGCAAGGGTAGATGATTCATTATTCTGTAATTAACTTTTAATTAACTTTACTTATTTTAGAAAATTAAATAAACTTCATTTTATTGCTCATGCTAAACCAATGAGCAGAAGCTACAGTTCTGCTCTAATTAAAATAAGCAGTTGAACAGAATTGTGTGTAAAGCATAATGAAGAACTGCTTCTGTCCAATTGATATATTTCTTATGTTCTGAAACATTTTGATGGGTTTTTCAAGAATTCCATTAGTTAGGTACTGAAGTCTTCTAAAATATGTGATTTAAGAAATAATATTATAGGCCAGTCTTAAATATGTGACGCAAAATTGATTTAAACTTATTAAGTAACATTTCAAATTAGGGGATTAAGAGAAATGTGTGGCGCGGGGGGGGGGGGCGGGGAGTAAAAGAGAGGAGGAAAGAGAGAAAGGCATACGGAGGGAGGGAGAGATAGAATTTGAAATTGTGCTATTTTATCAGTTGTTGAAACAATAGCTGTACTTTTTTTTAGGAGGAGCAAAAGAGAGAAGTCATAAAGCTAACGTAGTATGTCTACATATTCTGTATCTTTTTTAGATTCTAGCTCTGTTATTCACTTTTAAATATTTATTACATGTTTTGGTAATAAGCCTAAGACAGTGAAATTCAATAATCAAGTGCTGTTCTAATTGATCTTATCGTGTACTACGAAGAATATTTGACAGAAGAATAAATTATATTTAATTCGATGAACTTAAACTTTAATGCTCTTAATATAAAAGCCAATGAAATGACTCGCTTCACTTGAACACCTAAAGTATTAAGATATTTTGTATTTTGTTTACATAACTCCCAAAGTATATAAAGAACATCTTCATAACTCTAAGTGCCATTTATTACAATAGTTTATTTTACCAATTAAGAACTTTAGGCTTTCTTGCTGACAGTCATCTTCATTCCTTAACAATAACCTAATGACCACTCCGTTCTGATTCCAGATTATAAAGTACAACAATTTTGAATTTCTGCATTCTTCTATTACTCTGTGAATTCCACCTTCTCCAATTTTTAATTCCTCTTGAATCTGCTTTTTCATCATCGTGCACTGTTTTTAAATATCCTGTTTTCTAAAGACATCATATCCTTCTCGTTTCACTTGCTTTTCTACCCAGCCTTTAAACATAGTCAACCTTGCCAACAGTACAAGTACTAGCATCCTAGCAATTCCTTACCCTAGCAATACTCCCAGATAACCAGTTTTTACCTGTGAGAAAGCTCTACTTTCTCTATCTGTGAAGCACTGATCATTGCAAAGTAACGTGCACAAGAAACTAGGAAAGTGGAAACAAACCAGGCCAATCACCTGGATTGGATCAAAATCATCTTTAGCAAGAGCTTTCCTACATTCTTAAATTTACTTAGTACAACTCTTGACACATAGAAGGTGACTAGAAAATTTTAATTTTTTTATTTCCTCTTTTGTGTCTTTCAGAGTGAATTCATGAATTGTTCTACAGCAAATTCCTCTCACTTAATATCAGATAAGCACTCCTTTGTTTGCAAAAACCACTTTTGACTACATCCTACACCAAGGAAGCAGCAAGCTTTTTGTTGCCCCTTAAAGCAACTCTCATAAAACCAAAACACTCAAGAGCTGTTGATATAGGCCATAGAAGATACACTCAAAAGAGAAAAGAATAGAGAAAGCAAACAAAATTTAAAATTTGAACAATACTACAGTCTGAAAGCAACAAACAATGAATTTTTCATTATTTAATTAGAGAATTAACATCTATTTCTGTACTGGTATCTTTTTAAGAAAAGAAAATATACAATTTATCATTGGGTTTTCCTTTTTCCAGGTAGAAAAGCATTGCTTATGGAAAGAAATAGATTTCTTTCAGTGATCTCTTTATTATTATTATTATTGTTATTATTATTATGATGATTTAGTTTTTTCAGGAGATGGTCTGAACCTGTATAATTAAAGTCATTATAAAGAGTATGCCATGAGTATGAGTCAAGAAATGTATGTAAATCAATTGTCATAAACTTGTCATCAGCACCTACCGCATTGCCCTTTACCAAATGCAAGTACATAGCCAATCGCTGAAAATTACTGGTTGTCAAACTATCGCAGAATAGTTGGTCATTGTATAGGCTGAAATTTTTCATTTGCTTCAACTGCTTTTTAAGTTTTGGTGTAGTTTCCTGGGATGGGAACTGCTGAAGAAGCACAGAAACAGAAAGAACGACAGCTAACACGTTCCACACGCCCTGAACAAGTACATCTTCTCAGCCTGTGAGCTTCACTGTTTTCCATTCTTCCCTTCATCATTTCTGATTTATTCTCTGTGCGCACAGGTACATCATTGACAGTCCTTCTCTAAACTTTATGTATCGTCCTTGAATTTTATTTCTAATGCCAAATCCCCTTACTGTTGCAAAGTATTTCTTAATATAATATAAGGCTGAAACATTTTCTTCTTTAGTTTCAGATCAGTGCTTCTTGTCCTTCCATCTTCTGATGCTTTGAATAATCACATTCTTTCATTTATACAGATACTTGGAAGATATTTATAGACTGTGATCAAATCCCCCTCAATCTTCTCCTCTCTTGACTATATAAATGTCTGTGACCCTATATCTCATGCAACACACTATTTGTATCTTTTTTGTCCTTCTCTTTTATTATTAATTTTCCATTAACTCTCTCAATACTTGTACAACTCTTCTACTGCCAGGATAAAAAGCAATGCAATAATTCATTTATTTTTCATCATAGGCTATGTAGAGTTTAATATTTGAAAAGAAGGTTTTATCAGTGTCAAGTTATGAGGTCATTATTTGAACTGTATTTACTCCTAATTATTGCATATGCAATTGTTTCTGGATTACAGGATTTATAGGTCCTCCTTTATTTTCTATATGTTCCTTCCCTGAAAGAGCCTTAATTCTGTGAGTTGCTAGTAATACATCTATTAGTTCTGAAAAGAGCTTTAAATCTTTAATAATTTGCTGATTATAGCTACAAAAACCTGGCCTTAAGTTTGTATTTGCTCATCACAAAGCCAAATAATTTTAACTGTGACTATTATTTCTGAAGCCTTTATCTTTGTACATTTTGTAGTAGTTTTTCTGAATAAATAGCAATGTTAATAAGTATGGCTATATCTACACTCATGTGGGTATATATATGTTTAGATTCGTGTGTGTATACATTCACATACATATGTACATATTTATAAAAAAGAGTTATAAGTGTTCTACTGAATTTAAATGCATTTGAAAATAGAGATCTTAAAAAATTCAACAGAGAAATTTACTTGGCCCAGTGATAAAAGTGAGCCCCAATACAATGATAAAAAATACATAAGGGCCCGTGAGTCCACACAATATTTCTCGAAGGAACTCAAGACAAAGAGGTGATTTATTTAAGGGGCCCTAACTGTATTTATTTATTCATTCATTCATTCATGCATATATGCATTCATTTTCTTTCAAGGTTTGAGAAATAAGATATAGAATATAGAGAGGTGGATATTTAACTAAAAATGTTTTTATTAAGCTCAATTCATTCTCTTGCATACATTGGGGGTTGGGGCAAGTATTGAATATTATAATGGCATCCTGAGTTTGATTCAAGACTTTTGAGAACTGTCAAATGTCAACTGTCTTTATTATACCAGATGATTATAGTATATGATTATAGTAAAAAGCTATATGACTTAGTAAGAAAAACATAACAATTTTATACTAAAAAGTACAAATTTATATATTTACAAAAGTCTTTTCATGAAGGTACCAAAAGCACCTTTGAAATTTTAAGTACAAGTGGATATAGAATTTAAGGCTTTTAGAAACAGTGCCCTTCTTATGAAATCATATACTAACCAACTGTATCCTGTGCCTTATATTTTGGATCAAAGAAAATGTATATCATGGCAAAAAATTACATCTAAAATGCAGTTTGTGAGTTGTCAATTCATACTGACCTGGAAGGTCTGGAGAATTAATGTCCATTTATCATCTACTTTTCAATAACAGATTTTAGGTGAACTCTTCTACTATGGATAATTTCTACATTGATGGTTAATGTAGCAAATTAAACCTAAATCAGGTTTATGTATTTTAATGGGGCTTTCAAAGTATTGCAATGTAATTTTTCCAAAGCAATATCATCATTGAACATTTTCTAAGAATTTCAACTTTGCAAATGCTAACTGTCAATGCATCTTCAGTATGCACCACCTAATTTTGAGGGCACGGCCCTAAAGTTTCCATAACAAACAAAACGTATAAATGAAACATAAGTGGAAGACAACCCAGACCACACTCCCAGGGAGTCAATGTCTCTTAAGATTAGAGGATAATGTATAAAAAGAAAAGTAATAATGGCAGAAGATTTTCTCAGGAAAACATGCAAGGAAAAAAAACCCTCTGATTCTTCATATTTTATTTTTTTGGACCAAGGGAGCCAATTTTGCAATATTGTAACAGGAAGTTGCAATCCTAGGGCAAAAGGATCTATGCAACCAACTCAATTTCTTTCCTACTGGCCCTGTCATGATATACCAAATGTGTGTACCTCCTTCAGTTTTATATACCATTTTCTATTTGATCCTCTTAGCCGCTCCACAAAACCCCTCAATAATGCACAAACTCCACAGTATCCCATTCCTTTCCCTGTGGGATTCCTTCAGTGGGCATAAAGATTGGAAGTTGATTGTGAGAACCTTCCTCACCTTGGAAGTTGATTGTGAGACCCTTTCCTCAGTTCCTTATCCTGATCTTAGATGACATCTTCCTACCATGATTAAAGCTGGCTCCAGATACATTTTGCAGTTGCTTTGCTAGCTACAGGACTTCGTGCAACTTCAACTCGGGCTCACAAACTTGAGTACAAAACATCAGAGGTAGTCATCAGATATCTAATTCCCACCTGTCTATGGCCAAATACTCAGCATCCTTTTCACGGTAGGACATGTGTCTCTGTGTATGCTTCACATATCCCAACCACAGGCTCATGCTCAACCAACTCAAACAATATTCCTAACCTACTACTAATACAGTAATCAAATATTTATTGTCAAAATAATGAGACTTTTCTTTGTAACACCTGTATAAATCTTACAATAAATAGGTTATTTTTATCTCCTGTAAGTTCTAAGGTAGAAAAAGAAAAAATTAATTTTCTCCATTTAAAAAATGTACCATTTTAAGAGCTACTGGAAGATGACTGAACATCTTATTAACACTTTTTAGATTAGATGTTTATTTTAAGCCATCCCTCAACCTTTAATAGTTTCATGATTTTCTTAATTCTACATAGTTTTTTGAGCCATTTTGCCAAGAGGATATAGTCAAGAGACTGGAACCAACAGGAAGCTGAACTACTGAGGCCTCAGTTTGAGATCATGAAACTGGGAAGGAAGGTTCCTAAGACTGCTGTAAATCAAGGATTAGCTAAGGGTCCAGAAGACCTCAGGTCAAGGCAGTAACTAAATAATGGCTCTCAGTTCCAGGAGCAAGCAGACAAGCCACCACTCATAAAATCAAATCAGGGACCAAGAGACCAGTGATATCCATGACATTGGCAGGTCAAAATTCTGAGACTTGTGATATCAAAGGGAAGGGAGACAGGGTCAGTAAGTTCACAGTGATCGAAGTATGCAAAAGGCAACAACCGAGATGTCTCATTTTGCAAGAGAAAAGCCACAATAGCCAAATGTGGAGAACAGAATGGGATTGCATTCTGGCCTCTTTCTGCTCAGCATGTGGCTTGTACTTGATAGCACAAGCAGAAGGAAATGACAGTTCTGTAACAAAACCTGGTATTGTGGACAAATGTGTTCTTTGAAAGAGCCAAGGTAATCACTCAACACGTTTATTAAGCTCCAACTATGTGCCAAGGAAAGTGTTAGGCATTGGTGAGATAACTACAGTTAAGACATACAGTACTATCCTTCAGTTTATAATCTAGGAATGGATACAGATAAGGAAATAGGCAATCACACAGTAATGTAGTAAGTGGCATGATGTGAAAAAAATACCAAGTACTCTGGCATACATAAAGAGGGCGTCTAACCCAATTTCTAAAGTCATGGAAAGTTTCTAAGGGGAATAGAAAGCTAAACTGACACTGCAAATGTGAGAAACGGGAAGAGAGGAGTATTTCAGGCAGAGGGGAAAGTGAGTGTGAAAAGGAGGTGAATGTGAGAAAATATGGAGCACTAATAGAACTACCAGTTCAAATGATTCAAAATACAAGCAGTTCAAAATGCTCGAAAGAAGCTCAGGAGATTTAGAGGAAGTGTTGGAGACTCATAGTGTATTCAAAATAAATAAATAAAAGGACATTATAAAGTCTGTAGTCTGGCTTTCAGAGATCTGAAACAGTTAAAGCATTTGATTAAAGTCACATGAGGTAAAGTGTTCAGAAGGGTAGAGATTTGGACTTTCAGAAGTGGCTACCCTAAAATATTGCTTACTGTGCCTTAACAAACATCCACATAGCCATTTGCTTTCTTTGTGTCCTTTCTTTCTTTATTATTTCTGTTTTGATTTGACCTCAAATTTGCCCACAGAGTAACTCCCAATTCTTCTAGTTCTTAAAATCAGTCTTTTTTCTGATCCCTAGTCAGACGCGTTATCCATTGATCCACTGGGCTGGTGTTAAAAACAGTCTTTCTATTTGTGCTAACTCAGTGTCTAAAGTTGGTTGGTCACTAACCAAACCTGCTTTTCTGCCATGGTATTGGTTTTGGCATCTCATTTATGTCTTCCCACTGTTTGATCTTGATTTTAAATTAGCCAGCCTTCAAATATAGGTATCCTAATATTTCTACTTTTATATACCTTTTATTTGTGTCACATGATTTTATAGACATTCTAATAGTTCAGTTTAAAAATTCTCTTGAGCATCTACAATGTGTCAGTCAATTGGCTAGGTGATAAACACCTAAAGGTGACTAAAACAACCCTTGACATCATGAAGTTCATAGTCTCATTGCAGGATAGACATAAACAGAGAATTGAAACTGCGGTATGGTATATGGATCAAGAGGTAGAGAAGCACAGAAAACTAACAAGACCTCTACCCATCCAAAGCAATCAAAGACAACTTCAAGTAATACCTGACTTGTGTCTGGAAGAATGAACAGGATCGTGCAAGACAGAGGAATCATCAAGCTTGAAAAATCATAGAAGGAATAGGCAAGCCCAGGGAAAGGTGACAAGAATCTTCATTATGGCTTGGAATTCGAGTTGATAAAGCTGGTGAATATTGTGAAATGAGACTGGGCAGAGGTTGGGAACAAATTATGAAGGTCACAGCTAAGATAGGGAATTTGAATATTTCCTATCAGTAATCAGATCAAGCAAATATCATAATTAAGCAATAATTTACATTTCTTTATCTTTTTAAAAATTAAAAAAAATTGAAGAAAATAACTGATGGTATTGTAGATGACTGAACTAGAGAAAAGTTGGTGGCAACTTGTTAGGTGCTTGTTCTATTAGTTCAAGTTAAAGACAATGAATGTCACAAAAGGAAGGCAGAATTCAAGAGACATTTTTGAGTTAGCATGGGTGAAACATCTGCATTGGGTAGTAGTAGTAAAGCTGGAGAGAGATGAATAGATTTAAGAGATATGAAGGAGATAAAGTTAACAAATTTTGCAGATTCTTTTGACAGGAGTAGTCAAGGTTTACTCCCATGTTTCTGACTTGCACAACTGAAAGAAAAGTGATGCCATTCTTTGGTATGGGGAGGTGGGCCATGATTTGTGGGTTACTTTTAGACCTATTTGGTCTGTAGTTTCTTTAGATACATGAAGTACGGGATATCAGACAGAAAACTATATTGATCTGTAGCTCAGAGAAGAAGCCTAAGAGAGATAGGATGTAAATTTTGTTACTATGGATGTAAATTTTGTTAATAGATGATGATTGAAGCCAGAGTGATATATTAGGATGTCTTCAGAAATAGCACAGGGTGAGTAGACAAGAATCTAGGGCAGAGCTTTGATAAAGCCCAATCTTTAAGCCCCAAGTAGAGATTAGGATGAGGTGAAGGAGTAGCTATAGTGGTTTAAGTAAAACAAACAACAGAAATTGTAATGTCACAGAAGCCATGAAAGTGGACCAAGAAGAAGGGAATAATCAACAGTTTTTGAGTAAAACTGAGAGATCAAGAAATTGAGAGGACAAAAAATTCACAACATAAAAGTCACTGATGACTAAACCAAAGATATTTTTCAAAACAGTTTTGGGGGGATGCCAGACTGGAATGTTTTAAGGAGAGTTTGGGAAGGAAAATAATAAAGATAGTGAGGGTAGACAATACAGTTAAAAAGTTTGACTGTGAGGGAGAAAAGAGAGATAGGACAGTAACTGGAGTGAGAGGTGGGATTGGGTTATTTGTTTTGTAGTGGAAAAGAGTAGAATATGCCAAGGGAGGAAATTGTGGATAGAGAGTGAAGAGACTTGGGTGTCATTGTCTTCGTCTTCATATAAAATGTTCTCTTTTCCTATTTAGAGATGTCTTATGGTAAAAAAAAAAAATTATATTGAGTTTTAGAGGACCAAAGATCACAGAGATTGGGGAAGCCAAGGTAGTCAATAGGTAGTTCATTGAAGAGAAAGAAATTAATTAGGGGGCCTGAACCTGTATGAAGAATAGAGAAATCCATGTATTTACTCGTGTTTTTTATATCTTGAATTATAAAAAGGTAACTGAATAAAACTTTCAGCTGTCTCCTCTTCAGTTCTATAATCCACATATGGATAAAATAGGATCGACTCAGCAGGTTGCAGGCTTGTGCCTCTAAACATATTTAGTTGAGCAAGAAGGCACAAAATGAAACCATATGTGTTTTCTTTTAAGGTAATCTGCTTCAGTAGTATTGTCAGCACTTCTGAGAGCCCTTTCCATATGCAGCTTGCTATGCTTTTTATAAATACTCTGTTGAATCATTTTGATGTCATCTATTAAATCCTCTTCGCAAATATTTATTCATTGTTTTATGAGATTTATAAAAATAATAGCCTTTATAATAAGATATATTGTAGGAATGTTAAATCACAAACAGATCTAACAAAGATATTATATTCCAAACATTCAGTATCACTTTAGAAACAGCCATTTAAAACAGATAGGCCTCGTACCAAAGTTTGACGGCCAATAAACATAGGTGATTATGGGTCAGAAATGAGATTTCTAAAATAATGATACCTTAGGAGAAGTCCCATGTTTGTTGTCCATGGAACTCAAACCCTAGGGCTATTATTAAGAACCCCTGGGGAGACTTTACTTTCTTTTCTTTATAATGACAATTTAAAACAGCATTCATGGATATTCTTGGCAATATTTACCTTGATGTAGCATTTAACATTTGTAAAGCAATCCTCTGACATATTTGAGAAATCTATTTATGTTGGACCACAACCCATATATTCATTGCATATATTCAGCTGTCTTTGCTTTGAGTTTATAAGTTCTATTTAAACGAGAATCTTGTTTCTCATAATCCGAATCACCTCCACTATGCTTATTTCTCCCCACTAAGTCCTTCACATATGCTCTGTGCAAGGGGCTCATTCAGTAAAAGCTCTGTACTTAGGAACAGTCACATCAACAGGAGAAAAGTAGTTTAAACAGTGAAATAAGCAAGTGATAAAGTTTTGCACATTATAAGTTTTTGTAACTTATTAGTACCCTACAACACTTTTATTCAGTTGCTATTAGTGTTTTATTACTATTATTATTATTTTAAATTTTATTTTTTACATTGAGAAAAAATTACACATATTTACTGTGTACAACATGTTTTGAAGTATATATACACTGCACTTTTTTCTAACCTAAATGATTGTCATACAAATGGCAGTTAAATGTATTAAATTTAAATGCTATACTACTTACTTCTGTCTCAGCATATATTTCTCCTTTTCCTGTCTCAGACTTACTGCCTGGTTTCCAAAGAGATTACAGCTTGATTTTGTAGCCACGCAGTGTCCCCTTAGTCAGTTGCATGGCAGCCAGATATTCTAGTCAGTTTATTCCCTTTCACATGCTGCTCTGTCAAAACTGTTCACTTACATTTCCCACAGATCACTACTAGCCATGAACAACATTACTCTGCAGAAAACCTGCTGTCCATACTCTCTACAGCAGCTGCCATTGCTCCCAGCACTTCCCTTCTTTCTCTGGAACATGTCACTCATGTGTTTCAGCAAATGCCAACTGTCCCTTATATTTAGTACACTATCCCTCCATCAGGGACATTTACAAGTCCTGTATATTCACTTCACTTGGCACTTTCTTCTATCTAGTAAATGTCATTCATTCATTCATTTCTTCTGGGTTCTTTCACCAAGTATTCAATTTCCAATTCCAGAACTAAAGTTTCCTAACATATTTCTCTCTTTCCTTTATGACAATATCTTTCATTCAGCCATTTCTTTTATTTTTGCATACTATGCCTCCTTCTTCTGTTAGGAACATTTTCAAAAAGAACTCACAAATATATTTTTTTAAATTGTATAACATTATCTGTTTTTCTATGTGGACCAGGACGATTAAGCTATATACACTCAATAAAAATAGGTATTGAAGAACTATCACTAGAATATTATATCGTTTCTGTGCAAACGTATAGTTCTTCTTTTGTGGAAGAACATGAGATATTATACAAATAGTACAGATATTCCCCTGTAATAAAAGCTATAATGTTAGAAAGTGAGTAACATTCACAGCTTTAATCTATGGCAATGAGTTTTATCAGTAAGACTGTCAGAGAACGTAAGCCGTTAAGATTCCTGGAGGCAAAACGTACCCAATTAAGGTGATTTACCACATTCCAAAATGACTTGACAAGTACATTTAACTCTGTAAAATGATATCTGTTCTTATATCTGTCATGGATTAGAAAATTATGGGAATTCAAGATATCATCACTACCATCACCATCATCATCAACAAAGTCATTTATTAAACATATTTCCATGATGGATCTGCTACTAACTTTTTTTAGATATAGCTCTTACCATCAAAAAAGTTCTAATCTGCTGTAGTCATATTAAAAATCTATATTGAACACACGCATACTTTAAGTAAATGAATGCCCATATTAAGTAACAGTTTGCTGTTTTACTAAGTTTGAAATATTTGTTATAAGACAAACAACTTGCTGATGATTTAGATGACGGGTCGTAAAGCTTTTTCTATAAAAGGCAGATAGTAAATATTTTCAGCTTTGTGGATCATATGGTCTCTATAGCAACTACTCACCTGTACTGGGACAATGCAAAAGTAGCCATAGAAATACATAAATCAATAACCATGGCTTTGTTCCTATACAATTTTATTCACAAAAATGGGCATATTCTGTATTTGATCCATGGGCCATTGTTTGCTGGTCCGTGATTCAGATGACAGAAAAAACTAGCATATTTGTAAAGTCCGATTTCTTTGTAAGAAGCAAAAATAAACAGATTTTTAGAGATATAGGGACAATGATATAAGCCATCAAACCAACCTGAGCTTTCAAGAGAGAAAAGAAAATTCCCAGAAGCCAAAAATAATGAGAAACAACAAATCCAGAGGGGTAAACAAACAGAAAAGCCTGTGGCTGCTGCAGACTCCTTACTAGTTCCCAATGGCCTGAAGCTTTGGTTTGAATAAACCATGGGAGGAGGACTGAAAGCAAAGACAAGGGTTTCTAAAAGGTAGAAAGTAAGACTTTAAACCTCTATATAATGTTATAACTCTGAGAGGCAATCAATGAGTGATCTTAAAATTAAAAATAAAACTAGATAGATAGATAGATATACATAGATAGAAAGAAAGAAGGAAAGGAAGGAAGGAAGGAAGGAAGAAAGAAAGAAAAAGATAGATGTAGGCCACAAGGGATTGGTAAGTGTACATATATATATATATACATACACTGAGCATTGATAATTCCATTACACATGGGATTAAAATTTTAATTCATTTTATCTTTGTATCACCCCAAAATTCAAGGTTATAATTTCATTAAAACTAGTTTTAAGTTTGGTATAACACCAGACATCTGGAATAAGCAAAAAACCCAGACACATCAAATTTCCTCACATGTAAAATTCCAAGTAATATAAACTCAGAGTAAGGAAAAAATCATAAAGTACACACAGAAACAAACTACGAGTTATTTTCAGTAGAACCATTGACAGTAATATCAGACTAGCAAAGTCTGCAGATCTTAGAATCATTACCTATAAAATATAAAATTATACTACCCCAAACAATCTACAGATTTAATGTAATCCCTATCAAAATACCAATGGCATGCTTAACAGAAATAGAAAAAAAAATCCTAAAATTCATATGGAACCACAAAAGACCTGAGTAAACAGCCAAAGCAATCCTGAACAAAAAGAACAAAGCTGGAAACATCACACTACCTGACTTAAAAATATACTACAAAGCTATGGTAACCAAAACAGCATGGTACTGGCATAAAACAGACACATGAACCAATGGAACAGAATAGAAAACCCAGAGGTAAATCATCATATCTACAGCCAACTTATTTTTGACAAAGGTACAGAGAACATACACTGGGGAAAGGACATCCTCTTCAATTAATGGTGCTGGAAAAACTGCATATCCATATGCAGAAAAAAGAAACTAGACCTCCATCTCCTAACATATAACATTATCAACTCAAATTGGATTAAAGACTTACAAGTAAGACCTGAAACTGTAAAACTGCTAGGAGAAAATACAGAAGAAACACTCCAAAACATTGGTCTGGGCAAAAATTTTATGGAGAAGACTTCTAAAACACAGGCAGCAAAAGCAAAAATATAAAAATGGACTACATCAAACTAAAAAGCTTCTGTACAGCAAAGGAAGCAATCAACAGAGTGAAGAGGCAATGTGCAGAACAGGAGAAAGTATTCACAAACTATTCATCTGACAAGGGATTAATATACAAGGAACTTCCTACCTTGCAGAGGCTCTACTTTCTAGTTCCAGAATATACAAGCTACTTAACTCAATAACAAACAAAACCCATATAATCTGATTAAGAAATGGGCAAACAAATTTAATAAAAATTCCTCAAAAGAAGACGTAAAAATGGCCAACAGATATTGATAAGTGGTGCACTTGGAACATCTGTAAGTTGCTGATGGGGTTGTAAAATGGCAGAGATTCTTCTGAAAATAGTTTTGCAGTGTCTCACAAAATAAAGCATACACTTACTATGCAGCCCACCAATTCCATTCCTAAATATGTACACTAGAGAAATTGGTAAGCCACACAAGGATTTTGTGCATGAATATTCATAGAAGCTTGATTCATAATAACTAAAACTTTGAAGTAATACAAGCATCCACCAACACGTGAATGCATTCACAAAATGTGGTACCATCTATTCAGTGAAATACTCAACAATAAGAAAAAACAATCTATTAATATGCACAAAACCTGGATGACATGCAAAATTATTTTGCTAAGTAAAAGTAGTTAAACCCAAAAGAATACATATTTTATCATTTCATTGATATAAAATTCTGGAAAAGGAAAATCTAATCTATAGTGACAGAAAACAAGCATATTGTTTTTTGATGCACCAACAATGGACTGGGACATTAACTAGTTAGGGGCCCAAGGAAAATTTTGAGGGTGATGGAAATTTTCTATGTCATGATTGTGTAGTGGGTATGTAGATATATCTGTAAGATGTATTACTCTGTTTCTGTTGCTTATAACAGAACACCTAAAACTGGGTAATTTATAGAGAAATGCAATTTATTTCTTACAGTTCAGAGGCCAGGAAGTCCAAAGTTCAGGGGGTGCATCTGGTGAGGGCCTTGTTCTTGGTAGTGACTCTACAGTGATACAGGGTATCACATGGCGAGAATGGTATGAGCAAGAGAGAGGTAATCAGCTTACTCACTCTCCTGATAAAGCCATCAGAGCCATACCCGTGACCACCCATTAAACCATCAACTCATTACTCCATGAATGGATCAATCCATTCACTAGCCCAAGGTTCTCACAATCTAATCATACCCTAAAGGCCCCACCTTTCAATTACCATAATAGTATTTCCCAACCTCTTCACACTGTTACAATGGAGAGTAAGTTTCCAGTATATGAACTTTGGGGGACACATTTAGCCCATAGCATAAGTTGAAACTAATCAAACTGTATACTGAAAATAGGCTCACTTTATTATATGTAAACTATATCCCAATAAAATTAATTTAAAATACAAAAAAGCAAAATATATATTTAGTAAATGTTTAAAGAAATAAAAGATAATGAAAAGTGTGATTAAAGAGCAAGACATTATTACAGCTATCAAAGCAGTGCTGCAAAAGAAAGTCAGCAATAAAAATGTACAAGCTGAAATTAGAAACTTATTGGAACAATTAAACACACAAGTGTTAGTCAAAAGTAAAAAGAGAATTAGTGAAATGGAAGATAGGACTAAAGAAACTTCTGGTTTCTGAAGCACACAGAAATAAAAAAAGAAACAAAAGACATGCTAAATGACATAAGGAGTAGAGTTGAAATTCTAAGATACATAATTTGAGTTCCATAAATAGAAAATAGAACAGGAGAAAGGTAGTAATCAACTAAGTAATTAATGGCTTTAAAATTGCCATATTTGAAGGCTGATCAATCCAAAGAAGGATAATTTAAAAAGGCATCTCCACAATGACTTGCTATAATAAAATAAAGAAAGCTGACTGAGAGCAAAGATTAATTACAAAGGAACAACAATTAGACTGATATCTGACTTTGCGGTAGCAACAATGAAGGCCAGAAAGTTAGGAAATAGTATCTTCAATATTCTGAGAAAATCTAACTTTCAATATAGAATTGTAAAATTATTTTTCAAGAATAAGATTAAAACTGACTTTTTTAGATAAGAAATAGTTGAGAGTGCTTACTATAAACAATTTTCTCTAAAAAACATCCAGAAAATGAATTTCATGAAGTCAAAAATCATTGAAAGGGATGACTAAAAGTGATAAAGGAATGATAATCAGAGAAAATAGCAAGCATAAGAATAATCTCAGTAAAACTTGATAGCATAAAATAATGAAAATACCTAGTTTGTGGATATTAAATGCTGGATAAAATATGATTGGATATAAAACACATTTAGCTCCTCATATTGCTTGGGAAGAGAGAATAGATATTCCCTAACTATGAACATGTAAAGTTAAATACACATGCTAATATTTTAGGGATAACGACTAAAAGAGTTGAGGTAGAGTCTATAACTTCCAAACTAAGAGAATGGAAATATGAGGAAGCTGTGGAGAAGACATACAAGCAAGCAAACAATAATAACAAACACAGTTAGTATCAATTCAAGAAATAAAAGCAAGAAAGGAGAAAAGCAGCATATAGGAAAAAAGGGTAAATATAAAGCCCAACATAAAACAGTAGAAACAATTTCAAATGTATTATTATAATAAACATAAAAAGATTAGATTCTAAAATTAAAAGACAAAGACAATCAGAATGAATTAAAAGATACTACTGTAACCAAAAGAATATTAACCAATAGATTCTAACCAAAAGAAAATGTTAGTGTCATATTATTATCCCTCAAAGAAGACTTTAGGGAAAAGGGTATTACTAGCAATAAAGATAGGCGATAAATAATAATAAAAGATTCAGTTTACCAGGAAGATATAACAATTCAAAATCTTTATATTGCTAATCATATGGCTTCAAAATATAAAATGAGAAAAATTTGAATAACTTCAAGCAGAAATTATGAAATGTTAGAATTTTAAATACTATGCATGATTTTTTTTAAAGGGACCTGACAAGATTTATGGGATCTTCAATAAAGTTAAGAAACTGAAAAAAAATCAACTGATTGATTTTTTACTTTCTTTTAAACAAACTGATAACCTACTGTGGAATTTCTGAGTAGACAAGCAGATTAAAGGTAAGCTAATAAAATCACTGATTTTAAGAATCAAAAAACTGAGGTCCCAGCAAGTTTGATAATCCTCCAGAAGTCAGCCACAGTATACTGGCAAAACTAGCACGAGAAGCAAATTAACTGACTTCAAGGCCAGAGTTTTTTCTATTTTACTAACAATTTAATTTAAGTATATTTGCATACAATCCTATTCTCAATCGCACTTCTCTTATAACATAAATACTGGTTTTATTATTTTGTTTTTCTGTGCTGTTCCCCTCTGTACCTTTGCCTTGTTTTGTGAGAGAAGCAGATTTTTGCTAAAATAGAAAGTAGAAGACCAGGAAAGGTAGCGGTAGTAGGCATATGCAGGAATTTCAGATAGGATCAAATAGAGAAGCTGTGGATAGCAAGTACACAAAACCCACTTGGAAGAAGACACAGAATTTAAATTCTGGTATACAATCTTTTCCTTTACCAAGTTATATATAAGTAATACCTACATCCTGTTCTGGAAATAAATACTCTGAATTCTATTGGGAATCATTATGACTGGAAAGAACCTGTACTATATCAAAATTCTGGAGAATCGTATGACTCCCCTTTGCTCTTCACATCATCATGTGATGAATTTTATAGGGCTGGTAGAGAAGAAAAATGTTGACAGTAATGGATGTAGTGCTCCAACAAGTGTCACATACATGAACTAACAAATGCATGGGGGCAGTCTTATTCTCCCATAATTGTACCATCAAATTCTCGAGCCCCCAAACTTACTTATTCATAATCTTTTATCATTATATTTCTCTCTGTTCATTGCATTATCTCAACATCTTTTATTTAACCTCATTATGATCTCCAAGCATTCAACTTCTCTTTATTCTCCCAGTTTACAGGCATCCTTCTGATTTAATTTCCTTTTCTATCCATTGACCTATTGTAAATCCAACTATCAACTCATCTGCTTCCTTAATAACTTCTTCAAAAGCACTCCTAACTTCAGTGATAGGTACTCATCTACTTTCTCTACTCCTGTACCTAGGGCTGCTGATGATATTAGAGAAAATTACAGGGCCAGTGTAGATGAGTCCCTATACAGTATAAGACTTCCAACTTCATCTGCAGTTTCAGGAATCCCTTTATTTCTTTAAAGACTCTGATTCCCTGTAGAGACTACCTCAAACATTTACTACTGTCCTTAAGTTTGTTATTACTGCTGTCTATTGCATTCTCAGCGTATTATCTTTAACATGCAGCCAGCATAGGAAAAAATAGAGAACTAACCCTTCTATTTCATATCACTCCAAAATTTTCTAGTATTTATACAAAATTCAAAATATGAGTGTCTGCTATGTGCCAGTCACCTTCCTTGTCTTGTTTCTACTGTCTTAATGACATTCTTTTCATACAATATAAACCTTTACCTTTGCTTTTGATTCTCTGACTACACACACTGAAAATCTTCCTCTCTTCCAAAAGTTTTAAAAATTATTTTCTCATTTTTTAACACCCCTTCCATCTTCTTTCATTTTATCCCACAGCCATTTCCATGTATTTTCCATCTTAAAAAATTACTTCCTATAAATATGTACAATTGTCAATCAAAAATGAAAATAATAATTTAAAAAATTTCCCTTAGGTCTACATGCTCCTGACT
Organism: Cynocephalus volans; assembly: GCF_027409185.1. Taxonomy (NCBI): domain Eukaryota; kingdom Metazoa; phylum Chordata; class Mammalia; order Dermoptera; family Cynocephalidae; genus Cynocephalus; species Cynocephalus volans. The sequence continues at coordinate 39,814,360 of NC_084465.1, forward strand.
CCAACACAATAATCACTATAATTTTGCTACCTATGTCTTCAAAGCATCTTGAAAGAATGCTTTAAGCTTCTATCTTTACTTCCTATTGATTATTAGACCCTCTGGAATCTTTCTTTCAACCACTCCTCAAAAATTACTACAGAGAATAATTACCAAAAAAAAAGCATGCATTCTTGAGAAATCCAACGAATAAATTTGGTTCTAACTTCACTTCATCTTCCTCAGTCTTTAAAGTTATTTACTGCTTTCTCCTTTCTAAAGATGTCTTTTCTCTCAGTCACTGTGACATCATCATTTTCAGATATTTTTCAAAATGGCTCTTCAAATTACCAATAATCAGTGTTTAGACTTTTTATTTCCTTACTCTATATGCTTTTCCTTTGAAAGGTATGAATACTTGAGTCTTGCTTTACATGGATTATAACCGGACTGTTGACATTTATTCAGATTAATTCATAATGCCAACCTCTCTTGACTTAACTACATAACAGCTCTTTACTGATCTCTCTGCTTCTAGTCGTTTTTCCATTCAATCCATTCTCCACAATTTTATATTTTTTAATGTAAAAATATAATTATCACAAAAATCTTTAAATACACCCCCAAATCTTTATTTAACTCCCTAGTTCTTACAGGGATTTTAAAAAAATAACTCCTCAGCACAACATCCAAAGCCCTCTATGATCTGACCCCAACTAAACTTGCTAGGCTTCTCTCCATCCTTGTACACCATGTATATATTATACTTGAGCAACACAAGAGTATTTACTTTTAGTCTCCAAACATGCTATTCTCCTTAGCACTTTCATAATTTTGGTGCCTCTCTTTCAATGCGTAAATAGCCTTTTTTAAAAAATGAAAAATGAAATTTTCTGCCTAGTAGACTACCACTCACCGTCAAGGACTGGGGCACGTGTTATTTCCTCAGTGAAGTCCTTCCACACTTCCTCAGGCAGGGTTAGTATTCTCTTCCTCAATGTAGCTATGACACTTTATTTCTCTCTCAATTGTAGACTTCCCATGTTGTATTAGATTGCTTTGCTAACTGCTTCTCTTCCCCCAGTGGACTGTGAGTGCCTCAAAGACAAGGCAGTCAAAGCAAAGCAGAGTGTCTGGAATTTAGTAAGTACCGGATAATGTGACGTTGGCTGCATAAATGGCCTGCTCTGACAACCGATGTCTTGATGGTACTGATGAATCCCTAAGAGTTTCCAGAATTGAAGTTTGTATCTATGTCAGCTGAAATAGAACTTTCTTAAATATAAAAGAAATAAAATAGGATAATACGATTTTATCCTTCTGACTTTTATATTTCCATAATTTTATCTTTGATGTAGGATCCACCTTTTCCTTTGAACCCAACATCTAATCAGTTACTACTAATTTGACTATCATTGAAAAAAATCACCTTCCCCACTGTGGTTTAGATTCATCCTTATTTTCCAACCTTGTTATTCTTACCTGACTTTAGACATATCCCACTTTGATTGTTATCATAGTCTCCTAGATTTACGGGTTTTAAATTTTACCTCCTTCTGTCATAACCCATTTTATGTATTGCACTCCTAGATTAATATCCCTAAGTGGTACTTTGAGCCCATAATTTCCCTATTAAAAACAAAAACAAATAAAAATACACAAAAATTTCCATCAATATTAAACTACACTGGCTTAGTATTCAAATTCTCCCATACTCTGGCCCTAGAGCTCCTTCCTGGCTCCACTTTCCCTCAAGCCCTTACTTGATCTTTATTTGAAGCTACACTGGGAGCCCCCTGAAGCAGAATCCCTTCCTCCTGTAGTCAATGTGCTGTCATCAGCACTTAGCTTGCTCCAATTTTATTGAACAAAGTAATAAAAAGATGCAGAGTTTTTCAAAATTGCTTTTTCGAGTACTTCTGCCATGGGCATGGGTAGGATGGGAAGTGAGGACACAAGGTGGGTGAGTGGACAGAGAAAAGGACTAGTGGATTACGCTGATAGAGTTGGGCTCCGGTATCTATTTCTACTTCAACCAGAGCAACTCAATAATGTCACATGAATTAGGTTTATATTTTGGTCATGGCAAAAGTTTTCATATAAAAAAGATGAGTTTTAAATTAGATGGATCACTTATTTTAATATAGAAAAATATATGAGCTTTGGAAAGAGAGAGACCGCTTACTTTAAACTCTGTGAAACTCAATTTCCTCTTTTATTTCATAGAGTTCTTATGAGGATAAAATGAGATAATATATGTCAAGTGACTGGATTGTGGTAGAAAACTTTATCTTCCTCTGCACCAACCCATTGCTCTTTCCAGTGGGGCTAAGTGAGTCAAGTGAGTGTTAAGGGCATAAAGTTTAAGGGGTGCTCATTCTCAGGGTCATGCACTTGACCTATAAGTTATGACCTACTGGCCAAACTAGACCAAAACTTTCTCGAACATGTTGCTTATTTTCTCCACCAAGACTATCCTCCCCACTAGTTAAACCTAAGGAAAGCCTACCAAAAATATAACCCTTTCATAATGAAGGATTCTTCAGTCAACCACCAAGAGTGTATTTTATTTCTCTCCCTCTCTCTTTCCCTTCTGAACGCCAATGACACTTTGATTTATATTATTCAGACAACTCTTTCTGATAATAGTATAATAATCATGCCCATCTGCCCATCTTAGCTCATATACGTCTCAGCTTACCTGCTTGATGCAAGTTCTCTCTAGGACAGGATTCTATCTAATCCAAATTTATATGGCCCTCTATATCTAATATGGCAATTTGCACAGAGTAGTTTTTCCAGTTTGGGATTGAATGGATATTCTTTCTATTTGCAGGTAAAACTGTTGTTCTTATATGTTGGGCTCTGGGGAGCTAGCTACTTTGGCATATGGATTGAACCTATTTTCAAACCTTCATTAAACCATTGCAGATTTTTTTTTCACTTTTTCCCCTTAATATGAAAGGTTTTATTCATTTTGACCACTATTTACCCAAAGAAGCCTCAGGAAGCCACAGTTCTCTTTTTACTTTAGTGGAGCACTAAGTGGTCCCCTTTAATGCCATGCACCTGGCTCCACGTCCTGGCCTGTCTTCCTCTGGCCGTCCCCATGGCCTGTTTTGATTATCTGGCCTCAAAGTTATGGCCTCGGTTTTCTCTCCCTGGCAGTGGCCACCCATAACCTGACATTTATTTGCTGTTTTGCTTGCATGCAGATAAGAGCTCTGTCTTCTCCCCACAAGCTATGTTCTGCCTTGCAAATTAATACGCTCCTCCCATTGCTCAGTCTTGGGATTTGGTGCTAGGCAGCCCCTGCTGCTTAAGGTAATTAATAGATCCTTGGGGCCTACACCTGTTTCTGTGCTTACTATAATTCAAGGCAGGCCTTTCACTACCAAGTGAACACAACTATTGAAAATGGAAGCAGAGAACTCTGCAGCTGGAAGTACGTTAGCACCAACTGCGCTGTCCTGCCTGCCACTCATTTGTGTGCTGGTTCCCATTCATGTTCGGAGAGCTACTCACCAGTCATTCAAAACTTAATAAGACTGAGGTATGTGTTTCCATATCTGCTCCTTCTCTTGCCATAGACACAGTAATGAATGTCATATTTAAATGCCAAGTTTAAAACTCACACACTTTTTTTGTTTTTAAGTTTCAGCAGCCAGACCAGATTTGATAAATAAACAAGCAAAACAAACAAAAGCACAGCTGCCTATCCCATGATAAAATGACTAACTTGGAAAAAAGATTCTGTTAACTCAAAGTTGTTTTCTTTCAGAGGAAAAGGTGTGCCACTAGTATCTACCGACCCTAACTGTATGTACTGGATAGTTTCAATTGTACACATGTTAGTGTCCTTTAATCAACTTCCAACTGCAATGCTTAGAAAGGGTTATTTTTATTGCATAGTTTGTGGATGGATATTGATAGCTAATCCACTGTGTTTTTGCTTCAGCCCACTACAAAAATTGGATATTGAATCAGCTGGGAAAATGAATTCCTTACTGAGCATTTCAACTTAAACTGGGGTTCCAAGTGGATTAAACATATGATGTTGTAACACTTATCAGCCTGACAGGAAATGCATAGAGACACCAGTCCTCGTTTCTTAAACTTTGAGGAGCCTCAGCTAGCAAATTGCCACTTATTAGCTTGTCTCACCTATAAAAGAGCCATGGAAGAGAAGTGCAGAGAACTGAAGTGATTTACTGATGACAACAGGGGGTGCTCTCACTAGACTAAAGTACAGATATGTTCTCAGAGCAGTGGGAAAGGAGGAACACATTGCCTCACTAAGACTCTCTGTGAGACTTTAGAAGTGCCTAATACCTGCCTGGAGCAAAAGAATTAATATGCTCTATTCCACGGCTCTGCCATCTTCAACTCTGATAAATACTTAAAAATGTATTTTTAAAAAGTCATTAACTTCTGGAATATAGGATTCAGCCATCGTACTTAGAATGTGTGAAACTGTACTGAGATTTGTAACAGGATGTATACCACAGCTTTAATCAGGGAATTGTGTTTCTTAAAGCAAAAAGACCTGTAGTGAATTAAGGCATTCGGCTCAGCCAAACATTCCAATCATGAAACGATCGAAGGGGAAATCTATAGAATCTTATTATAAACTTACAAAAAGGATAACTGTGGGTCTCGGCCATAAACTGAAGTAATGCAGATGAACTGGACACATATGTTGCACAATAGGTGATTCAGAGCAATATAGCCTATGCTGTTTTATGATATGGAAAGCAATCAAATCTTATTTGCAAAAAATTCAGATCAATTGAATTTTAATGAGAAGCAGGTGCTGGAGTGTAGCATCCACAAAGAATTCTGGGAATGTTTAAAATTAGTCCCATATTTGCCAGGAGACAGTTGGGTACATAAACTTTTTTATTTCTTGATTCATGGGTCTGTTCGGACTGTAGATTGCTCTGCCATTCTGAGTTCAGCAATTTGAATAAATTATGCTGAAAATCACTTGGTGGTTCATTTTGTGTGAAATTATATTTTCGCTGGAAAGGTTAATTTTGAAGGGAGTTTGAATGGCTGGAAATTGTGCAGCTGGGGAGTCTGCATGTTCAGAAGGCAGCAGTTATTAAAAGCGATTGCATTTCCTCCCAGATTTCTCCTGAGACCAGAATCAGTGGAGATGTTAAACCTTGCTTGACACCCCAGTTGGATAATTGTGGGTGTGGGAGCTAATCAGCAGAAGATGTCTCCTCAATTTAAATCTTGTCAGTTAGTCAAGATTAGGGCTTCCTGTACCGAGCACCATTAGGTTGGTTGCATATCAATGTGCTTGGAAAGATGTCCACAATGCCCAAATGTAGCAGTAAGTAAGAAGTTAGTGGACATCAAAGACTGAGAAATTAAGCCACACCATTGCATAGATACTAATAGGAAGCTAAATTGGTGAAGACAAAGGAAAAAAAAAAGATCCAAGGCTGCGTATAAAAGCAATATTATATCTACTCAAAGAAGGAGAGCACATTTCCTAATCTAGGAAGTTTGTGTGGCAGGTATGGGTAAAAATATCAAGCCAAAAGCCACAAACCAGAACACTTGTTGGCTCTCCCTTGCAATGAGGAAAAGCAAGAGAAGGCAGAGGAAATGGAAATAAATATTTTGGTTCAAAAGCAAAACTAAATTTTTCTTAAAAAAAAAAAAAAAAAAAAAAAAAAGCAAATCCCCTTCTACGTTAAGCAGTATGATTCAAGTTGCACAGTATATGTCCAGCTGAAATCTCAGTAAAAGCACACTCTGTTTCATTTTTTATTTCAAATGGGAGAGTCACCTTTTAAAGAATTAACATGCCTTCGTTGTCAGATGAACAGTGGTTGTTAAGGGATGCAGGCCCTCATCCAGATATTTAAAAGTAAATATTTTATCTAGGGGAAAGTATGGAATTCATAATTTGATGGCACAAAAGGCCAATAATATGTGGCAGCATGATCTCATTAGAAAAAGGAATTTTAGCCCAGTGTGATCTGAGTGACTAGTTCCAAAATGTGCAGTGAATTTTATAGTTAGTCTGGCTGGCACTTATCCATGCTCCTGCATTCCCCAATGGTAAATATTTGTAACAGATTTCACGTTGTAACACAAGGGTTTCTTTCACAGAGCAGGTCATGTAATGCTTCAAAAAAAATCAAGGCCAGGGCAAATAAACAAAAAGTCATGCCAAGTTCACCCCTCCCAAATACACTGAAGCCAGGCTGTGCATACAAACTTCACTTGCTACTCATCAACATCAGCAATTTATGGCCAGATGGTTATAAATTTACATTCTATAAAATTTTAGAGGATGTTATTTTTTCCACTCAGTTTGTTAATTAACTTTCAGTCTTTTTATTTCCTCAAACATAACAGTTCACTCTTTTTTAAAAAAAAATTAATGATACAGTATCATATTCTTTCCTGTCTCTTAGTATACCTATTCAACAAGACCTTAAAACTTTCATGAATAGGACATAAAAAAGCTTTTGCAGTCACCAATGCTGGAAAACTTTTTTTCCTGGGCATTCTTTTGCACTCCTGAGGCAAACCATAATGAACAGGGAATCACTAAAATATACTGACAAAATAAACTGACATTAAATTCAGTTCTTTAAACCATTGTTTTAAAATCTCCTCCTCATTTAAAAATGTATATATACGTGTATATATTTATATTTACAAAAGCTATACTGAAAAAGCTAGACACGTTTCTACTTTTAAAAAAACACTCTCTAAAATCCTCATTATCAAGGACTCTATTTTTTTTTTTCCTGCAGCACTAAAAACTACTTTATAAAATATCAAGGAAATGAAAGAAATGAGGACAAAAAAAAGAAAGTAATTCTTAAAGCTTCAAGCTGTAGAATTCCATCAATCTTTGGTGAATGTTTGAAACCTGACCATTTTGAACTGGTTTTTAAACATGTCTTTGTTTTACACAACAGTTATTTTTGCTATATACAAATTGAACAGTAAAATACCCTTTTGATATAATATAGGTCAAATATTATGTGACAACAGGTATCTTAGTATTATTTCCAAATTTTCCCTATTTTAAGTTCAAAGCAGGAAGTGACCATGTTTTAAGTAGACTTCTTTTAGGGTATTTTTATCAATAATTTCTAATGGCAATCTTACAATGTTGAAACTTTCCACATTTCATAGAAATACACTGAAAAACATTTTGTTGATGCTGTGTATTATACACAGCAGTTGATTAAATAGTTGAAATCATAAAGGGAAATATATTGTTGGGGTCACAAGATCCTAAAGGGCAGATGTGTGTATTTGTCTCAGCTCTCACTTTTTACAGGTATATCAGGCGGAGAAGAGTTCAAGTAAACAGTCTCTGGGTGTGGATTTATGCCAATGAGGATCTACTCTGATTGTTAGCAAAAACTGAATTTGCTTATTTTCAAAAGGTTAGCCAGCCACAGTGTAGCCATGTAAATGTGAGACTAAACAGGAGCTGTGCTTTCAAACTTTGGTCCACAGTGCAGTGTTTTACCCACATACTTCT